>NC_090437.1:195108929-195423061 GCF_031143425.1 Pleurodeles waltl
CCAAGCCCATGTGTTAATCGCCTGCGTCCATGGAGACCAATCATATTATCCCGTCGCTATGATTACATTTCAATGGAGGGGTGAGGAAGAACCCCTCAGGGTCGGGGTGTTACCACATCTCGAAGAAGACATTATCATTGGGACTGATTACACGTCCTTTACGCAATTATTAAACAAAGCTGGGGAGGAACACACCATGAGGAAATGGTGGGACGAGATACCACAAGATACGGAGATGGCCGACACTCGTCCCCTCAAATCTCACTTGAGTAGAAGACAGAAAAGAAATCAGAGACATTTGCACTGGGAAGAGAACTGTGGGAACAAAGAAGAAGTAGAAGTCACGCGAAAGGTATATACCGTAGCGACTGACTTTAGACGAAGTCAGAGAGAGGATCCTACGCTGAAAAATGCGTGGGAAAAAGAACTTAGTAACGAGAGTACAGGAGCAGGACCCTCATTTCTCATTCATAACGATCTGTGTATAGGAAACCCCAGGCTGGTGACAACTCACAATGACAATTGGTAGTCCCACACAGCTATCGAATACAAGTACTGTAGGTAGCACATGGGGGAACAGGAGAAGGGCATCTCGGATGGGATAAGACTGAGGAGGTGATCCTTAAACGGTTTTACTGGCCCGGTATATATGGGGAAATACGAAAATTCTGTCAAAGTTGTCAAAAATGCCAACTGTATAATCCAGTTTCCCAAACCCCAGCCCCGTTACAACCCCTCCCTATTATAGAAACCCCATTTTCTCAGGTGGGAATGGACATCATTGGTCCCCTCATTCCTTCCACTCGGGGTAGGCAATATATCCTAGTACTAGTTGACTATGCCACTCGATACCCTGAGGCAATACCCCTCCCAAGTATGCACACCAAGGTAGTTGCTCAGGCTATGATTGAGTTCTTTTCACGGGTTGGGTTCCCTAAAGAGATCTTGACTGAGCAAGGTACCCCATTCATGTCCCGACTTATGGGAGAGGTATGTAAAGTATTGGGAATAAAGCAAATTAGAACCTCCGTATACCACCCCGAAACCGATGGTCTGGTGGAACGGTATAATCGAACTATTAAGTCGTTGCTTAGGAAAAGTGTTGCGGAGGACGGAAAGGATTGGGAGAAAAAGTTGCCCCTTGTACTCTACGCAATTCGTACTCACTCTCAATCCTCCCTTGGACATAGTCCCTATGAGCTATTGTTTGGATGAACCCCTCGTACTCTCCTGGACATGTTAGTAGAACAGTGGGAAGAGACAGAGGAGGAAACAAAGGAACTTCTGACATACACGAAAGAATTAAAAGAGCATTTACAGACAGTTTGGGATAGGGCACATGATAACCTACGAGAAGCTCAGGAAAGACAAAAGAAATACCATGATTCTAGAAGTGTACTTCGTACTCTTGAGGTTGGGGACAAGGCATTGGTCCTCCTCCCCAGCAGCGAAAATAAATTGCTGGCCCGATGGCAAGGACCCTATGAAGTACTTGAACGGATCAATCCCACAACATATAGATTAGCCCTTCCGCACAGACCCCATAAAGATCAGATTTATCACATCAATCTGTTAAAAAAATGGCAGGAGACAGAAGATACACAGAAACTCCTTTACATCACAACCGATCATAGGGACGACATTCCATTTCCCTCTTTTGGTGCCTCCTGAAACCCAAAAGTAGACTCACCCGAGATCAACGCCAACCTATTAAACCAATATAAAAAGACCCTCACTCAGATGGTTCAATCCTATACCGATGTTTTTTCCCAACAACCTGGTCCCACTACTTTAACTGAACATAACATCCGCACAAAAAGTGAGGCAATTGCGAGACAAAGGCCATACAGAATCACCGAGTCTAAGAAAGCAGTTATGGAACAAGAAGTGCAAAACATGTTACGAACAGGTATTATAGAGCCTTCCAATAGTCCCTGGTGCTCTCCGGTGGTATTGGTACCCATACCGGATGGGACCACCAGGTTTTGTGTAGACTACCGAAGAGTCAACAAACTCACTTATTTTGATGCAAATCCTATGCCACAAATAGACGAATTATTAGAGAGGATAGGTCATGCCAAATTTATGTCTACCCTAGATCTAACAAAAGGGTATTGGCAGATTCCTTTGGCCAAAACAGACCGAGAGAAAACCGCCTTTGCAGCACCTTCCGGGTTATATCAGTTTACCGTACTACCCTTTGGGTTACATGGAGCTCCCGCTACCTTTCAGAGATTGATGAATGTGGTCTTACGCCCCCATTTCCAGTATGCAGCTGCATACTTAGATGACATTGTCATATTTAGTGGCTTCTTCAGGTACGGGGTGAGGGAAACGGGGCGGGAGGTGGGAGGTGCGGAAAGGAGGGAGGAAAGGGGTCACAAAAGGGAACAACACGGGGAACACGGGGAAGAAAGGGGTGGGCACGACACGGGCACACTGAGAAGAAAGGAAGACAGACGGGAGAGCGAGAAAGAGAAAACACAGCAAGGAGAGATATACTGATTTATGTGAAGGCAGAGAACAGAGAAAATAAGAAAACGATAGAAAGAAGACAGACGGGAGAGCAAGGAAGAGAAAAGACAGCAAGGAGAGATATACTGAGTTATATGAAGACAGAAAACAGAGAAAGGGAAAAAGAAGAAAACGATAAGAAAGGAAGACAGGACAACAAGGACAGGAACAGAACAAGAGAACCAGTGAAGAATAAGGGAGAGAAAGAAAAGAAAATACCAGAGAAAGATACTTAGGGAAAGAGAGAGAGGGAAGGAAAACCAGCAAAACCTCTATCCCACACTTACCCGTACTATATTCTTTTTCCCCACACGCTTCCCGCGAGGTCCTGAGAGATAGAGAGAGAGAGAGAAGAGAAAGAGGAAGAGGAAGAAGACGCGTGCTGTCCTCAAGAGGGAGAAGACGCAACGATCTATCAGCCATAAAAACCTTTCACATAAGACTGATTTCTATTCAACCAAATAAATCATACCTTTTAATATAAGGAAACCAGCGCA
The DNA here is from genome assembly GCF_031143425.1 of Pleurodeles waltl. Taxonomy (NCBI): domain Eukaryota; kingdom Metazoa; phylum Chordata; class Amphibia; order Caudata; family Salamandridae; genus Pleurodeles; species Pleurodeles waltl. Next base: position 195,111,941 of record NC_090437.1, read on the forward strand.
GTCTAGTCTTTATAACAACCATCCTCGTACAGTACTCTTGCGGATTTCATTTGTGTGTGTTGATCATCTTTTCTTTCACTTACGCCACTAGATTCTGTTTCTTCGATGATGATTTGCGGTATGTGTTCATTTGAGACAGTTAATCTCAGTTGCCTCCATCCATTTTGCCATTTTGATTTATGTAAGGGCTCTTTCTTTTCTCACACTTGTTTGTCACATGGATCATTTGGTAGCTCTGATGATGATTCAACAGTTCATTTATACTCAGCTCTCAATTCTTCTTCAGTGCTTATTGTTCACACTACTTAATGAAATTTCAGGGTCTTGCACCAGTGTGAGATTTGCTGTACTTCACCCCCCTCTGGTACTTCTAGATGTATGGTTAACGGAGATCTAAAACTTGGCTCAAAGAACACTACTTCTTCATATAGGCACCTTACTGTCTTAGGGGGTCATTCCGACCCTGGCGGTAAAATCCGCCAGGGCCGGGGACCGCAGATGCACCGCCAACAGGCTGGCGGTGCATCCCTGGGCATTCTGACCGCGGCCTTGGGGCCGCTGCCCTGGGGAATCGGCGCAGCTTGCTGCGCCGCCATGGGGATTCCGACCCCCTTACCGCCATCCTGTTCCTGGCGGTTTTGGCCGCCAGGAACAGGATGGCTGTAAGGGGTGTCGTGGGGCCCCCGTAACAGGGCCCCACCAAGATTTTCAGTGTCTGCCATGCAGACACTGAAAATCGCGACGGGTGCAACTGCACCCGTCGCACCATTTCCACTCTGCCGGCTCCATTCGGAGCCGGCATCCTCGTGGAAGGGGGTTTCCCGCTGGGCGGGCGGGTGGCCTTCTGGCAGTCGCCCGCCCGCCCAGCAGGAAACTCAGAATAACCGCGGCGGTCAGAATGACCCCCTTAGTGTGTGAAGCATGCACCCAGTTAGATATCCCAGCACATTTGACAGCAGTGTTGGTAATCAATATGACTTGACAGAGTCCTATCCACCTTAGCTCCAGGCAAGATTTTGACGCATGTTTCTTCACCAAAACCCATCCACCTGAGTTAAGGTCGTGGCACTGTTCCTGATGTTGACTGGCAGCTACAACCTGGTGAGAGACAGAATGCACCACACCAACTAATCCTTTGCAGTAATTGTGTCACGGTTTCGGGCGGGTCTGATCAGGACTTTGGTTGGGACACCCCTTGAGGTCACCGAATATCCTAAAGAGGTAGTACACTGGGGCAGAGGAGCAGCTAAAGGCATACACGGAAAGGACAGCTATGGATAGGCACAGGAAACAGGAAAGTAAAAGCAGAGCAACCCTTGTGCGAACAAACAGGAAACAGATTACCAGTGGACAAACACGCTGGGGTTGTACACAGAGTAAGGCGCAGAACCTCCCACAGTGACAGGGAATCTCAATGCCTCTGTGCAGTTTGCTCTTACAGATAGTCACTCTGCCAGCCCCATAGAAAGGAGGCAGCAGAAGTGATTCTGTCTCTGGACCCTAGAGCACAAACAAGGATAGTACTTACATACACAGGACACGCTCTTGTGGGTCCAGCTGGAAACTCAGTGGCGATTCCTGAGAAAACAGCAATAGCACACTGTCACTGTTAGGCACGAAATACAACGTATAACACTAGACAAGGATGGGGGCTGGAATTGCCTCCTGGAAACCAGGAGCCAACCCCAGTACACAGGAGGACACGTATACACTGGTGAAGACTGATAGAACACTTACCAGACACAAAGAACCAAGAAGAAACAGAAACAGAAGGGAACAAACAAAGAGGCAGAGGCAAGAACTAGGAACAGGCTCAGGCTGAAGCAAAGGCAGGTCTAGGACTTGAAAACAGGGCGCAAACTTCTGTCTGGGACAGACAGAGACAGGACTGGGAAACTGAGAACAGGCTCTGGCTGGAACAGGCAAGGACAGGACTGGAATACAGGGAGTAGGAAATGAGCAGTAAACAGGACTGGGAAACAGAGAGAAGGTTCAGGCTGAAACAAGGCAGGAGCAGGGCAGAGAAACAGGGAGCAGGCTTTGGAAGAAACAAACAGGTACAAGGCTAAGAAGTAGGGAGCAGACTCTGGCTGGAACAATCAGGAGCAGGGCAGAGAAACAGGAAACAGGATCAGGCTGGAACAGGACAAGAACAAAACTGGAACACCATCCGACAAGGGGTCTGTAACACAAAGGAATTGAAGTCCGATGCACGACGGGGAGCTTGAGGAAATGGCTGCTTATAAGCAGTTCCAAGCTGGGCTGCACAAGAGAGGTTTCAGGTGTGTGTGGTTTCGGACACTTGCAAGTCCTGGAGGAGAGGATCCAGTGAAAAGGAGCAACTGGACTTCTCCCATAGAAGACAATGGGAAACAGAATCCGGGTTTTCCTGACTACCAAGCTGTGCATTATGGGATTTGCAGTCCCAAGAAGCAAATGTAGTCCTACACAAGTGTACCATGGAGAAAAGAGAAACAAACAGGAGTCAGCAAGGGACTCTAGATAGGTGTTCAAGGTGATTCCCAGGCTTCTGACAGTCCCCTTACAGCGTCCCCTGGAAATGGGACGACCGAGTCGTAACAGTATACCCCCTCCCACCAGTCTGCTCAAGAAGAGAAGGCGATCCTTTGGCTGAAAAAAAGTTGAAGAGGAACAGCCACAGCAAGAAAATCCAACACCAACCTTGGTGGATAAGTTTACAGTCCTGCCATAGGTGAAACTTCCAATGAGCAAAGCATGTATTACTACCCATATGGGCTCCGATGTCTTTCCTCTCTATTGTTCGATTGATATGGGAGGAGTGCATAGAGTTGGTTTCTGGTGAAGTAGATTCAGGAGCAAGGAGATCTGGAATGGCATTACGGGCAGTTATCTTTATGACATTAGTTTCCTGTTCAATACTTTCCTCTTTGGAGGAGCTGATTGGTGTATTAGTTACTGTCAGGTCTGTAACACCTTCTGACAAGCAGGATTTGTCTGTTTCTGCAGCAGTATTTGCATCGATTGTGGTCTGAGGCTTGCAAAGCATAGAGACTTGGGAGACATGGGTAACTGGTGTTCTCAAGGTAAACATGAAAAAGTCAGAATTTTCTTTCATCTTGGATGACTTCGGAGTATCAAATTCAGGAGGAACAAGAGTTTTCATGTCTTTAGAAACTGGATTAACATCTGAAAATGTAGAAGTTCCACAAACTAATTCTTTAGGGTGATCTTCAGACAAGACTGGGATTTCTTCATTGCAAGTGCTCTGTGGTGTGTTCGTGGTATCAGAAATGGTTTCTTTGCTAGGCGTTTCTACTACAGGTAGTTGATCTTCAACTTTGTTAACATTGAAAGGTTGTTCTTTGGAAAGAAATAGAACTGGAGTCTCTTCAGAAATCACCTTTACATTGTTATCTAAAGCTTCAGCTTTAGCCTTTGAATTGATGATGGTTTCTTGCAATAAAACACTAAGAACAGTACTTATCATCAGATCTTCGAATACAAGATTCAAATTCAAGTCTTTAGTTTTAGTGGGACATATTATATCTTTCAGTACTTGACCTTCGGTTTCAGATTGCTGGTTTTCAGGAGTCTTTAATTTCAGAGACACAGCAGGTGGCATTGGTGTGGCTGATTTTACATCAAAATCAGATACCGGTAGATCAGAGATCTGTTCTTCACTAACCGTTGAACTGGAAACAGGAAACGCAGTGGCAGGGAACAGCAACTCAGAATCAGTGGTTGAGGCTGCAACTGTGTCCTGTTCTAGGAGAAGGCTCTCATTTCTTATGACAGGCTGTTTAGTTTCAGATTGCTGGCTTTCTTCCTTGTCTGAAATCTCCATGGTTTGCTTTGACACAGAAGAGATTTTAAAACTTTCTGAGCAGTCCATTACATTCTTAGTAATTGCGGGTATTTCTTCACGGTCAGAAAAATCCATTAGTTCACTTGAAACAGGAACTGTCTCTTCATTATCTGAAAATTCTATGATATTGTTTGAAAGGGCAGGAGTATCCCCACAATCTGAAAATTCTGGTGTGTGCGCCATTTGAACAGCACTATCTGCAGGTTTGTTCACGGCAAGGCAGGAACCACTGTCATCACTAGATTCAGATTCTTCAACACTGTTGCACAACTTGCCATTAATCTCCAGAAAAGTCATATCTTGGTTTCTTAAGGTGCAGCTATTGTAGTCTGTATCAGAACTCTCTTCTTCCTTTGGCTTTATTTGTTCTGATAGAGGGGCTGAGACACTTCCTTCTAAAGACTCTGATCCATCCTTTGAATCAAGAGGTGTCAAATCTCTCAGAGATGTCAGAGATTCAGTCAACTGTACAGGAATTTTCACTGGAGAACTACAGGCTGAGAGAGAGTCTGAGGAAGAGGCTGATATATTTATAACTGGAGCTGTCTTTTGACTGTCATAAATAGAAGGGACAATCTGCTCGATAGAAGTCTTTGGAGAGGCACACAAAGTAGCATACTGTTCTTTAAGCCAAAGCTGGTGATCATTTTCTTTTTTCAGGTTTTCAAATTGCCTTGCAGTAGTTTCCATCAGCTGCTCTGTTACTTCTTCTACCTTACAGATAAACAGAATGTCTGGTTCTGGCAACAGTGAAATATGCATTGATGAAAAGAGCCCACGGGCAAGATTTCTAGTGTATGTTATAACATATTCATCATAGAAGTCCAATATCTGCCTTTTAATCTGCCAAAACTGCTCTTTTAGTGTGTGTATGTCCATATTGTTATCAAACCCACTCAGAATAGAAAAGGGTTTAGCAGAGCTTTTAGGGATTGAGACTGGTGTATTATCATCTAGTTTGGGAAGAGCACAAGCCTTATGAGTGGAACTAAGGAATCCCACAGTCTTTACTGATCCATTTGATACAGGGTCTAGCCTGCTGACTTGAAAGCTCTGAGGGACTGAAAGGTCTTTATAAGAGTCAGCACTGCACTTTGAATTCTGAGAAACTGGCCTAGATGGGCTGAAGCACTCAACAGAAAACAAGGGAATCCCTAGTGTGGCTTCTTGAACAGTGTCAGGGTTCTTTGTTTTGGCAGAGTGCTGGAAGTGAATTTGGGATGCGCTAGCATGAGGCAAGGAATTAACCAGTTCTTCTTGAGTGTGAGTGTCTTGTGCAGAGGTAGCAAAAGCACTTCCACGGTTACGAACATTCTTACTGGCTTCAGCTAATAGATATTGCAAAAACTCATTACGTCCTTGTAATTCTTCTACAGACAGGGACTGGGGGTCATAGCCACAAATAACATAATAGTCTATCATTGAAAGATTAGCAAGCCACTCAGTATAGTACTGAACTTGCAAGTTATGGTTTTCTTTAACAAGTCTATCCTTTAAACTAAGGTCTTTTTTAGAGGTCTTCTGAGAAAGTCTAGGTTTAGAAAGGGGTGTCTTAACATGATAGGAAAGCATTTTAGGTCTGTGTGTGCCTTTGCTGCCTGGGGAGCTTGACATTTTTGGGTCGTGCATTCTGTCACGGTTTCGGGCGGGTCTGATCAGGACTTTGGTTGGGACACCCCTTGAGGTCACCGAATATCCTAAAGAGGTAGTACACTGGGGCAGAGGAGCAGCTAAAGGCATACACGGAAAGGACAGCTATGGATAGGCACAGGAAACAGGAAAGTAAAAGCAGAGCAACCCTTGTGCGAACAAACAGGAAACAGATTACCAGTGGACAAACACGCTGGGGTTGTACACAGAGTAAGGCGCAGAACCTCCCACAGTGACAGGGAATCTCAATGCCTCTGTGCAGTTTGCTCTTACAGATAGTCACTCTGCCAGCCCCATAGAAAGGAGGCAGCAGAAGTGATTCTGTCTCTGGACCCTAGAGCACAAACAAGGATAGTACTTACATACACAGGACACGCTCTTGTGGGTCCAGCTGGAAACTCAGTGGCGATTCCTGAGAAAACAGCAATAGCACACTGTCACTGTTAGGCACGAAATACAACGTATAACACTAGACAAGGATGGGGGCTGGAATTGCCTCCTGGAAACCAGGAGCCAACCCCAGTACACAGGAGGACACGTATACACTGGTGAAGACTGATAGAACACTTACCAGACACAAAGAACCAAGAAGAAACAGAAACAGAAGGGAACAAACAAAGAGGCAGAGGCAAGAACTAGGAACAGGCTCAGGCTGAAGCAAAGGCGGGTCTAGGACTTGAAAACAGGGCGCAAACTTCTGTCTGGGACAGACAGAGACAGGACTGGGAAACTGAGAACAGGCTCTGGCTGGAACAGGCAAGGACAGGACTGGAATACAGGGAGTAGGAAATGAGCAGTAAACAGGACTGGGAAACAGAGAGAAGGTTCAGGCTGAAACAAAGCAGGAGCAGGGCAGAGAAACAGGGAGCAGGCTTTGGAAGAAACAAACAGGTACAAGGCTAAGAAGTAGGGAGCAGACTCTGGCTGGAACAATCAGGAGCAGGGCAGAGAAACAGGAAACAGGATCAGGCTGGAACAGGACAAGAACAAAACTGGAACACCATCCGACAAGGGGTCTGTAACACAAAGGAATTGAAGTCCGATGCACGACGGGGAGCTTGAGGAAATGGCTGCTTATAAGCAGTTCCAAGCTGGGCTGCACAAGAGAGGTTTCAGGTGTGTGTGGTTTCGGACACTTGCAAGTCCTGGAGGAGAGGATCCAGTGAAAAGGAGCAACTGGACTTCTCCCATAGAAGACAATGGGAAACAGAATCCGGGTTTTCCTGACAACCAAGCTGTGCATTATGGGATTTGCAGTCCCAAGAAGCAAATGTAGTCCTACACAAGTGTACCATGGAGAAAAGAGAAACAAACAGGAGTCAGCAAGGGACTCTAGATAGGTGTTCAAGGTGATTCCCAGGCTTCTGACAGTCCCCTTACAGCGTCCCCTGGAAATGGGACGACCGAGTCGTAACAAATTGAGTACTAGGTCATTGGTGATGTTTGCAAGTGCCTTTGCAGGCGCAGCAGGCAGTCTCAATGCATGACCGATTAGTATTTCATGTGGAGATAATCCACTTGTCCTGTGAGGGATGCTTTGAAGACTCATCAACACCAGTGCTAAAGCATATGACCATTTCAACAAAGCAGATGCACATATCCAGGCCAATCGAGACTTCGGAGTCCTGTTTAACTGTTCCACTATCCCAGAAGTTTCAGGACTATAGCTACAGTGTAATGTCTGTTCTACTTGAAGAGCCACACACAGTGTTCTAAGGACCTCATAATTGAAATGGGTTCCTCAGTCTGATTCTAGAGAAATAGGAAATCCAAACCATCGAATGCGCTAGTGTAACAGCAGTTTAGCTACAGTGAGATTGTCAGGTCTCTGCCTTGGGTCGACATTCACCAATTGGAGAAAATGCAGATTATAACCAGGACATACTTCAGCCCATTGCTGGCAAAAATATGAATAAGGTCCAACTGCCTTCTGTTAGAAATGGGGTCTCTATTTGGCAGTTGGTTTGCACCCTGTCCAAGTAGGGACCCTCACTATACTAAGGATAAGGGAGATACCCAGCTCAGATCACCTTGCTCACTCCCTTGGCAGCTTGGCACGAGCAGTCAGGCTTATCTCAGAAGCAATGTATAAAGCATTTGCACATAACACACAGTAATACAGTGAAAACACTACAAAAGGACACCACACCAGGTTTAGAAAAATAGCCAATATTTATCTATGTAAAACAAGACCAAAACGAGAAAAATCCAACATACAGTAATAAATATATGAATTAGGCAAAAACTTACTTAAAAAGACTGTTCCTTGAAGGTGATAGCTCCACCTGGGGCTATCACAGCGTCATACTTAACAAAACAAACAATTCAGGCCGGCTGCGTTGTCATGGCCAGCTACGGTGTCGGGAAGACCCACAAACAGTACCTTTGGAATTGCAGGGTGTTGTGATCCTCGCGATGAGATTCATAGAGCGGCATTTCTGGTGTTGTGGTGTTGGTTCTGGAGTCGGTGCGGGGGTTGTTGGGTCCTTGAAGTCACACGCAATGTAGACTGAACTCCAGGCTGATGAAGTCAGGAGCGCTGGTGTGGATGGCATCGGGGCTGCGGTGCAAAGCGGTACGATGCAATGTGTGGTGCCCACAGGTCACAGTGCAGGCAGCGACTTGGTGACGGCGTCCAGCGGCACCGGTGAGACCAGGGCTGTGGTGTGAAGCGGGCGGTACAATGTGCAGTGCCACCAGGTCATGGTGCAGGCAGAGGCGTTGTTGTTGCTGAAGCACTGTTGTCGGTAGGCCCAAGTCACAGAGCGGCGCGAGACAGGCTCCGTGCGGCGTCCATGGGTTGCGGTGCAAACAGGGGTGTCTGTTGATGAAAAAGTCAATGGGGCTGGAGTCGGTGGGCTGGAGCGGGATGGGACGGTGCTTAGTGTACCTCACAAGCAGTGTCCACAAGCCACTGTGCAGGCAGCGGCACTGGTGTCAGCAGGAGTGGCGTCGTCGGGGATGCCCAGGCTGCAGTGTGAGCAAGGCGAAGCCGGAGTGCGGGGCCCACAGGTCACGGTGCAAGCAGCGGCTCCGTGGCGGTATCAGATGGTGACATCAGAGAGACCAGGGTTGCGGTGTGAACCGAGGCTGTGCGGCTCCGTGTGGTGTCGGCAGGTCACGGTGCAGGCCATCAGCAGCATTGGCGGCACCATGGTAGTTTTTCTTCCTGATCAACACAAAACACACAGTTCCTAGTGCTGTAGGCAGATACAAGTGAAGTCTTTGGTTTCCCTGAGACTTCCAACAGGAGGTAAGCTCTACTCCAAGCCCTTGGAGAACTCTCTCAAGCAGGATACACAGCAAAGTTTACCCTTTACTCTCTTGTAAGGCAAAAGCAGCAACTGCAGGCGAACCCAGCAAAGCAACCCAACAAAGGGGCAGTACTCCTCCTCCAGCACTTCAGCTCTTCTCTTTGGTAGAGGTTCCTCTTGATCCAGAAAGATTCTAAAAGTCTTGGGTTTTGGGTCCACTACTTATACCCCCTTTCTGCCTTTGAAGTAGGCAAATTTCAAAGGAAAGTCTCTGTTGTTAACACGATCCTAAACACAAAAAGAGTACACTGTTCCTAAAAGACAGAAAGGTCTAGGGAACCTGGATGTTCTGGAGCAAAAGCCCTCACGCATCACATTGGATGACAGGCATCATCATTCGGAATTGCTCCACGTCAGGCCGGCACTGCAATGCCTGACGTGCTTCCAAGAAGGGAGCTGTCAGCCGTAATTGCTAATGTGATGACTAGTGGAAGATAGCAAACCACCAGTCCAAAAACAGGAGAGCAAAAACGGATAGTTTAAAATTGATTACTCATTTCCAGCCTCCATCATAATTTTAATCAGAAAAGGGAAATGAAGACCAAGGTTAAAAACACAAAAGGAAAGTGGAAATTGAGTGTAATGCTCAACAACTTTCAAAATAGCCATAGAGGGTCCCAAAAAGTGTGGTGCCTCTACCAGAAGGTCGACATGTTTTGCGTCTAAAGGTCCAGATGGATCCGTTCACGCTTCTTCAGGACCAGAATATAGCTTCTCCAATTAACATTTGAAAAGAAAAAAGCAATCACTTACATTTAGTCAATTGTTAAATGTCATCTGGAACGGTCGCCCTAGAAACCAAACACAAACACCAAAAATGAAAAAAACAAATGTGCATGTTAATCCAATGGGTGATCACAATAATCAAATGAGCAGAAACATGCTTACCAACCCCTATTAGGAGATGTGGCTCCATAGGAAGCGCGAGCCCGAGGACTACACAGATACTATAAACATTATAGGAAATAATGAAAAGGAAAAAATGGAGAATCTCCAAATTCTAGGAGCAAAATCAAAAGTAATCTAAAAATAATAAACTCCCAAGCTTGAAATGACCAATCACAGCGCGTGGTCAAGGGTAAAGGATCTACCCATAGAAATACAGAGACAGTAGGGAGAAGAACATTACACGATCTCAAAGAAAGGGGAAAGTGTAAAAACCAAAAACAACAGAAAACATATGGCACAGCATCTAGGATAGTATGCTGTAGAATGCTTATTAATATATCCAAGGTCCTCTGCGGGGGACCTGACCTCCGGTGCACATTCCCGACATATGGCAGGAATTGCGGCCGGGCCTGAAGTATACTGAGCCGTTAATACGAGTGGTAAAAGGATAATAACTATAAATAGCCGTAAACGTACGGCGACAAGGCAGGGAAAAACGTTGCACGATCTCCAAAGTCGGAGAAAGTGTAAAAATCAAAAGCTGCAACGAGCAGCAAACGTAGCGTCTAAACTGGCGCTATAGATTACTTACTAGTCTATCAGTGGTCCTCTATTTAAAAATAGAAAAAGGACTCGAAACTCCATTATTAAGGAGACGAGTTACAAAGAAAGACATCGGACAGCCACTGTTAAAGGCACAAAAGGGAGAAATAAAGGTTAAAGATAGGTGAAAATCAAAAAAGGTGGTTTAAGGTAAACCAAAAATTATATTAAAGGCAATAGCCACAGAACAAGGCACAAAGGGGATGAAAAATAATTAGATGGACATCATGTCACCAGAGCCCAGGGTATATCATCGTTTAAACCCTGTACATGGGTCCTCAATTTAAAAACCCATCTCTGTTCGAGTCTGAATAAGAAAGTAGGATCATCAGATCGCACTTTTGGTGCCTCCAAAATAGTCCACCATAAATCATCTGGAGTATGGGGAGTATCGAGAAAGTGTGCACTGAGTTTTGTAGTGATCCTATTGCATCTAATATTGCTCCTGTGTTCGTTGATGCGTATCTTCACTGGTCGTGATGTCATACCAATGTATCGCAACCCACAAGGGGAGGTAATCATATAGATGCAATTTTTTGTATTGCAGTTGGTGTGCTTTCTAAGTTGCCTAGTACCAATGGGTTCTAAATTCAGTGTCGTCAGATGTCTCGTTAGAGAGCACACATTGCAAAGGCCACAGGGATGGTGACCAGTGACAGGAGGGAGATCCCTTAACGTTCTCTGCGTTGAAGTGATCTGTGTGGTTCGAGGACGAGTATGAACCACCATATCTTTGATATTGGCAGTACGTTTAAAGGCAAATACGGGTCTCTGCACCTGAGTCCCCCCAGTAGTCAATATTGACCATCTTTTATTGATCAATTTCTTGATATGGTTAGACATGGGGGTGTAGGTGGATACACAGGTTAATCTGGTTTGGGGAGATTTTTCAATGGTTTCTAACAAGGCACCACAGTGGTTATTTCTAGCTCGTTTACGAGCTTGATCTATGACATGCGGAGGGTAATGGCGATCATAAAGTTTGACTTGTAGAACATCAGCCTGGCGGTCAAATTCACAGGATGTGTTGCAGTTTCTTCTTAATCGCAGGAATTGACCTACTGGTAAATTGTCCCGTAGGGATTTCGGATGGTGACTCTCATATAACAGAAGGCTATTGCGATCAGTTGGTTTATGGTAAATTGAAGTAGATAATTTACCATTGTTAATAGTCAACAAGAGATCTAGAAATGGTAAATAGGTGGATGATACTGTCAAAGTGAATTTAAAAAAGGGATCAATGGTATTGATCCAAGACACAAAATCATTGGTGGCAGACAAAGGACCTTGCCAGATAATCAGGATGTCATCAATATATCGCCGCCACAGTCGACAGACAACAGATTCTACAGATTGTACTATCACTAGAATGTCATAGATCAAGCTCGTAAACGAGCCTCTATGGCTATTTTGAAAGTTGTTGAGCATGACACTCAAGTTCCACTTTCCTTTTGTGTTTTTAACCTTGGTCTTCATTTCCCTTTTCTGATTAAAATTATGATGGAGGCTGGAAATGAGTAACCAATTTTAAACTATCCTTTTTTGCTCTCCTGTTTTTGGACTGGTGGTTTGCTACCTTCCACTAGTCATCACATTAGCAATTACGGCTGACAGCTCCCTTCTTGGGAGCACATCAGGCATTGTAGTGCCTGCCTGACGTGGATCAATTCCAGATGATGATGCCTGTCATCCAATGTGATGCGTGAGGGCTTTTGCTCCTGAACATCCAGGTTCCCTAGACCTTTCTGTCTTTTAGGAACAGTGTACTCTTTTTGTGTTTATGATTAATTTGGGAGACCGTACACTGGACCTTTAACCTCCCAGTCCCTCCCCCTCTTTTGATTTGTTGACAAGATCCTGCCTTGCCCAGGCCTGGCCCCAGACACATACCAGGGGGTTGGAGACTGCATTGTGTGAGGATAGGCTCAGCCCTTTCAGGTGTAAGTGACCACTCCTCCCTTCACTGTATCCCAGATGGCCCATCAGGATATGTAGATTACACCCCAGCTCCCTTTGTGTCACTGTCTAATGGAGATTCACAAACAGCCCAAATGGCAGTCTGACCCAGACGTGCAATACACAAACAGGCAGAGTCACAGAATGATTTTAGAAAGAAAATGCCCACTTTCTAAAAGTGGCATTTTCAAACTAACAATCTAAAAACCAACTTCACTAAAAGGTGTATTTTTAAATTGTGAATTTAGAGACCCCTCACTCCAGATTTCTATCTGCTCTCAAAGGGAAACTGCACTTTGAGGACACTTAAAGGCAGCCCCCTTGTTAACCTATGAGAAAGGCCTTGCAATAGTGAAAAACTAATTTGGCAGCATTTCACTGTTAGGACATTTTACATGTCCCATCTATAACATACACTGCACCCTGCCCATGGGGCTACCTAGGGCCTACCTTATGGGTGCCTTGCATGTATAAAAAGGGAAGAAGGGAAGGTTTGGGCCTGGAAAGTGGGTACACTTGCCAGGTCAAATTGGCAGTTTAAAACTGCACACACAGACACTGCAGTGGCAGGTCTGAGACATATTCACAGGGCTACTTATGTGGGTGTCACAATCAGTGCTGCAGGCCCACTAGTAGCATTTGATTTACAGGCCCAGGCCACCTCTGGTACATTTTACTAGGGACTTACCAGTAAAGCAAATATGCCAATCATGGATAAACCAATCACCAATACAATTTACATAGGGAGCACTTGCACTTCAGCACTGCTCTGAGACAATAAACCAGCAAAAACAGATCAGAAAAAATAGGAGGAAGAAGGCAAAAAGTTTGGCGATAACCCTGAAAAAAGGGCCATTTCCAACACTTCCTGTTAAAGGGTCCTCCTAATCTTCCACTGTGGCTAAGTGTTACAAGGGCTCTCCTTCCCACACTCATCTGCTGACATGTAACACACATGTGGCACAGCTCGTTAGCTCACACTCTGAATCAGGGATTAAATCAATCCTGCCTTAATTGTCTAACCATTCCATTCCTTCCAATACATGCATGACCATGGGAATTTTCTGTCTTAGCAAACAATAAACTGTATGACAACACTGACTTTCCATCTGCTCAAATCCAAATGTTGTTTGCATTTTCAACACATCCTGCTCTGATCCTCCCTTGCTGTTCTGCCTCTGCAACCTTTTCCTTTAGTCTCTTGATTTCTTCCCAAGTTTCAGCTACTGAAAACAACATAGAAAAGGTAGTGTCATAATAAGATTCATCTGTGTATATTCTCCAATAAATGTGCGTGTCACAAGTTCATAATACAATTCAACTTCATCATCAGCATATCAATTTTCAGTGATGACATAGTCATTGCCACCTCTGTGAGCTGCACATGTAACTACTCACATTTAACCAATCTCTTGAGGTGACTGCAAGGCTTCCAAAAATGTAATCACATATTTCCCATTTCTGATTGGAGAGCCAGGTGACATCATAAATCCGCTCTATGACCACAACTGCCCAAAATCATGGACCACCCCAAAGTCATATTGACTATCTGTACATATAATTACTCTCAACTGAACTGAAAGACAGCAAGCTCTTGCAAGGTCAATTCATTTCGTCACTTGCTTAAAGGTAACACCTCTAAGCCAGGAGGGTACTACCACTTCTTGAATTTTACAGAAAGCAGCTCTCAAGACGTTCCCTCATTGTCTCTTAGACAGGAGACTCCCACAAAAGTTGTCGGGCTCATTGAGGGGTTCATCTTTAATGTCTGGTCATGGCTTGGTGCATACATCTGTAACATACAGGCAATTTATTTTTAATCAATTTCACTCTCAGGCAATGGTAGTAATATAGCTGGTTTGAGTGTTTGACATCTTTTCAAAACAACATTAGCAGCAGCAAGTATTTGTAGTTCATACAATGTCTCACCGAGTCAGGGACCAGAACTGTAAGAGTGTGTCCCATCACTATGCTCTCACGTCTATCAGTACTGACATCAGCTGCCACAACCATTTTGGGCAGCCGGAGCAACAGGGTCAAGTGTAGCTGAAAAATAAGCCACAGGTCTTTGAGCATCTCCTTGCAACTGAGTAAGCACTGAGAGAATGCAGCCTCCCTCTCACTGAAACACAATGTAAACATTTTACAGCAATCAGGCATTAATAGTGCTGGGGCATGACAGAAACTTTCAGCTCTAGGAATGCATTTATCTCAGCAAGCGCTGTCCCATGGAAGTGGAACAGGCACATCTTTGTGCATCAGCCTCAGTAAAGGGTTGGCCACTAGGGAAAAGTTGGGTATCTACAGTCTACAGTAGCCAACTATTCCCAGTAATATTCTGACTTCTCTCTTTGTTCTGGGGTTGGAATAATCTTTAGAATTGTCTCTTTTTTCTCCTGTGACACCTTTCTCATTCCCTTCTCAATGAGGTGTCCCAAATACAGGACTTCTTTTTTACAATATTGTAATTTGCTCAGGGTCACCTTGTTTCCAAACTAAGCCAAATGATTGAAAAGAGCAATTGTGTCCCATTTACAGGCTTCTTTCGTTCTTGACGCCACAAGCAGGTCATCAATGTACTGTACAAGAACTGAATTGCAGGGCATCTGCAGAGTCTCAAGATTCTTTTTCAAGATCTGATTAAAAATTGAAGGATTCTCTGTATAGCCCAGTGGAACTCAGCACAATGGCAAACTCTATCTCTAAACACGAATGAGAACAGGATTTGGCTGCCTTTATGCAATGGAATAGAAAAGAAGGCCTGGAAGGAATCCACAACAGTAAACCATTCTGCAGTGAAGGGAATGTGAAATAGTATTATTTCTGGATTCAGTACCACAGGACAACATGAGACAACTATGTTGTTCAGTTTTTGGAGATCCTGTACAATTCAATACTTGCAATAGGTCTTCTGTAAGCCAATAATCGGTAACTTTCAAGGACTTTGGACAATTTCCTTCAAAATCCCTTGTTTTAACATATTTTCAATCACTGGTGTTATTCCTGCCACTTTCTATTGCGTTTGCTTACAAGGTGCTGTTTTCAGGAAAACTGCATTTGGTTTCATCATGATTCGGACTTGCTCCACAACTTTGATTATTCCAAATGTCTTTCCCTGAAAAATACCATACTTCTGAATTTTCAGTATTCCTCAAAACAATAGGTAAATTCTCGACCGTACTAACAGCATATAATCCTGCAGTTCCTTGTGGGGCCATTTTAAATTCAACATGATCATGCGTTTGGAATTCAGCACTATCCGGTGTGCAGTAAATAGTGCAATTTAATTTCCACAAAAGATCTCTCCCTAACAGATTTACAGGACTTGAAACACTTACCATGAATTGATTTTCTTCCTCAGATTAACCTATTTTATAGGCATTTTCTTTGAAACAGGATTAGTTATTTGTTTACTTGTAACACCCATGACTTGGATCTTCTTTCCTGAGATGAATAGGTCTGGGACTTCCACTGTTCTAACAGTGGAACAGGTAGTTCCTGTTTCCATGAGAAATGACAATTGGTGACCATTAAATTCGCCTTCTACAAATGGTCAAATGGTCCACTTTGGTCTACCTTCAAGACTGCTTAAAGTATGCAAACTTCCACCCCTTCAGGCACCGTCACTGGAAACTATCAGAGTCGAAACTCTCATTCTCCAGCATCTTGAACTGTTGAAATGGGTTCTGATTTTGAAATTGATTTGAATTTATCCTTGATGTTTGATTCATTTTGAATCTGTGATTAACCATATTTTGTGGAGCCTCTGAAGTTAGTGTGGCAGGTATTGTATGAACTTGTGAGTGCGTTAGCATCTGCATTCTTTGGACTGGAACCTTAACTTGAACATTGGGGGGGTCATTTCAACCCTGGCGGTCCGGGACCGCCAGGGCTGAAATGACGGAAGCACCGCCAACAGGCTGGCGGTGCTTCCAGGGACATTACGACCGCACCGCAGGGGGCCGGTGGTTTCCCGCCACAATGGCCCTGGCGGTTGCAAGTCGCCAGGGCAGCGCTGCTAGCAGCGCTGCCCAGGGGATTACGAGTCCCCCTACCGCCAGCCTTTTCCTGGCGGTTTGAACCGCCAGGAAAAGGCTGGCGGTACGGGGAGTCGCGGGGCCCCTGGGGGCCCCTGCACTGCCAATGCCACTGGCAAGGGCAGTGCAGGGGCCCCCTGACAGGGCCCCCTGCGGCTTTTCACTGTCTGCTCTGCAGACAGTGAAAAGCGCGATGGGTGCAACTGCACCCGTCGCACGGCCGCAACACCGCCGGCTCCATTTGGAGCCGGCTCCCATGTTGCGGCCCACATCCCCGCTGGGCTGGCGGGCGGAAACCCTGTTTCCGCCCGCCGGCACAGCGGGGATGTCAAAATGGGCACCGCGGGAGTGCGGCCGCATCGGTTGCCGCCCGCCAATGTTGTAATGAGGCCTTTAGCATTTGGATTTGACTTACCCCTTGCAATTGTCCATCACCCCTCACTAGATTCAGATTCTGTCTACACACTCCCTTCCAATGTCTGAGTCTGTTACAATAGTGACAAGAAATTGATTCCTTTAATGCTGCATTGTCTATTCCTGAATCTGTTTTAGCCAGAACACCTCGCCCTCTACCCTATGAAACACAAATGCCGCCCTGCACAATTTGACTTTCAACCTGAAAATCAACACCTTACATTCCATCAATATTTCTTCCATGTGACTGGTTCTGAAAACCAAGTTTGCACCAACATAATCTTCTCTTTAAGTCTCTATTTTGCATACCTCAGTATCTCATTTAAAGGCTTTGTCTGCCAACAAATCAGATTATAATCTCTATGCATACTGATCTGTGGCCACAACCCAAAAACAAACTGTGACACAAAACTTCCCATATCTCCCTTCTCAGGATTCTCTTGTCTGCCATGCTGTTTAAATACCTGCAACAAGTGTTCATAGTAAGCATGTACTGATTCTTTCACTTCCTGATTAGCTCTAATGATCTTTAGCCAATCAACGACTCTCGCTGGAACTTTTCCTTTCAAAAAGTAATCATCTCATCATTCTTTTTCATTACCACAGGTGAAGGTACACAAGCATATACATCTCTTGGAGGCTCAGAACATGGCCATTACACAGCTATCTTGCATTCAGCCCACAAATCACTCTGTACCAAAATATCAAAGAAAGTATTAAAGTATGTCCACAAATCTTTGAAATCTTTAGCAATCTGTCAACTTGCGTATACCACTGAGTGGGATTCTAACTCAGTTTCAGAAAGTTGTTCATGAATGTTGCAAGATCACCTCTACTCCATGGTACAGGAACATACTCCACCAGGGTTTTCCCACATTGGAAAAGTTAAAACCTCATGTTCATCATGTTCATCTGGTGGTACCGGAGGTGGCTTACCGTTTTATCTATTCATTTTCTGGTATTGGTTCAAATGTGAAATATCTAGGCATCCTCTGACAATTTCCTCTAAATACACCTTTAATTTTGGTAATCTAAGGGTCTCACTCTATCCTAGCTAGTAGATCTTTCTATATATCCCACCCTTTTATGGTCTGATGTTTCTTCAAACCATGGGGGAAAATTCCACTGTCAAACGATCCTGTGACTCCCTGTGCAATTGATGTCGTAAAGACTATTTCTCTCAATAATGGAACATTTTTTGGTGGTGTCCAGGCAACAACTTGTGAATTCTGCGATGTCGAGATGAACCCTTTTTTAGACACTTCTCTTACAGCACCTTGAACAACAGCATTCAAAACAATATTTATTGGTGCAGTTGTAACCACAGGCACTGCCAATGTGAAAGCTGACACAAATTATGACATTGGAGCAGGCACAGTCAAAATAGAAGCAATAACATTCGGAGCAATTCAAGTAGGAGCTACTTCAACAGTTGAAGGATCAATTGGAAGTGTTGGCAGTGGTCTTTTGGTCTGATTTACATTCAGATCAATAGCGGCAGTAGCCACATTAGTACTGGCAGTTGTAACATCCTTCATATTCATTGTGGGAGCCACATATGGCGGTGGACGTGAGGACATCAATGCATCTAAAATGTAATTCCCTGAACCATTATTAGTGTCCGTTTTCCTTGCAGCCTCCTCACCATCAGTTCTCTGCTTTTAAGTTTTTTTTAGCCTTATCTGGTGTTATTGCTGGGTCCATTCTAGCTCCCTTGCCTATACATTTTCTCCACCTTAGTTGACCATTATCCAATTGAGCATTAGCTTAATTTGGCACTCCTCTCCTTGGTCTATTCTAATATTTTTCTTTCTCTTTGGCATGAGCTGATTGACGTCAAACATGTATTGTTTCATACTGTGTAGGTCTAGGAGATGGCTTAATGTCATATAACTTTTCTCTTAAATTTTCAGTAATCTTTAAATCAAAAGTAGTGGGTTGTAGAAATGTAAACTGCTCTTTATTTTCATTGATCTTGCACTATAGACAAAGCCACAAACATGTATGAAGCCCTGCATTTGTCCATATAATCAGCTGGCGTACCTTCCAGTGGAGCCTCATCACTCTCCCAAATTGAGACTCACACATCACCCCTCATCAAATCTACTGGGGGCTTTGAAACATTTCACAATTGCAAGAATACCACAATAAATGAACAATAATACATTTTTAAAATTTCAATATTTTTGTTCAGTTTCAATTCCATAAATGCCAATTCTTTCCTCCAATCCCATCAGGCTTTTCTTTTAAAGACCTGTCACAGCTTAATATTTGATGACTCATCAACTAATCTCAGCGCGGCACTTCATACCTACTGACCTATCTCAGCATGGCACATTCTGATGCAATTTTTCACTCCTGGTAACGGTTCACCCTCCTTTATAATTCTCTTGGTGACAAATTCTATAACAAAGCATGTTAAACAAATAACTTCTGTCTTCTCTGTTAAAGAATTCAAAGTAGATCATTCATACAAGAAACAATCAGAAATAAGGTTTTAACACCTTTTACACACGCACTTACAAATGAAATCTTGACCAGTGGGAAATCACCCAGACTGTTCTAGCTTCCCCTTTGAGCAACAGGTCCCACTAACACCAATCACCATTAATAACAGCAAAAACACATTTTGTTAGACCCTATCTCAGTTGTGCAGTTGATGGTACCTCACAAATCTTCACCACAATCAGCAGACACATAACACCACAATTTAAACTATCCTGGGATCTTAGACTACTGCAAACCCAATAACATCTTCAACTGCTGAACATCTAAGCTTAAACACAACTATTCTATTTACTTTACCAGAACACAAAATAGAAACCTTAAAATATATCACAAATGGAGGACAGCAATTAAACATCCAAATTAAGGCTGAGGGGTGTTTCAGAAAAGTGATGGGCGTCATTTTAGCAATCTGCGACAGACAAGAGAGGGGAATAACGATGAAAAACAGATAGTAGTGTCTGAGATAGTGGACTTCTATGCAGGTACAGGACGCTACCACTCTCTCCTCAGGGCAGTATAGTTTCTTGTCCAGGGCCAGCAATACAGATCCAAATATAATTTCTGTGCTTTCAATCCACATATCACTTTAAGGAGTTGTCAGCATGTAGACATCATGGTCCATGATATGAAGTTGTAAGTATGACCTGAGATGTACTCAGATCTCTCTGGGCTGAGAGGACTCAGGTATCAGTTCTGCATGGAGCACCAGCTGCTCTGTGCAGTATACCAATTCACCCCCCCCTTTGAAGCACTGTAAAGTGTGGAGATGAGGTATTTAATGTTGATGGCATCTGAAAGTCATTCTAAAGGTGGAAGTAAAATTGCCTCTTTTGGAAAGTCTGGAAGTGAAGTTTTGCAACTGGCACACAGACGATAATATGTGAACATAATCAGTGGGGTGCAAGGTTGGTTGCTTCCCTTTATAATCTTCCAATGTACAAAGAGACAGTTTCTGTATGTCACTCCTTTTCTGCAAGCCCCATATGCATATTTGTGTCATAGTGCAGGGTTTGTATGAAATTTGTAATAGGGGATGATGATTCAGGGGAAAGTTTGGAAAGTATAGATATCCTAGTCCCATCTTTTTACTCAATCTATCCCAGGCTTAGACTGTGTATTTGGCTGTCGATATATCACATTGAGAACCAACAATTGGCTTCCACTGGAAAGAGAGGTTGGGACAGGAGCCATGCTATCAACCTCGACAGCTAAATGTTGTACAAACGGGTGGGCTGTGCACCAAAATAGAGAATAGTGTGCTTGTATACAGAGATAATATAGCTCAAGGTCTGGTGCTTCAAATCCACAAGGGTGGAATGGCAATGTGAGAGTCTCCCATGCAATCCTGGGCCACTTACTTGCCCATACCAGTCTAATCATGTGGGAACTAAGAATCTCAAAAAAGACATTACTGAGAGGCAGTGTTATATTTAGGGAAGGATAGAGCAGCTTAGGTAAGATCACCATTTTCATAAGACTAACCCAACCTCTCAGCAAAAGAGGGAGTGAGATGCAGCAAAAAACACGTCCTGCAATTTGGTCAACAGTGGAACCATCATTTTCCCTGAGGACCACATCTCTGTCTCCATGTACCCAGATCCCTAAGTAGTTTATAGAATCAGTGCACCAGCTCAGGGGGACATGAGTTATACATCAGAGTGTGTTAGGTGTAAGGGGGAAGATCTAAGATTAGTTCCAAGTGATGTGAACCCCAGAAAAGAATCCAAAATATTTTCATGCATATTAGTGTTAAGACTTAAATGAGGCTTTCAAATAAAGAGTCATATCGTCAGCATACATGGATATCAATATGGGTCTACTTGAATACTGTAGTGCATATTGAGCATGGTTTTGCTGAAGTCTAGCTCCAATGGGTCCATGGCCAGCGCAAAGACAATGGGCGAGAGGGGGTCATCCCTGTCTCGTGTCCTGGGATATCATGAAGGAGAATGAGTAGGCTTTGCTAACATGGACCCCCGTCATCTGGCAAATATGAGGCTATTTAATCCAGCTCAAGAAAGATTGCGGGACACCCAGCCTTCCCAGGATCGTAAATTAATAGCCCCGTTTGAAAAAATCAAGCACCGTAGAGGTGTCCAGAAATATTACAACAGCATTAAGAGCAGACTCAATGTCATGCAGGAGGGCAAATAGGACACACAGGTTTTGTGAGGCTGACCTACCCAGAATGAATCTGGACTGATCTGGACAAACAAGATCAGGGTGCAACAGAGTCAGCCTGTTGCAATTAATTTGGCTACTATTTTAGTATCACAGTTTACATGCAAAAAGGGGTGGTAGGACTTACATTTGAGTGCCGTTTTATCTGGTTTCATAAGAATGATAATCATTGCCTCACGTAGAGATGGAAAAGGATCCCTTTATTCTGTGCCTCCTCAAATACTGTGAGTAATTTAGGTGTCGCGTAGGCTCTCATTATTCTAATGAGACTACTGGATTTTGAGCAGCAAGATCGTCGGTGTGGGGGACTGAGTCTGACCCACGGTGGATGACACTTGTCGCTCCAAATCCGGGCTTTGCTCCGGCTAACTAGCAGTGCCTCATCTCTCCCAAGAGGCAGAGATGATTGGGCAGCCGAGCGCATGACATATTGGTACTTCTCAGGGAAGTCGTGGTCACTAAGGTCACAACCGGTTCTCTCATACACAGTGCGGTCTCATACATAAATGACAATAAAGGCAGTATAAGTTTTAAAGATTGGTTTAATAAAGTGACTGCAGTTGGGTTAGCAAAGCTTGAGCTGCAATAACCAGAACTCCACAACACAATGATATTAAAATAGTGACGATGAGAGTGAAGCATAAGAATAATGCTATCATAGTGCCACTAGAATCGATGGACTATTCCCTATCTAAATCATATTTTGAGCACAGCATGTTAAGCTCTTATCCTGCCTTTCAGGTTACCCCGGGAGGACATCAACCCTCATACCTGAGCAAAGGCCTGTGATCTGCGTCAGCATCTGCAGCTGAGCATTCAGCATACAGTTGTGGTTCCCTGGCTGGAATCTCCCTCTTGACGTGTACTAGGACTAGAAAGTGTTTTTATAACTAACACAGCAGATGTTCTAAGAAAATGTCCCTACGTAAGGATGTATATTTTCTACGAATGTTGGAGACTAAACTTCTACCACGTTTACCGGCAATATACCAGACTGTAGCCTTGACTGATGCACAGGGTGATCAAGAATGCATTGTTTGAGAACACAGTGCTGAACTAAGCAAAACAGTTTGATAGAAAAAATTAAAACAATACCTTAAAACTGGTTATTGTAAAAATAACAGTGTGAAGCTGAATAAAATATGTCTAGGTCAAGGTGCACAGCGGCCTAGTGTATTAAACTAAGGTGCATGGAGCTATACTTAAAATGGCTACGCAACATAGGGACCAGAGTAGCAGCAAATCTTTTATAAAATTCAGCAGGCAATCCATCTGAGCTGGGAGCCTTGCCAGTGAGAAGCTCCCCTAACACCTCCAGCAGTTTGTTAACAGTGAATGGTTGTTCAAGTAAGAGGCAGTGTGTATTGCTCAGCCAGCCTAGAGCTGTATGATCCAGATACGAATGGATCCAAAGTGGATCTCACGGCCCGTACTGGCATACAAGTCTTTAAATTAAGTTGAGACCACAGAGTGTTCTGTATGGAACCATGCCAAGTGTGCCCAGTAGTGCCTTCAATTTCTACAACTGAGTTTGCTGCCCAGGGATGTTTAATCATGATAACTAACAACTTTCAGGGCTGCTCTCCTTTGATGTAAGTCTGTGCCTTGGCATATTTCCCTCTCTATTTACATTGTCTGGCCGACACTTCATCATACTCTGTAATCTGAAGTCAAAGTTTCTCCAAAGTATCAGCATCACCCATTTGTAATAAAGCACATCCAGTCTCCCTAATATGCCCCTCTAAGCTTTTCCAGAGATTTTGGATCATGTGGAGTACTCCACTGCTCTTGCCCACACATATGCCCCAAATTGAAATGCTTTCCAGACTGTACCTTAGAGGCCACATTTCCCTTACTGATCTAAAAAAAATCTGTGCCCAGTTCACCTGCAAAGAGGCTGTCTTGTAGTAGGTCAGGGTTTAAGCATCATGGGAAGCTAGATTGTGACACCCCCTGGACCATCACAGTAAAGAGTACTGGAACATGATTCAAATAGTTATGAGACAAGTGTGCGAACTCCAGCACCCCTGATTGTAGCAAGTTGTCCAATCGGGACCCCTTTTTATGGACATAGGAGTAATAGGTGCCTTCCCTTGACTTGGGCATATTGTTTTTCCAAACATTGATCAGGCCTTGATCTTACATTTTAGATGCCAGATGTCTTGACGTCCCTGAACTGCCACCAGATGCCAGCTGTGACCTATCCTGGTAATCATTGAGGACACAATGAAAATCCCCTTCCCAAATTACTGCGTGTGGCTCTGTGGATGGTACCTTACCCCAAAAGATATTAAAAAAAGCCTGGGTCACCTATGTTCAGACCAGAAACAATTCACAATGGTGAACCTGGAATTTCCAGTCAACCACCATAAGATCATAAAGTGACCCTGGGAATCGCAGATGGAACCATTTACCACAAACAGTGTTTTTTTATGAGGATGACCAATCCACAGGTGTAGGAGTAGGAGGAGATTAGACAGTAAGAAGCCTAGCAAAGGTCATGGGCATCTGGGGCATAAAGTGGGTCTACTGCAGGAGCACAGTATTCATGTGAGGCCTGGCAAGATAGGGAAAGGCCTGTCTAGTTTTCTGAGGGCTATTGAGGCCTTGTATGTTCCATGCCAGAATTCTAAGTGGACTGTACCTAAAGTGACCCATCCCTCCAGTTATACAGAAACCATGCAGACAACTGTATACTGTAACCGCCTGGGGTTGTGGACCCCACCCTATCGATCAGACAGGCAGTTGTTAAGTGCAGTGTCTATGATTTTGTAGCAAGTGCATGTGGAAAAGATTCTCCACCACCCCTTCAACCACTCTAATGGTCCAATTCCAGAGAACTGAAATCTTTCCCCCCAAAAAAGCCAGGGCCAACAAAGATACTGGCAGTCTTAAAAGAAAAAAGCACAGAGTTGAGTAAACAAACACAGACGTCTGTCTGAGTGTAACCCTTGGGGCACACCATGAGAGACAGTAAGTCTTCCCCAAACAAAAGTAGGGGGTGTCGGCATCACTATATCGTTGTGCATATCAGTATGGATTATATAGATTGAATAGACTGGAGAAGTGTGAAAAGGACAAAGAAAAGACACAGTCAGCATTAATGCACTCAGTTTGT
This sequence comes from Pleurodeles waltl, assembly GCF_031143425.1. Taxonomy (NCBI): domain Eukaryota; kingdom Metazoa; phylum Chordata; class Amphibia; order Caudata; family Salamandridae; genus Pleurodeles; species Pleurodeles waltl. The sequence continues at coordinate 195,136,457 of NC_090437.1, forward strand.
ACTTGTATAACAGGGAATACAATGGACTACCCTGGATAACAATTTGACCATGTACTCACAGTCAATCTGACTCCTCATGCAATGTAGAAGGCTGAGCTGGGAATCGGGAAAACCCCTCTGACTTGTCTCCCCGGAGACTTCTAGAGATAATCCAAGACTTATTGTGGTGTTCTGAAAATGTGCTGTGCTGTTCCGCCTCGTGTGAAATCTGGAGGTGAGTAGGGTATAGCATTGTGTATTGGTCCTTGGCCTGGATCAGCTTCTGTTTCACAGGGATGAATTTGCATTGTGACACCTGTACCACAAGTGTAAAATGAGGAAAGAGCAAGATGCTGTTAGTGCCAAAAGAAGGTGATACTTTCTCTCGAGCCAGGTGAAGAGCAGCATACCTACCACAGTGAAAGTTTAATAGGTGTGATATGATGTGTCATGATGGGGCTCTGGGAAGGTACCTACTCACCAGCACCCTGTGGTCTCTCACCACTATGAGAACATTGGAAAAGGCATCTGCTCTAAAAAGGGATAATTGTAAAGGCTTCACATAGCCCTCCAGCTTTCTGGAACTCCCAGAATATGAATATTATTGCATCCAGATCTTGTTCTAAGTCCTCATTCTTGGCTGCAAAAAGCTCAAGAACTTTTTCCATTTTAGGCACATTTGTCCCTTCTGTTTCAGAGTCATCTTCAACTGTGGAGATTCTATGTTGAGCCTCTTTCAGTCTATCATTGTGATTCTCAATCTTGTGGGTGACAGCATCAAGTCTAACCATGAGGGCATCCATTTTATTGTCTACCGATGCCAGACTCTCCTGCATGTCCCTAAGGACTAACTTTTTATCTACACCTTGGTCACCTGTGGCTGGTGGGGATTCTGGGGAGTCCACTTGCCTGCCATCAGCAGCTGTTGATTTCACCCCTTGCACAATTCAAAATCCAGTTTAGAATGTTTGCTATCCACCTTGTCCATGGTGCATGGCTGTGGGTCCAAAAGGGCACAGAGATGTCACCTGTGAGAGCAGCAACCAATGTGCAAGACTAGACCAAAGAGCTAAACCAAATCCTTAGCTGCGTACCACTTAGACACATATCCCTAAGTCCTGATGTCACCCAGGGGAGGGGTCCCACATTGCCCCTAAATATTATCACCAGTAACGAAGGGGCCCAAGCAGATCAGTTGATCCCCACAATTATGGTGCTGTCAATAGTTAGAGTGCAACAAGGACGTGCTGAGGGTCGCGTGGTTCGCTGGATTTCCTCAGCAGGCACTCATCGCACCAGGCAACCAGACCCATAGGGCTGCAAGTTGCCCTCATGCACCGGAGTGCCCACCCCCTATGCACTGCAGCTACCCCAATCACAAAGTAGCAATGTGTATAGTAGCATGACAAAGCACCCGCCTCCTCCCGTTGTTCCACTCCTGGGCTGACGCAGCTGACCCTCTGGGCAGACCCCACACAGCTATGTAACCTCAAGTTTGGCTACAGTAGTCCACACAACTACAGTGGGGGAATGGTGGGCTCCGCAGCAATGGTCAGGCATCTGAAGTCAGGATCGGCATACCATTCCCTCTGAGCACCGGACTGCCAATTGGTGATCTCAATATGAATCCACTGAGGGGCTGCCATTTCTTAGGCCGCACACCCGGCCTCTACAGGGTGTACAAGTACCCTGACTGCAGCCCCTCACCAGTAAGAAAAATGATCTGGTTCAACAGGGTATTCAGAGCATGCTGTTTCCTGTGAAAATTAGCTGAAGAGCATGCATACCAGGGCAGATGTTGATGCATTGGGCCCCCGCCACAAGATATCACAGCAGTTTGGCCATCTTGCATGCTGGTTCTTTAGTGACCCATCTACAATAGGGTTCATATTAGCCCTTAAAACCATTTTTAATATGGTGCCTCTATGTATCTCCCCAAGATTAACTTAAATAGGTGTACCCGTTTGTCCCACATGTCATTTTGCCACCCATTGGGCATGCTTCATTTTATTCTGGATCTTAGAGATGGTGAGCCCCATTGTGGTTACTGAAATACCACACCCTGGGTTGTACCTATCAGAAGTGCACCAACGGGACTGGGACTAAAGGCTGATAGGTGACCATGTACTCAAATGACGGCCCTCATGTACAAAGAATCATCTTAGGGAATTGTAAATGACCACATTAAAAAATTCACAATTTGCAAATACTGAACAGGAATATACAAAAATGGATTTGGTAAAAGCACACCAACTTTTGTTGAAAGCAATTTCATTTTGTGAACCGACCTACATACTAATAGCTTGGTTCTCAAAATACAGACTTGTAATGGTTTGCTATTTTACCTACCTCAATGGGCACATGGTAGGTCGTACATTGTGACCCACTACAATTGGCAACATTCACAGGCATGGTGGCCTGCTGGTGTCGCAAGGACCACCAAATCTGTGATTGCTTTAGAATAAAACAATCTTTTTTTTAAATGGAGCCTGTTTTCCTTAAAGGATAAATGGAATGTTTAAAAAAAAAGAAATTAGGCACACCTTTTTTATGAGCAGGCAATGTTCTCATGAACCACTATCTGCTCATGAATAAAAAAACATTTTTCTGAACATTCACAAAGTGGAAGGGGTCCCCTGGGGATCTCTTCCCATATGTGAATGTTTTACCACCTCCTTTCAGGAGGTGGTAAAATATTAATGGTTTGTGAGCAGATTTAGGTCGCAAAATATTGATACATATATTTAAAGATTCAATATCTGGAAGGGATGCCCTTAAAATGCCCCTTGCAAATACTGAATCATTATTTATTCCCAAAACCAAACATTAATTCAATAAGATTTAGTAACATCTTAATGAATCGCCATTTGGATTTGGTGAATGTAAGAATGTCACTTTGTGGTCAGAAAGGCTCTGTGTTTAGAATCAGAGTCTTACTGTCAGACCTAACATCCTTGGGGTGGTTTCCCCTGTCTTTTTGCCTCTGCTTCCTGTATTTTTGACTGCGTGCTGGATTTCATTTTTGCTGTTTTTTTGGTACTCTGGGGACTTTACCACTGCTGACCAGTGTTAAAGTGCAAGCACTCCCTGTGTAAATTGTGATTATGATTCGTTATCCCTGATTGGCATATATGATTTACTAGTAAGTCCCTAGTAAAGTGCACTAGAGGTGCCCAGGGCCTTTAAATCAAATGCTACTAGTAGGCCCGCAGCACTGATTGTGCCACCCACATGAGCAGCCCTGTGAAAATGTCTTAAACCTGCCACTGCAATGTCTGCATGTGCAGTTTTGCACTGCTGACCTGGCAAATGTACCCACTTGCCAGGCTCAATTCTTCCCTTTTACTCCATGTACGTCACCCCTAAGTTAGACCCTAGGTAACCCCATTGGCGGGGTGCAGTGTATTTAAAAGGCAGGACATGTACTGGTGTGTTTTACATGTCCTGATAGTGAAAAACTGCCAAATTCATTTTTCACTTTTGCAAGGCCTATCTATCCCATAAGCTGTAGAATTTGATGGCATGTGAGCATGTGTATAGCCTTTGTTCTCCATAGCTGCACTAGCACCTAATTGACAGCAAGCTGACTGACCACAGAAAGCTTGCCCAGGAGGCGGACCATTGGAAAAGCACCAGGGTCCGAAAGAGATATTGGGGAGTCTCAGCCAATGGTGGGCAGAGTCCCCATCAGAATAAGTGGAGGGGCAAGGGTAAAAAAAAGGAGAGTTCTCTAACAGGCTCCTACCTAGTTCCCAGGGTAAAGATTACCATCCCCCAGGTGAGAAAAAGCCTTGGTTTCCTACCAGGAAGTCTGCAGAGAAGGGTCCCTGTAGGTGTTATGCATGTGATCAGGAGGGTCACATGAAGGGGGATCCCAAGTGTCCCAAGTGGGCGCCCGCACCTACTAGTGCACAGTCACAGGGTTTGGTCAGTGCTGCACTTGGTGAGGAGTTGGTTCCAGGAGAAGGGTGGAACCCAGCTGAGATGACCCTTGCCTCACTAGGGGACAGTGAGATGGTCCAGAGGACCCTCGTGCTGAGAACACGAAGAAGTGCAGGCAGTGAGTGACCATCAATGGACAGATGGTGAAGGCTCTGAAAGACACTGGAGCCAGTGTGAAAACTGTCAGGTGTCACTTGGTATCTGAAGAGCAGGTGGTCCCCAATGTGCTTCACCAAGTAGTTGTTGCAGACAACTCTGAGCGCTTGTGTAAGGTGGCGCAGGTTTCCTTTGAATGGTGGGGGTCCCAGGTTCCTTGAGCGTAGCTATGAGTCCAACCATGCCTGTTGATTGTCTGCTAGGCAACGACCGGGAGGATTCCCTTTGGAGTGAGGTGGAACCCAGGTCACACTTGGAGATGTTGGGTCTGCCTGGGTGGGCATGTATGACCACCCGGACTATGGCAGCCGGTCAGAGTGATCAGGAGGACCTGCAGCCTGAAAGAGTGGCCCAGGTGCCTGCCAGGAACATGAGGGGCAAGGGTCACGGGGAACCCACCCTAGAAGTTGCCACAGTCTGGGAGGAGGCTGAACCTGAAAGGGATGCCCCTGAGCCTAGAGAGAAACAAGTGGCTGAACTGGGGGATGCGCCTCAGCTGACCCATTGGCAGCAGGAAAGGGGTCACACCACGGAGGAGTTCTGCGAGGTGCAGGGATTGAAGGTCTGCGGCAGCAGGCTGCAGATTAGGGGCTGGCAAGGAGTCTGGATCACACTGGATTTACTGTGAGGATGGCCTTCTATATAGTGAGCCTAAGGTTGCTGAGCCTGTGCCAGCACGAATGCTGGTGGTACCCGAGCACTTAAGAACCTTCCTACTGGGTCTAGCTCAAGATGTGCCTTTAGCAGGACATTTGGGGCAGGACAAAACTTTTGAGAGGATTGCCACCCATTTTTACTGGCCCCAAATGCGCAGGCACTCTGATGCATACTGTAGGTCTTGCCGGACTTGCCAGGCAAGTGGCAAGAGTGAGGGGAGATGCAAGGCTCCCCTGTTGTGAGCACCCCTTTTGAGCAGGTGGGAACTGACATTGTGAGGCCTCTGGACCCCAAGGCAGCGAGGGGCAACAGGTTCATCCTGGTCTTGGTAGACCATGCCACCCAGTACCAGGAGGCAGCCCTCTGAGGTCAGTGACAGCCCCCGTGGTGGGCCAGTCATTGATGGGGATTTTTACCTGCATGGGAATCCCCAGGGAGGTGGTACATGACCAGGGTACCAACTTCATATCGACATATATATGAAGTCTCTGTGGAAGGAGTGTGGTGTGACCTACAAGTTCACCACTTCTTACCACCCCCAATGAAATGGATTGGTGAAAGATTCAACAGCACCCTGAAAGGCATGATTATGGGTCTGAGGGGTAATTGGGACGTCCTCTTGCCATGGCTTTTTTTTGCTTACAGGCAGGTATGGCAGAAGGGACTTAGTTTTAGTCCCTTTGAGCTGGTGTATGGGCACTCTGTGAGAGGACCTCTGAGTCTGATGAAAGAGGGCTGGGAGAAAGCTCCCAGGTGGCCCCCCACAGGATGTATTTAGCTATATGTTGGCCTTTAGAAACTAGACTCCACGCTTCAGGAAACTCGCTCAGGTGAACCTAAAAGCAAGCCAGGAGGGCATGAAATTATGGTATGACCAGAATACCACTCTGCTTGAGTTTCAGCCTGGCCGGAAAGTGTAGGTCGTGGCCTCATTGGAGCCTCGTGCTCTCCAGGACAATTGGACTGGGCCTTTTGAGGTGGTAGAGCGCAAGAGTAATGTCACCTATCTGGTGAACTTGAAGACTCCCAAGAACCCTTTGAGGGTCTTACATGTGAACCGCCTCAAACCACACTTTGAGAGGTCTGAACTGACTATGCTTTTGGCAGCAGATGACTAAATGGAGGAGGAGATTTAACCTCTTCTTGAACTCCTGGCTGCCCAAGAAAAAGATGGGTCTGTGAAGGGAGTACACCTCTCCCCATCACTGACCCTGGAACAGAAGAGGAACTGTCACCAGTTGCTAGGACAGTTTGCCTCTTTGTTTTCCTTGACCCCAGCGGCCACTCAATTGTGTACACATGATGTGAACACTGGGAACAGTCCACCTGTGAAGCATAAGACATATAGGGTAACTGACAAATTAGAGCCAGCATCAAGGATGAAGTCTCCAAGATGCTAGCCTTAGGGGTGGATGGAGTTATCCAGCAGTCCTTGGGCCAGCACAGTGGTCTTGGTCCCAAAGGCTGCTGCCCCAGGTGCCACTCCTGAATTTAGGTTCTACATGGACTACCATAGACTCAAAGCCATCACTAAGACTGACGCGCACCTTATCCCATGACCTGAGGAGCTCATAGATTAACTAGGAGCTGCCAAGTTTCTCAGCACTTTCACATAACGTCTGGGTACCTGCAGAATGCCTTGACTGATGGGACCAAAGAAAGGTCAGCATTTTCAACACCAGAGGGGGACTACCAGTTCCTGGTCATGCCTTTTGGGTTGAAAAATGTCCCTGACACCTTTCAGAGGTTGATCAACCATTGCAGTGTTCAGCTCCAGCTGGGAGGATCACATGCATCACCTCTGCAAAGTGTTGGAGTCCCTGCAGAAGGCAGGCCTCACTATTAAGGCTTCCTGGTATACCAGGTGGGGTGTGGCCAGCTACAACTGAAAATTGATGCCATTCTGGCTTGGGAGGCCCCCAAGACCCAGACAGAGATGAGTGCCTTCTTAGGTCTCACTGATTACTACAGGAGAGTTGTCAAGGGGTATGGCCCCATTGTTGCCTCCTTGACAGAGCTGACTTCCAAGAAACAGCACAAGACAATCATCTGGACTAAGGCTTGCCAGGCCTCTTTTGATGCCCTGAAGGCAGCCATGTGCACCGCACCCATAATGAAGGCACCCGACTTCTCCAAGGAATTTGCTGTGCAGACTGGTGCTTCAGAACATGATGTGGGGGAAGTTCTAGCACAGCTAAATGAAGATGTCCTAGCTCAGCCTGTAACCTTCATTAATAGGAGGTTACTCCCCAGGGAATAGAAGTTAAGCTCAATTGGGAGAGAAGATTTTGTTGTGGTCTGGGCACTGAAGAAGCTAAGACCCTACTTGTTTAGGACTAACTTCCAGGTTCAGACAGACCACAGGCCCCTTAGATGGTTAATGCACATGAGGGGTGAGAACCCAAAACTGTTGAGGTGGTCCATCTCCCTAAATGGAATGGACTTTACTGTAGAACACCACCCTGGTGCAGAACACGCCAATGCTGATGGTCTGCCCAGATTCTTCCACCTTAGTGATGAGAACTCCCATGAGGTTGGCTAGTTCTCCCCATTTTCAGCTGGGGGGGACATGTGTTAGACTGGCATCCTTGGTGTGGTTTCCCCAGTCCTTTAACCTCTGCTTCCTGTATTTTTGACTGTGCTGGATTTCGTTTTTGCTGTTTTTTGGTTCTCTGGGCACTTTACCACTGCTGACCAGTGCTAAAGTGTAAGTGCTCCCTGTGTAAATTATGACTATGATTGGTTATCCCTAATTGGTATATTTCATTTACTAGTAAGTCCCTAGTAAAGTGCACTAGAGGTGCCCAGGGCCTGTAAATCAAATGATACTAGTGGGCCTGCAGCACTGATTATGCCACCCACATGAGTCGCCCTGTAAACATGCCTCAAACCTGCCACTGCAGTGTCTGTGTGTGCAGCTTTGTACTGTAATTTTGACCTGGCAACCCACTTGCCATGCCCAACACCTTCCCTTTTACTACATGTACGTCACCCCTAAGTTAGGCTCTAGGTAGCCCCATGGGCAGGGCGAGGTGTATTTAAAAAGTAGGACATGTACTGGTCTGTTTTACATGTCCTGATACTGAACTACTGCCAAATTTGGTTTCCAGTATTGCAAGGCCAAGCTCTCCCATAGGTTAACATTGAGGTTAATTTAAATATATTTTAATTGCAGTTTAATATTGGGAGCAGATAGAGATCTGGAGTTTGGGGTCTCTGAACTCACAATCTAAAAATACATCCTTTTGTTTTTAGATTGTATGAACATGCCACTTGTAGAAAGTGGCCATTTTCTTGCTTAACCATTCTGTGCCTCTGCCTGACTGCTGAATATACGTCTGGGCCAGACTGACAGTTGGGCTGTTTGTGAATTCACTCTAAACCGTTACACAACTGTAGCTGAGGTATATCCTGCATTTTCTGATGAGTCTTCCTGGGCTAGAGTGGGAGGGAGGAGCTGGCACCTGCACTTGAAAGGGCTGTGCCTGCCCTCTCACAATACAGACTCCATCCCTCTAGAGTGTGTCTGGGCCTTGTGCACTACAAAGATTTATTGATGCCCATAACTGCGCACATTTGTTCAGCAATTTCCACTGAAATTGACTTCCACGAGGAATACATTTGATTCCCTAAGTCCTGAATGTTTTCTATTGTTAAGTAGTTATGTATGGCCCTCAATATTGTCTGTTGTCCTTACACAAAGATAAGACACTTTGTCCAATAATAACACTTAAATTGCATTGTTTTGAGTGGCTAACAACGTGACCCAATAAAAATGTGCCAGAGAAACATGAGTAAAAGGCACGCAGTAGTTTGACGTCTATGTGTGTGATACCACCCGGCATTACCAAGTCAGCGATAGATAGGTATTTTAAACCAGATATATGTACAAGCTGTAATTTGTACAAACTATAGTTTCCAATTTAAAAGATTTGGTCTTAAGGGACGCTTTAGACACATTACAAGAGACACATGTAAAATGGGCAGTTATGGGTTTTACAAGACGGGGTGCCTTTAAAAGCAGAATAATCTCAGCGGCTTTTTTCTGCAAGTGTGGCTTCTGAACATCTTGGTGGGATGTTCCCAAACATTTCCTTAATGTTATTTCTTTTTCTTTTGACAGTTTTGTCCCTTTTTTAGGTCTCGTCGAAAAGTCATATCACACAACACACCACAGGCAACATACAACACACACCTACAAATACACATACATACAGACAGGCAGAAAAGGGCTTTATGGCAGCCCCTTTCAGCCATTGGTTACTGTTGTTCAGCAGACCTTAGGCATTGGTTGATAGGATTGTTTATCAGTCTTGGTATCAGCCCACGAAATTTGGCGGATGTGAACTACTTTAAAAAAAGTAGCGCACATACACATTATAATTAATGCATTGTTTTCTATTTCTTTTCGGGAGTGCCCTTTCTCTCTATGCTCTCCCTGTGCACATCAAAACTCTCTAACTTGGCTGTTTATCCCTGGTACTTCCCTACCCACCCCGTTCTGCTGCTCCACTTTTTTGTTAATTATATTTTTTTGACATTGGAGGAAACAATCTGCAAAGTGATATCAGCTATTCGCTTCACTATTTTCTATCTTTTCTGTTCCAACATAGATAATAGCCAAATAGCCATGTGGGAATGGTAAACTAAAACAAACACTGGAAAAGCCAATAGGGCTCACCTATGCAAGAGCTATTGGCTTTGCCAATATGTTTTAGCCATGTTGTACACTAGCATGGCTAAAAGATAGTGTCATAGAGGTGAGTACATGGAGTGGAATGGGGCGGCATAGAGTGGAGAGAGTGGCGTAGTGTGGAGTGGAATAGAATAGAATGTCATGGAGTGGCTTAGAGTGGAGTGGTGTAGAGTGGAGCGGAATGTTGTAGAGTGTCGTGGAGTAGGGTGAAGTGTCGTAGAGTGGAGTGTCATGGAGCGTCATGGAGTACAGTGGAGTGGAGTGATGTAACGTGGCATAGAGTGGTGTAAACTACAGAAGTGTAGAGTGGTGGGCATAGAGTGGAGTAGATTGTTGTAAGGTGTCATGGCATAGAGTAGAATGGAGTGTGATAGAGTACCATAGAGTGGAGGGGTGTAGAGTGGTGGGGCATAGAGTGGAAGGGCATTGAGTGGAGGGTCATAGAGTATGGTAGTGTGGAGTGGCATAAACTGGAGTAGAGTGTTGTAGAGTGAAGTGATGTAGAGTGGCATAGAGTACAGTGTCCTAGAGTGGAATGGAGTGGAATAGAGTGCCATGAAGGGTCATAGAGTGGAGGGTTGCAAAGTGGAGTGTCGTAGAGTGGAGTGACATGAAGTGGAGTAGAGTGGTGTAGAGTAGAGTGGAGTAAAAGTAGAGTGGTGTAGAGTGGAGTGGAATAGAGTGGAGGAGAGTGGCATAGAGTGGAATGGTACAGTGACGTGGACTGGAGGGGCATAGAGTGGCATAGCATAGAATGGAGTAAAGGGTTGTTAAGTGGAGTAAAGTGTCATAGAGTTGAGCAGAGTGGAGTGGAGTGCTACAGATTGGAGTAGAGTGGAGTAGAGTGGAGTAGAGTTGAGTAAATTGTCATTGAGTGGATTGGTCTAGCGTGGAGTCGCATAGGGTGGCTTTGAGTGGAGTAAAATAGTATAGAGTGTTATAGAGTGCCATATAATGTTTTAAAGTGGCATGGAGTGTATTAGATTGGAGTGTCTTGTAGTGGAGTGGCATAAAGTGTTGTGGAGTGCCATAGTGTGTCATGGAGTGCCATAGAGTGTCATACAGTGAAAAGTCGTGGACTGGAGTGGCGCAGCGTGTTGTGGAGTGTCATAGAGTGGAGAACTGTATGATGGATTGGTGTAAAGTGGAGAAGAGTGGCCTAGAGTGAAGTGTTGTACAGTGCCGTACAGTGGTATACAGTGGCATAGAGTAGAGTAGATTGTCATGGAGTGGAGTGTCAAAGCGTGGAACGGAGGGTCACAGAGTGGAGTATAGGAGAATGGAGTATAGTGCCATAGATTGGAGTATTGTGGAGTGGATTAGAGTGAAGTTGTGTGGATTGGAGTGTCGTAGAGTGGAGTAGCATAGAGTGGAGTAGAGTGGCCCAGAGTAAAGTGGCATAGAGAGTCATGGAGTGTTGTAGAGTGATGTAGAGTGGAGTGGCATAAAGTGGAATAGAGTGACATAGTGCAGCGTGGCATAGAGTGGCATAGAGTGGAGTAGAGTGTCGTAGAGAGGAGTGGAGGAGAGTGTTGTAGAGTAGAGAGGCATGAGTTCAGTGGCATAGAGTGAAGTGGCGTGGAGTGGTATAGAGTTGAATGGTGTAGAGTGGAGTGGTGTAGAGTAGAGTGGAGTAGATTCGAGCAGAGTGGCGTGGAGTAAGGTATAGTGATATAAAGTGAGTTGAGTGTCATAGAGTGGAGTAAAGTGTTGTAAAGTGTTGTGGAGTAGAAGGTGTGGTAGTGCACTGCCATTACAGACAACACATTTTCATTTGAGTTGAGAAATAGTTTTGCACAGACATATTGATAAAACTATAAAGCGCACAAACGAAAATGTGTGGAAATGACATCACCTGGTGTATTGATTTTCTTGGATCGTATCAAAATATTTGTTTCCACCACACTTCAGAGTGACCAAAATAGTGCTTCTTTAGTGCTTTCTGAATTCTGATATATTCTGAAATATTTGAACAGCTCATTTACAGACATTTACATTTTGTTGTACACTAGAAAAAAAACAACACCCTAAAGCCTTCCTATAGCACAGTGCCAGTACCCAGGATTATTGCCACATAAATCCTCTCACTTTGAAGTCAGAGAAAGAAAAATAAACACCAAGCTCCCTCGGAAAAGAAAGCCCAACATTTGATCTCTGTGTTTGAATGCACTGCAAACATAACTAGATAAGAACAAAATGTAAAGGTCTGTTTACAGAAAGTGAGCACTCGTGGAAGAATACAGTAGACAAGCTATGCCCCATGGGAGGGACAAACACATACTGGACAGCCTAAAAAAACATAAAGCAAATGGAAAGCAAACAACTGTGAGTTATAAATCACAAATTCAATGGTAAGCAATAGGTGGAATGCATTCCCATGGAAGCTTTCTGAATGTCGTCAAGAAGTATTTGGAAACGCTTTGACCTAAAAAGTAGTTGCCCATGGAGAACCAATGCAAACAAGCATTGGCACAGCCAATATGTCGGCACACTTCTTCTAAAAGAAAACGGAGACCTATTGGCTTTACCAATGCTTCTTACACTTTGTCTTCAGAGGAGAGTGGTCTGAGTCAAGCTTACTCTTGGAGGCTGGTGGGATGATATGACATCTAGTTAATAGTGTACATTTATTACACAATAAATAGATTGTACTAGCACTGTCATTTGTTTTGAAAAAAATATGAGGCTTTATATTAATTCCAATATGCCTAGTAACTTTCCAATTTTATGGAATCCACAATGTTATTTAACTGCATACCTTGGTTATTGTGTAACTGAACTGAACTCTAGACACTGCTAAGAAATGCCTAAGAGGGTTTACATATGCAGCGATAATCCCAAACAGATAGCTACATGCAGAGGAAACTTGCTAGTGTTCAGGTTCCTGTTTAATACCTGATAGTAATAGTTGTCTTTTTGCAATGGCAGTGGTGGGCATACATGGGGAATGTGCTATAGGTGAGCATTGAAAAGGGAATGTGAAAAGGATTCAAGGGAAAAGTAGCAGAAACCGTTTCACTGACTGGGAATGGAACAACTGTTAACATAGAAGTCTGGGGAATTGCTGCACTGGGTTCTGCCCCAGCAGTGGGCCCGTATTTTTTGCTTTTCTAATCACCCACTTTTTGGACTTTGTACTGTGGATGAGCCTCACCCACCTTAATCACATGGTAAATGGACTGCACGTTTACTGCCTTTCTCCGCCTTTTAAGATAAGGCTGCTGCGACGCAGCAAGGGTAAGGGGCACTTGGCTTGTTACACATGAACACAGGTGCAGAAATGGGTGCAAACAATTGCGGGCTGTGCGTGGGTGACTACTGACGTGCCCAGCCAGGTAACAGCACACAGGTAACCTGCCGCAATGAGGACACTCAAGGATTAGGTATTCACCTGGGATAGGCCTCATGAGGGTAGTGTACTCTATTAGGGGAAAGTCAGTGTGCTTTACTGTTGTAGCTATAGTGACACTCCATTATACACATAGGGAGAAAACTGCCTTAAAATGTAGTTTTACTTCCCCTAGGTGAACACAGATCATTGACATCTTGAATTGGAGTGTAATTTGGGCAAGAAAATCAAATTTGTAACTTCCAAAATGATGACTGTCCATCTTGTGGGTCACTCAGAGTTTACATGTTTTCCTGGCTCAGCTCAGGATCAGAGCCCAGGCCTTTTTTTACCCTGCTGTGCCCAGTAATAACATTTTCTCCTGCAGCTGGAACAAAGGCCACACCTCACACAAAAGGTGCATTTAGCAGTACTTCTCGTAGCTCCTGAGGAGGAAAGGGGGGGCAGAACGATCTGTATCAATCACCCTACTGCCACACTGCACCAGGGATGTGTCTGCCCAAGCCCACTGAACGAAAGAGAGTGCCCAGACAACTGGAGTTAACCCACCAAAAGGCTGCCTTTGAAATTCTAGTGTGCGAGCCCCTGGCAGTGATGTCAGCAAGGGGTGGAGCTGAAACCCCAGGAACTGATGTTACCAGTGGCTCCTAAATGATGCCATTTTTTATTGTCCCAACATGCTGTGCAGGCATGTTGGGACAGGGGTGGAGAGGTGATGTGACACCCTAGGATTGGCTTGGAGTGCCTCTCTTCTGCAACCTTTCTCTCCCCTTTATAAACTCTTGTACAAGGGGTAGACTCTCTCTTGCCTGCAGACTTTCTACCTACCATGCTGCTGGATTATGTTATGCGATTTGTAAAGCACATGGCTATCCTAAGGCTTCCCAGCGCTAGCGGACCAAACCTATGCTAGGCATAGAGGACAGTCAATTCTAAAACAGCCAAGTTTTGAGTTTCTTACGGAAGCTGTATTCCTGGCTTTTGAGACGAAGTCTAAGGGGGAGGGAATTCCACAGCTTGGCTCCAAAATAAGCCACTGTGGCGCCACCCCATTTAACTTTTTTAAATCTGGGTAGGGAGGCCAAAGCTATTGAAGCTGATCTAAGATCTCTGTTCAGCTTATAGAAGGAGGCAAGGGTTTTTAGAAGCGGAGGACCACTGTTGTGAAGGGACCTATGGATACAACACAAAGATTTGAATTTGATCCGCTGTTCTATCGGCAACCAGTGTAGTGAAACCAATGCTGATTTCACAGAGGTGCATCTAGGAATGTCTAAAAGAAGGCGGGCTGCTGCATTTTGTACCAGCTGCAGCTTCTTTTTCACATAAAAGGGAGAACCGAGAAATATACGATTGCCGTAATCAAGTCTCGAGAGAATAATAGCTTGAATGATAAGCCTTTTTTCCAGAGATGGAAGAATTGTGAAAACCTTCCTCAGGAGTCTCAGTAAGCCAATGCAGGTAGCCGATATATGCTTCGCATGCTGACCCAACGTTAACCCAGGATCCAGCCATATCCCTAGGCACTTAATGTATTTCTTAGGAGGTGGAAAATCAGCCAGAGCACTTGGAATCATGAGCGCCTTACCTGGGCCAAACCCCAAAATCATAAGCTCTGTTTTGTCACCGTTAAGTTGAACTTTACTGTCCGTCATCCATCCTGTAACGTCCTGTAAGCAAGAGGACAGTGAGGAGCCATCCAAGTTAGCGTTATCTGAAAAGGATACCACCAGTTGGGTGTCATCTGCGTAAGATACCATGGATAGACCAAAGGATTTGACTAAGTCCGATAGAGGTGCCATATATATATTAAAAAGCGTAGGGCTAAGCGACAAACCCTGAGGCACACCACAACTGGAATAAAGTTTGTCCGAGAAATTAGATCGATCAAGGACCTGAAATGATCTGCCCTCTAAAAAGGAAGTAAGCCATGCAAGAGCGAGACCCTCAATTCCCATGTTCCTCATCCTCATACTCAACACTTGATGGTCTACGGTATCGAAGGCCGCACTCAGATCCAAAAGTATAACTGCTGTTGTATGACCCTGATCCATGGCCTTCCTTGCCTCTTCCAAAACTGCAATCAATGCTGTTTCTGTACTGTGACGGGGTCTAAAACCCGTTTGTGTAGAATGTAGACAGTTATGTGTTTCCAGAAAGGTAGAAAGTTGAGTGTTAATATGTTTATCTAGAATTTTGGCCGGTGTCGGTAATAGAGATATACGTCTATAATTCTTGAGATCTGCCATGTCCAAGGAGGCCTTCTTTAGTAATGGTTTGACTATGGCATGCTTCCACTGATCCGGAACTAAGTCCCTAGATATTGAGGCATTCAGAATATCCGTAAGAACAGGACCAATCACTGTCCATCCTAGAGCAATTATATGCGGGGGAGCTGGGTCAAGGGGGGATCCTGACTTAAGTGACTTGAGCAACTAGCCAACTTGCTCCTAAGGAAGGGAGGTAAACTGGGAAATAGTAGCAATACCCTTCCTCATGCAATTGATCTGCTCTTCTGATATGAGCATGCTCTTAGGAAAGTTTGAATAAATATTCAGGATTTTATGTTGAAGGAAACTGGCTAGCTGATTACTGTGTTCTGCGGAAGCCTCAATAGGGTTCTCTTCCACTGGTGCTTGGAGAATTTCTTTTAACACCTGAAACACCTCTTTGGGGGAGCTAGAGGCTTCTCCAATTCTATCAGCACAGTAGGAGCTCTGTGCTAGTTTTATCTCCGTATGATACGCTCTGATTGCTTTCCTATAGCTGTCCCTGTCACCCAGAGCATAGGATTTTCTCCACCTTCTCTCTAACGTTTTACAATTTTTCTTAAGAAGGTGCAGGTGGGGGGTATACCACAGAGTACTAACTTTCCTGCGCGGACCATTTTTAACCCTTAGAGGAAGTGCTGAGTCCAGACTGTCAATGATCCAATCATTGAATGTCTTTACGTCAAGGTTTGTGCTGTTAAGCGACAAAGGTTTGCGATTTTACAACACCCATGATACTGAGCTTATGCCAGCATCTACCCACCTGAGCTGCTGGCTTAGGGCTGCTACCACTGATATCAGTGGCTAATTCCAGTGTAACTAGGAAATGATCTGACCAAGCCATGGAGAACTGGAAAGAGGAACACCCTGACCCTCACTCAGGTCTCTGTCCAGTTCACCCCAGGAGCAGTGGGTCTCCCCAAAAGCCAATGAGGCTGGCCTTCTTATTCCCCCTGAAGACCAGTTGGGGGAAGCCCTGGACTTTTTGGTGATCACTGACAAAGTCACAGAGGAGAACAGGTGCAGGGAGCCAGGAGTACCAGCTGTTGGAGCACTGCACCACTTTGGTGGTGAGGAGCAACTGCTCATAGTGGATAGAGCTCACCACCAGGAGTAAAGTAAGCCCAGTATAGTCCAAATCATCCCAACGGGGCCTGAGTCATAACATTTTAAAGTTTGGCAACCATTGACCTTTTACCAACGAAAGTGCATAGGGCTCCACTGCTGTTTCTTACTTTACCCCCAGGGTGGGCCAGGGCCAAGAGTTTGGCACAAGGATATTTATATTATGTCACAGGTAGGGGGGTGTGCATGAGGCCACCCCGCCCTTTATTCCTTTAAATGGTCAGATACCCCATGTCCAGAACCCTACCCCAGACCCCTGCATTCACAAAAATGATAGGGGGAGTACCGTCATGCTTCCCCAACTGTGGTCAGCTGCCCTGCTTTCCATGCCCTTGTCTGGTGGGAGCAAGAGGCTGCCACAGACTGCAGTGCACCGGAGAAGGAAGCAGCCAGCTCCTGCAGCTGCACACAGAGGTGCGGGCCACGTTGGGGCTGGAGCAGTTGCGAGAAGTGGGCTCCCTCGACGGCCTCCAATGAAATGGAGGCATGGGGGTGCTTGGGTAGGACAAGGCACCACCAAAATGTAACAAAAACACAAAGGCAACAGCAGCACACTCTCTCCCTGCTTAGCAGGAGTGCTGATACTAACTTATTCACTGCACTCCCAGAGAAGCGCCCCATAATGCTTTGCAGGGGCTTTTATTTTACTTGAATTTTTGCCTTGATCTCAGCTTGTGGTGGTCCTGGGAAAATGTTCAGCACAACATGCTCTTGCTTTGCGTACCATTTCCTGAGTCCTTACCCTCAGTTGTGGGGGAAGACAAAGTCATCACCTTTCCCGTTGTTCAATGCATTTTTAAGTTATCCAATGGTTGGTGCTTTTGCTCTACAGCTGGGAAAAGTCTTGTGTATGGTAACAATTTAAATGGTTTGTAAGGACTAAAATGTGTAGTGCACTGTTCTTGTGGGGTATGTTGCACTCCTTTCTCACCATGCTGTTTTACTGCGATACCCCCTAGGAGCTGTTCTGATCTCTACAGTTTAATGCCAAATACATTAAAGAAAGCACAAACACAAAGTTAATTCCAGACAATTTTGGGGGGGCTTTAATGATGATTGCATATGTTTTATTGACATGTCATTATCACAATTATGACAATGATTCTTGCCAAAATAATATAATTATTACACAATGACGGTTGAAACTCACTTGATATGTTTGTGTTGACCCCTCTAGGGGGTCACCAGTAGTTACACAATGTTACCTATGGTATGTTCCATCTTCAAAGCTATATTTGTAAATTATTGCGTAGCACTTAGTAGTGTGTGCGTAATAAATGAACTTCTCCTTCCTATAAAGTGTGCCAGTGATTGGTGATTACTAGCCCATACAACCTCCCTTAAGTAGGCCTTAGCTTAGACTTCTCCGCCTCGCTACGCTGTGGGAGTCGAGCGCTGCGATGGGGTGTTTCATTCCCACTGAGGACAGCTGAGGAACTCTTAATTGTGCTGGCCACACAACTAATAGCCCAATTTCCAACAGGAATCTATTGTTATTTTATAGTGAATGAAGAAAACATGTTGCTGTACATCTTTTCAGAAGGACCAGTTAACATAAACAACAGATGCACACAGTTAGATAGAGATTGGTGTATGTCCCTTAAATACAGTTATCTCAGGTTTCAGTAGTGTTTATCAAGCTCAAACTTTACCTAGTGAACAGGTTTAGAGGCTTGATGCGAAAGCTGCACATGGAAGTGTAATACCCCAGTCTGGGTGACAAGGTGAAGATGGTTGTAGAAGAATAAGAAGCTGCAGATGGAATGATGGTGGCTGTCAAAGTTTAATGGGGGGTGTAAGTTAGGCTCCTTTTAATTGGTTTTCATTTGTTACAGTCTAGGAATGCCAGTAGTGGCCACTTGCTATGGCAAACTGGTTTCCATAGCATCAGATTGAATTTGTGGGAGCTTGCATTGAGGAGCTCTACAGCGTTGAAAAAAGTATCAAGAAGGGCTATGTTCTGGCAAATGGATAAGAAGTTTGCTCCTTTCACAGAATGGTTCTGGTGCTTCACTCAGATCTTCCAAAGGGTAAAAAAAATAGGATTATTTGGATAGTAATCTGGGAAGCAAGTTACACTCAACTCAAGTGCACTAACTGGTCTAGTGTGGCTTGTGTTCCGGTTCAGGGAGAACCTGGCCTGGCAGTTCAGGCTGAACTGCTCCTACTGGAGCAAGGTCCAGACTAATTTGCATGTTGCCATACTTTTTTGTATATTTCAGTGCAATGCCTTAAGTGTGACGAGTATGAAGAAACATGGGTCCCATGCTTACTGTGCCACTGGAACAAAGTTACACCAAGCTGAAGAGCGTGAATCAGAGTGGAATAGTCAGGGATGCCCTAACCTGGCAGTTCGGGCTGGACTATTCCTACTGGAGTGGGGACAAGATTGATTGGCATATGGATGAGTCCAAGCTGAGGTGGGATGGCATGGTTTGCAAAATAGTGAGGGACTGGGATGCGGCTCTGAATAATTTCAGTGACTGAGATTAATTCAAGCATTCCACTGATCACGTTTTTGTATATTTCAGTGTGACAAGGATCCGCCTTACCTGTCCCAGTGAAAACAGTTGTTCTTGGTGAGCGGTAAATTGGAAAACAGAAAGGTGACTTTTAATGTGTTTAGTGAAGAAGAGATACACTTGGTAAATGGTCAGAAAGTGAGGGACATGAGATATCTGAAGCTCTTGAAGCATTTTATGTTGGGCACTTCAAGCATAAAATAGTATTTTGTGCATGGTAAGTGCCAGGTGTGGAGAGTAACAC
Source organism: Pleurodeles waltl (assembly GCF_031143425.1). Lineage (NCBI taxonomy): Eukaryota > Metazoa > Chordata > Amphibia > Caudata > Salamandridae > Pleurodeles > Pleurodeles waltl. The sequence continues at coordinate 195,155,397 of NC_090437.1, forward strand.
AACTGATGCTTTGCCTTGTTCACAGTGGCAGAGTTTCTGTAGACTGACACCAAGAGTGGACACTCAGATCACAGTGGTGCACAGGAGGTCTGGACACTAGAAGGTGAGGGTTTTGCAATTAGAATGAATTGGTGCTCTCTTCTAGGACAGTGTACAGGTAAGCAGGGAGAGAATGTGTGACTATGGGAGCTCTGAGGTGAGGTACGTCTGAGAATGAAGTGTTGTACACTTATGTCTATGATCAACAGAATATTTTGGTGGTGAGTATAGCAGGGAAATTGTGGGGGTTAGCCTCTTCTAGAAAGTATTTTCAAGGTTATGAACCCTCCGCTGGTCAACTGAGGAGAAGAATATTGGCTTTTTGGGTGAAAGAAAAAGCTATAGCAAGGTTTGTAAAGAGATCCATTAGAGCCAACAGATAATATAGGATGCTTGAAAGTATTGCAGACATTTGTGCATCAAGGTTTGAGTTGTGCCTATTTAAATTATGCATGTTGTCGTTTCGTTTTAGGAGCATTTCGAGTTTTAGAGATGTTAGGTCATAGGGGTAGGAAGGGTATGCATGCTTGTGAAGTATAGACACGAAGATGTATATTGACATTGTAGTTGTGGTAGTCAAAAACTGACAAGAAAGGTAAAGGTAGGTGGGTAGTATGGGAGGTGTGAAGGATAGTTTGTGTCCAGTGAAGGCTTGGGAATAGTTCTTGAATTTAGGTGGGTATAGGGTGAGTTGTTGTTTTGCCATGAAGATTCTAGGGAGCATAATTACATGCCCCTTGTGCTGCTGATGCACACTTTTCTGTGATGCACTGGAAGCGCTGAGTGCAGACCTAACTCTACGAGGCCTCACAATGCCACTTTGCATGGCTCATAAGGGCCTCGTAGATATAATGCAGGGCAACGCAGAGCAACTCACTGCTTTGCCTTACACTGCATCAGATGGTCATTCCATTGGTGTTGCAGTGGGTTTTCCCATGCAACATCCACGGATTTTTGTTGCATTCCCCGGGGAACACGTCAAAATCTTATGCCTCCTCAGGGCAGGCACAACAAGCAGAAATATCTTTATTTCTCCTTATTCTTTCCTCTTTCTATGTGTGCTGAATTCCGCCCCCAACACCCTCTTCAGGGTCCCCCTCAGTACTCCGTAAGGCTGGGGAAGCCAGGGCTCTAAAGAAAGAGGTTAGGGACGGAGTCATCCTGACCTGTGGAGCTGGCACCTTCCTGCTCCTTCCACTGATACTCTTAGTAAGCGATTTGGTGGATTTCCCCAATTTCGTGACTGAAACACCCACAACACCATCCAGTATACACCTTTGCAGTATCTTTAAAAGTGGGAGGGCGGAAATCCAAAGAAGGACTTACCCTGACAGCCACAGCAGCACAGATATGCAGTATATATTTTGAGGTCTTACCACCTGTTTTGCCAGTAATTTGGCCCACTTGCTCCATTTATGCGGGGAACCTAGCACTCTTGCCTCCTTTACCTGCCTCCCAGTACCTCCGCCCCTTCCCTCAACCCAGGTGCTGCCTTGTGTTCCAATGGATGTTTCTGCACAAGCCAGGGAGGCTCCCCCTCCTATTTACTGGCATGTGCTGATGCTGCCTCCTCCTCTTTGGGTCCTCCTGTATGGGTCCATGCTTGGGACACTCTGCCTCCCTGTAACTCCCTTGCGGCTGTCTCCCAGTGTGCAACTCCAGCGCTGATGGCCGCATCGGGAGAAGGTGCCTCAGGGACCCTCATAAGGGACATCCAGGAAGGAGGGAGAAATGAAGGCTCACTGCAGAGTTCCAGAGCTGACTTCAGCAAGTAAACACTGCCGGGGGTGGCAGCTGAAGAGCACACGCTGCTGTCCACATCTTACTCCTGGGGGAAGCCTGTGACTGTTCAGTGCACGGCAGCCATGTTCCCCAGCTGTGTAACTACTATGATTTGGCAGATGTCGATGCATTAGTTGCTACAATTAAAAAAGGGGCTAATCCTTGTTTCCCTCTCCCTTAGGGCATCTCTTTAATGCCGGGATTGCGGGATGGGAGGGTGGTGGAAGGGCAAGCTGTGGTTAATATTTTGGTTAAGGGTATTTCAGTAGTATCTGCCAGGGAAAGCACTCAAGGCCTTTAGAATGCCTGCAAGTAGTGGGAGGATTCCCAGGGTGGGACACAGGGAAGGACGGGGGAAGGGAACTAGGTGGGGCGCAGTGGGAAAAAATGAAAATCATTTCCTCGCTTTTGAAAAGCTATAGGGTTTTCTTGAGTAGACCTCAGCCAACTTATCAAGGGAGGAGACTGAACTATGTTGAAGATAATGGGTAGGAGTAAGGAGGTATGTCTCTTGACCTCGAACGTTCAAGGTTTAGGGTGTCTGGGCCAGAGGAGATTGGTGAGAAGGTACTTTGAAGAAAGTTTGACCCATGTTATTATTTTACAGGAAACACATTTAACTTTGAATCAGAGTAGACCCCTTTACTCTAGGGTCAAGTGGCTAGAGGGATATTTTATCTCTGATCAACTAGAACATTGTAAGGGGGTTGGTATCTTAGTAAGGAAGGGATCTGGGATTGAGGTTACATTTTCAAAATACAGATAGCTCAGGTAAGTGTTCCTTGGCAGGCATGAGATGCCCCAGCTTAGAATTTGTGTAGGGGGAGTTTACGGGCCAAACATGGACGACCCTCTCTATATAACCAACCTGGAGTGGAACTTGGTCACGCTGACTGTCCCAGTGGTTCTTGGTGGAATTTCAACACCTTATTGGATGCCACCTTAGATAGATCAACTCGGAGAGACTGTATCCAAATGGCAAGGACTAGGCAGGTCATTAGAGGCATGCTGCAGGATTTAGGGTTGGTAGATGTTTTGAGGCATCTTAAGGGCCTTTCACAGTAAAACATACAGCCACTATTCCAGATTGGATTATGTTTTCATTGGTAGGGGCTTGCGGCTGCAGTAAAGGAGATTAAACATCTTCCTGGGCATATTTTGGATCACTCTCCTGTTAACATGCTGCTCCATCGTCCAAGTCGTAGACTAAATCCAAAGTAGAATTTAAAGATTGCTCTCCTCCTTAGTGCGGGTGTGGCATCCACCTTGAAAAAAGCTGCTGATGACTTTTTTCTTGATAATGCTGGCTATGCTCTATTTAGAATAATTTGGGATACGTTTAATTCCTATATTCGGAGGTGGGGGGGCTTTGCAAAGTCAGGCACATTTTAAAGATAAATCAGGAAGGGGGGAATTGGCCAGATTAGAGCCAGAGGCAGGAGATCTAGAGGCTGCTTTACAGGTGCAAAATGTAGTTAAAGACGAAAAAAGGACCCTGAAGCAACTTGAGGAGGCGCAGCTAAACTTAAAAATGAAGTTGGATACTATCTGCAAGGAAAGGTGGCACGCTGGCTGCATTAAGCAGTTTGAGTATAGGGAGCAAGTGGGCACCTTCTTGGCACGGAAAGCAAGGGTCGAGAGGTCTAGGAACACTATCAAGGAGTTGATTGTTAATGCTCAGGGGGATGTTTGATGTAAAGTCGAGGATATCTAAGGGTGTATGGTTTCATTATTCTCCACACTGTAAACAGAAGCGGTGTTCCAAGACTCGGACAAACTTAAGGAATGGCTGAAGGGTCTAGAACCCCCTGGCCTACTGTGGAGGGTAGAGAATGTATTGAGGCAGAGATCACCCAGGAGGAAATTAGTGGGTATTTGACCCGCACTAAGAACAGAAAGGTGGCAGACCCTGACGCCATCCCTTCAGAACTTTTTAAGCTCTTACAGGAGGAGGTGGTGTCAGAATGGGAGGACCTGTTTAATTTGATATATCAGGTTAATGCTCAAGTCCCTGACTTGTGGAAGGAAGCCACAATTACCTTGATGTTAAAGCCTGCAAGGACCCCAGGAAGGCTGACTCATATAGGTTGATAGTCCTGTAAATGCAGACTATAAGGTTTTTACAAGTATGCTGGCCGGAAGGCTTGCAAACTAGCCCCAAAATCAATCCCTGCAGACCAGAAGAGCTTCGTGGTAAAACGGCAGATTCATGAGCTTACTCAGCAGTTGATAGACTCTATCGATTTAGCACTCACTCCGGGTATTCCCTTGGCAGTGCCTACAATAGATGTTGCTAAGGCATTTGACCGAGTATGCGGGCCTATCTCTGGCAGGTGCTGGTAGGGCCAGGTTTAAACTCTTCTTTCATTCTGACTCTTCAGAGGCTGTATCAGAATTCTTCAGCCAGTATTTTGCTCAATTGGTCATTGACTAGGAATTTTGCCCCCTGCCTCCACTCCTGCTTAATATTGATGTTGAGCCAATTGTCTGGCAGCTTGAAGACACGTGCTGATTATCCCCTTTAGGGCACTGCACTATATCAATAAGATAGTGCTATATGTGGATGATTTGGCCATCTACACATTGGATCCCACTCGGGCTATCCCGAGGGAGGAAAGGCTAACGGAGGAATTTGGGGCTCTATCCGGATACTCCATAAACATCTCCAAGTCAGAGGTGATGTGCTGGAATGTGGTAAGCTGGGCAAAGGGAGGTGTGGGCAGAGATTAAATATATGGGCATTGTTATTGTTAACCCCCTGGAGGCTATCCTGCAGCACAATTTGAGGAAGGTAGCTATGTCAGCTAGAAGAATTTACCTTTAATATCTATGAGAGAGTGAATCTAGTCAAAATGACGATTCTTCTTATGCTGATTTATCTTTTTAATTGCATCCCGCTTACTGTCCCAAGAGCAGCTATTGATAAGATCCAGGGGAAAATAACTAGTTTCATTTGGACCTCAGGTGGAGCAAGGATGGCCTGGAAAGAATTGAGGCATGAGCTTGTGAAGGGAGACCTGTCTCTGCCTGACCTGAACCTGTATTGTATGGATTTTCAGATCAAAAGCAGTAGCATGATCTGGATCACCAGATACTTCAACCTGGGGGAGATTTTGGTAGAGATGGTTGGGGACATCGGATGTGTAGGATTCCTATATAAGTTTGGCACCCCAAATTTGTTTTTAAAATTACGTCTTAAAGTCCTGCAGTCTGCACTGAGCTAATGGTTCTGTGTAGGAGGCTTTTGGGTATTCGCTATTATTTAGACTTTGCGCCTATTTGGGATTCGCCAGGCTCCCCAGAATTTATGCGAGATAGCTGAGCCTCCCATTAAGGAAGGAAGGCATTATTACCTGGGGGGAGCTGTCGTCAGTCCAGGGGGTTTTACTACGGGAAGTACTGAAAGCTGACTGGGGCATCTCTGTCGAAGTTTAGGTATTTGCAATTATCTTCCTGGTTTGCAAGCTTCACCCAGGAGTTGGGAGATTCTTGGAAGTTTGAGTCATCGTTGCAGGAAGTGCACCCTAATTGTAAGGAGGTTGCGGCCTGGTATTGGAAGTTTCTTGAGTCAGATGACAGAAAAATGGCAGCACCACAGTCTGGGAAGGTATCATTCAGGGGAGTGATTTAAACTTCCTGTAGCAAACATCTTTGTAACAGTTGTACTTAGTGGTTAAGCCAGCCAATCTGAAGTGAAATCATGTTTTCATTATTAATCAGCTAAATTGGACACCCCAGAAAATTGATAAGTTCGTACAGATGCCAATCCCGAAGTGTCAAAGTGTGGCATCCTGAAAGCCAATGACGAACATCTTTTCTACTCCTGCCCTGGTATTAGAGATTTTGCGGAGGATGTTGAGACTGTTACAAAGGACATCCTTGGGGTCGACATCAAGTTAAACCTCCGGTTGATTTTGTTCGGGTAAATGTGGTCTCACACAGCCTACTTAGTCAAGCACAGAGAGGTCTGTTATTCTACCTTGTGCCCCTCACCAGGAGAGAAATCTGCAAGCACTGGACTGATTCATCTTCTCCCTCTGCAATAGACTGGCTCAAGGCGGTACGCTTGTTTTGTCACTTGGACATCTTCCGCGAGACCGGTGGAGCTAACAGGATATGGATCAACTACCTTAGGTGGAGTGGTATGCTGGTAATGGAGTCAGTAGAGTAATGGTCCCATAATTACACCGGGTGCCATTATGAGTGACAAGTCCTTTTTGGCTTGGTTGAAGCAGTGGGGTTGATGCATTCGCAGCAGGTTGAGTGTCAGATAGTAATTCAACGGCCTGAGTTTGCAGACGCTATGGTGATATGAGGACAAAAAAATAAAAAACTGAATTGTTTTATTTCAGGTTGTGTCTGTGGCCAGGGATGTTGTGAGGATCAATTGGACGCGAAATTGTACTCCGTTTTAGCTTCATTTTACATTTTATTTTTTACAATTTTGTGTTGCATCACTTTTAGCTGTGACATTTTACACACTTTTCTTGCATGATATTATTCTTGAATATATTGTATGCGTTGCTTATTTCAGTTAGCTTTTTCTCGATATGTATTCAGCACATTCTTTTCAAGGATAGAAACACAGTACACAATATCCTTCTCATACAGTGTGGCTTTATTCTATAAATGATGCACTGATCCCAAGGGACAAAGGGACATTCCAGCTGCATCCACCCTGGGACCAATGCTGTGACTGACATGCTGCTTCGTTGGTGTTAATTTTCCAGCTTTTCGAGAGGATTGCCATCCACACTACAGGCTAACGTCTTATGCTGTTCCACAGGGATGAGATTAGGCTAATCCCTCAGATTTGGCCAGCCAGAAGGGTACACCCTCTATGCTCTCAATATATTCATAGGGTTAGGAAGAACCTCTAGAAGTTCTAAAACTCATGGTTAGACTTTACATCATCTTTACCATGTTCATAATGCTGGTAACTTTACTCTGTTTCATCTGCATAATGATTGCAGATTATCCTTTCTATGCAAGATTACGATTGTTTCAATAAATGTATTGAAAAATGATTTTGTGTCTCTCTTGTGTTTCCGCCAGGGTATGCATGAGTAATATAAAGAAAATGTAAGATATGTTTCCACAACTTCCCTGGTGAATCAGAGTTTCATGTTCAGGTTGCCGCAATCACCCTTCACCTCGCAGGGCGGGGGTGTAGGTGAGGCACTGTGAGTTAGCCAGGAGTTGGGCCGGTGGTTTCTGATTGTGTGGACAGACTTAGTGCCTCTTTATGACCCTGGCGGTCACAAGACCACCAGGGTCACGGTCACGGTCGGACTGCCGCCAAAGTGGCAGTCTGACTGCACCATTACGACTGTGGAGGAGCCACCACGGTCAGACCGCTGATACTGCCAGATTGCCACCAACGGATAGGCTGGCGGTCTCGGCGCAGTAATCCTCCAGGGCAGCGCTGTTTACAGCGCTGCCCTAGGTGTTTACGAGTCCCCTTTCCACCAGCCTTTGCACAACGGTGGCCCCACCGTGCAAAGGCTTGTGGAAAGGGGGTGCCGTGGGCCCCCCATGGACAGCCCCATCGCGCTTTCCACTGTCCGAATTACAAGCAGTTCTGCTGCACCCGCTGCAATGCCACATTGGCGCAGGCTCCATTACGAGCCGGCGTCAATGTTAAGGCCCTGTTCACTGCAGGGCTGGCGGGCGGAAACACTGTTTCTTCCAGCCGGCCTTGCAGTGAACTCTTAATTGGGCTGGCGATGTTGAGGCCGCAAAGGCGGCCTGTTGGGGGTACGAGTTTGGTGGGTGGCCTCCACCGCCCGCTAAACTAGTAATGAGGGCCATATTCTTACACATTCTGAAATACACAGTCCTATTATCTTAGTGGAAACCATGTAACATGGCACCACCAATGTACATATTTAACGGGTCTCCTGAGTGGTATACTCTTGTGTGCCCAAGAAGCCCTATTCATCTTAATACACAGACGTGTGTAGTGTTAGGGATCAAATCCTCCTAAGCAGTGTAAGAAGCACCTATATTTATCAGTAGGTTGGTTAAATTTCCACCATAAAAGGATACCCTACCTTATTACTTCCCTCTCTGAATTCCATATACTAAAATGATGAATCCAATTAATATTTTTCTAGTTGCAGAGATGCTGTTACACAACATTTATTTCAAAATGGGCTAGCTAATAGGGGTGGAGATGTTACCGTCCTGGTCGAGGCACACAGTGCATACAAAACTAAAGGTTTTTACTCTTGGGTCACTTTTTCTGCAGTTCATGCAAATACAAATACATTTCACACATACACAGCGGCCAATGTACCAGGCCAATAAAAACCATTTCAATTTATTGAAATATTCTTAAAATTTTAGGAACATCAAAATTGGTTCCAAGTCTCCCTTCCACACAATGCAGACATTAGATTGGGTCCCCTCAGCAATGATAGGGCCACACGGCTAGTTTTAGCTGGCTACACACCATTTCCAAACATACAAAATTTAGCAGTGGACAATCTGCACACCCTTTATATGATGATCTAGTTAAATTATACAGACGCAATTTGTTATGCACACCTTAACAACTACTCCAGCGAGTCTAATCACCATTGGCTATACCTGGGATTGGCCCAAAGACAATTAATGCTATTATGGGTAAATTACCCACCAGATGAAAGGAAATTCCATTCTGGATTGTTCAAAAAACAAACCAGCTTGAAGTAGTGTTTCCCATATGGGACCCCAAGACAAACATAGATGCCACATGGGGTACAGATATTGCTGCAATCTATACTATAACTCATGGTACACCACATATTGCTATTTTATCAGATGTGTTAAAACAGATACAAAATGAACACGGGCTGCCCTAGACTCCAGGATGAAACTAATTGGCAAGTTTTCCACAGTCTCCTCAATTATTTTAGGAAACATTAAAAGGGGAAGCTGCAGCACCGGCAGTTTGATAATGCCTCGCGCAGGTTCCACTAACAGAGCAGGAGTTAAAGTTACCAAAAATTATTGCCAAAATCTATACATTTAGAGGTCGCAATAATCTTCGAGCCAGACCAAATAACCCACAGTTTAAAGGTAATCCTGAAAAAGATAATAACAACCAAACATCAGAGTCTTCTAAAAAACTTTAGGATAAACAATGAAACAATGAAGAAAAAACAAAATCATGGAGAGAATTTCCACAGCCAGAGAGCTCTGAAAAATGTTATAATTTACATAACAGTGATACTTTAAAACAACCTGATAGGTATCATTACACTGATACACGCCCTTCTCATCCGACAAACGTTCTCAGGGAGCAGGCAGAGCACAGACAAGAAGAGTACGTGAAACTAAAAAAGGACTCACAACTTTCGCCTGATATCATCAAAGAAAGGAAGAGAAACCTCCACAACAAAAACCCAGGAAGTTGTGGAAATGTTGGCAAAATTTGCCATACATACAGAGAACAACACTTCAGAACAGGGCGTAGGCACTGACTTTGCTGAACAATACAGCAGAGGTCACAATAGTTTGCCAGAATCTTCAAGTGTTTCTGGATGTGAAAGCAACTAACGACTACATTGAAGTGGAAACCCCAGATCGGCGACTCACCCCTCCAAACAGAGTGCATTAATTGAATATACAAATAGAGGGGGACATAAAGTGTGCAATTAAACTATTTATTTGGAAACACAAACACTTAGTTATGACATTCTCTTGGCTAAAAGAGATAGGCCTCTGGAGTTTGTAAGAGCATTCTTTCAGGAAGAAGATGTAATATTACCATCTTTCTCAGTCCTAGTTCCTGTAGAGGTAAAACAAGCCTATGCTTCAGAAGGGGCTCTTGCACAAGCCCCTGCACTACACCATAACCATGTGGGCTGGGACAAGGATTTGCTTTATCATGTAATGGCCATAAGGTCCAGCTTGTAAGTGCAACCCCAATATCTAATAAAACATGAAACAAAAGCTAATGTGAGGAAAATTCTCTCGCAGCTGAAGTACCAGGGAGTAATTGAACCCTGCGTATCTTCCTTGAATAACCATTTGTTTCCAGTAGCTAAGCCGGATCATTCCTATAGAATAGTCTTATAGACATTTAAACAGTCACACATTCATATTTGCATTACAAAATTCAAGAAGTGCAGCTTCAATGAACAACATTGTTTATAAATAATACAAAACAACCCCTACCATTTCTAATGCGTTTTTCTGCCAAAACATAGCACCGGAAAGTAGGGATTTAACTGTCTTTCCTGTTCCCAACTCTTAACGCCATTTTTGCAGGCTGCCTCAAGGGTGTAAGAACAGTCCAGGACTGTTTTCTGCCCGTGTGCCATCAATATTGCATGATAGCAACGAACAAGCATTGTCCTATGTCGATGACATATATCTAACGGACGATGACCTAAACACTCATCTACCCAGAGTAGATCGCATTGTTTTGGATTTTGCTGAACCCGGATGCAAATTCAAGTTCAAGAAAGCTAAAATTGTTTTTCTCATTGTCCTATTCTTAGGATACGAATTATCAAATGAGGGTAAGATCCTGGCACCACACTTTCTTGAGAAGTGCGGCAAATCCCAACCACCAAACACTATCAAAAAGCTGCAATCCTTGTTAAGATTTTTCAATTTCAGCAGAACATTTATCTCAGACTATATGTAATGCATAAAACCATTATATGATTTAATTCTCCCTGATTTTTCCAGTAAACATTGGACACCACAAAATACTCTACCTCTCAGATCACTACAGACGTATATGCTTGCAGCATGACACTTACACATGCGTCAATAAAACAAAATTGGTCATCCGGATAATACTGGGTGCCATTAGATTCACTTGCATCACATTTACTGAAGGTGACACAGTGCCATTGCATATAAATCACACATATTCTAATACAGAAATGCATTTTGCATCCACTGAAAAGATTCTGACTGGAGTTCAGATGGCTGTCAGGAAAGAAAGCCCACTGGCTCAAGGGAAACACATCATTGTTACCAGTGTGCCTAACGTAAAAGCCTTACATCTCAGATGAACACAATTGACCATTTCTTTGACTGCCATTGATGTAGATTACGTTTTTGACCCCACACTACAAACTCAAGAATTACTCCAGTATGAACAAGGTTACCCCATGGCCACTAATATTTTTCCCCTTGATCAGTATAAATGCATTATATATACTGATGGTTCAGCCCAGCCTGCTATACATACAAAACATTACTACTCCATGCCTGGTGCAGGTGTGTATGGAGTAATGAGGGATGGAGAGTTCCACCCTCAACAAACGTTTACTCAGTCCCTAGGGGATTGTACTGCACAACCGGCTGAACTCAAAGCTTTAATTCTGGCACTGGAGCATACAGATCCTGAATTCCCCACTCTTATAGTGGGCGATTCATATACTGTGTCAGTCCTTTTTTGAAAACTTACATAATTGGTACCTAAATGGATTCAGAGACTCAAGAGGGAATACTGTTAAGTGTCAAATGCTTTGAGGAAAGGCGGCAGAGCTGGCTCATGTAATACATACACTGAGTCACCAATGTGTTGGAGTACACGTTGTAGGAAATTCACTGGCTGATGAAGTAGCCAAATCTGCAGTTAAGACTGCTACTGTAGCTGTGATTACTCCTTACCACATGAGGGTGGTTCCATCACCAAACACCAGCCACAGACACCCCGCCTTAGTTTTAAACAATCTGTTGCTTACTGGTGTAGTTGGATGTCATATTACTAGTTTAGAAATGCCACTTTTAGAAAGTGGGTACTTCCCTCTGCTTTTAACTCTAGTATTTTGCAGCCTGACTCCCATCCACGTCTAGGGCAGAGTGACAGCTAAACTTTGTGCATACTTCCCAGCCAGCCACAACACAGGAGGGACTGGGTGTGACAGAAGATACATCTACATCCATTTGCAAACTGATAGTCTTGTTGATATTTGGCAGATTAATAATCATGTGCATGACAAAAAGACATTCTTATACACCATTGATACATTTTCATACATGAACAAAGTCACATATATCTCCACTGTTAGACTCCCCCATCATTAACTCTCTGTCAACCCCAGCATGTAGGTACACGCACAGATACACTCTGCAACCCAGGCCTGAAGGTTAATGACTGACAGGTCATAGGTGGGGTAAGACTTAGCTGACAGCCAAACACACAAACAGGAGAACCTAGATCAGCAGCAACACTACAATGGTCCCCGGAGATTGGCCCCAATGAAGCACACATGGGCCAGATAGATGGGTGCTTTTCCAAAACACCATCATGTTACATACTATATGCAGTTAGGTACACTCAGCCAATCAGGACACAGCACACCTAGCACACACAGTGACCACGCACCCCTAAGACCAGACATCTGGACACATACTTGCTGGCCCACATTGTGTCAATGCCAGGTCGAAGCCCACCTGCATTCCCTATCTGGAATTGTTTTTATGACTCCTTATAAAACCTTCGTTAATTCGATGTACTATGAGAAACAGTCCTCAGACCCCAGTTCTGAAACTGCTCTCCTGGTCGTAGTGTTTAATTAAACAAACCATTTCCTGTTTTGCCAGACACTTTTTGTCTTTTGTTTTTTAAGGTAAATTTTTATTCAAGCAACATTTTGGTGAGTCAGAGAGGAGCTGGTTGGTTCTCCAGACCCGACTGAAACCAAAGGAAGAGGACCCCGCCCAGACAGATTAACATTTGCGCAACGAGAAAGCTGAGCAGATGCAGCAATTGATGGGAAGTTCTTCTGAATCAGCATGGTGGAAGTCCATCCTGAAACCCACGTCACAAGTGTAAGAGATTACATGGGAGCCTCAGTCCCAGCATTTGCTGTGTGGCAAAGTAGGAAAAAGCATAATCTACTGAAGTCACTTTTTTGATTGTCAGCATCGGGAACGGTGATCGCTTGGACTGCTGGACGTAACTTAGCTGGTACTCTTGACTCCTAGGTGTAATACACGGTTTTTGGATTGCTGGCTGCTTGGACCACTGGGCGTGACACAGATAGTATGCATAAGGCTTTGGGTGTGACATAGGGCCAGCTCTGTTTTAAGAGGTACCCTTGCTTGGACCACTGGGTATGATGCAGTCGGTATACATAGGCTCTGGGTGTGACATAGGGCCCACATTTCAATCTTATTAGGCTAACCTGGGTTTATCAATGTCACCGGTTTCTTAACACTTGTGGCATTTGAAAGAAGTGAGAGGTGTGCTTCACTTGAACCGCTGAGCATGATACAGAATGTATGCAGGACCCCTGGGTGTGACATAGGGGGAATTTGGACTTTAGAGTGCTAGAACGATTGAGATCCAGGAGATTAGGAATAGCTTATGTTTTGCCAAGAAGGGTCTACTGTCATTAAAGTAAGTCCTTTCTTTCTTTGCATAAATTGTTGCAATCATTTCCCTCAAGCTGGTATCAACAAGATTATCAGGCTCCCCTAGTCGCTTACAGCGCAGACCTTCCATTGGTCACGCAATAGCGTGCACTAGTAGTGGGTAGGGCCAAGGTATCGTGTGCGGGCCTTTTCCCTGATTTTTGGGGCCTGGCCAGCATCTCACCTGCCAGCTGAAATGGTGCTGTTTTGATATTATGATGCTGGCAGACCAATGCGACTGCTTGTGTCTTAAATGTTGAATGTTGTATTTTTGTCAATATTAATGTATAAATTAAGATATTGTTGATTCACACAAATTGTTGTTTGATGCCAAAGTAAGGCTTCTTATTTTGTTGCCAAATTGCAAGCTGCTGTGAACTAACAGTTGCACTTTTTCCTAGGATTGTGATTCTTCATGCATTTATGTGTTGAAAGGTTTATTGTGATGCATCTGTGAATAACGTTAAACTCATTAGTTCTAGGAATCCCCATGTGTAGATCCACCCCCAGCAGATTAGATTCAGTAAACCCCTTGTATATTTTCCACCACCAGGGTGATCCAGTGATAACGTTGTACTTATTTTCCCATCACCCGATTAAAATTTAGAACTCTATAAAAACAGAAACGTTAGCAACCTAGAATAGAAAACCCTATAAAAATAGAAATTTAGAATGCATACAACTTAAATATCCCCTAAAAACTTGTACCTAAAAGAGCAAGTATCCTCTGAAAAGACTACCAAAATTCCACCATGGGATCTCCTTTAGAGCACATGCAGACTAAGCGCCTGATTTATGAAATGTTTGCTCCACCTTTACATCATTTTGTGACGCAAAAACGCTGCAAATTTACAAAATATAATTGTATTTTATAAGTTTGTGCTGCTTTTGAGTAAAAAATGATGCAAAGGCTGTGCAAGCTTTTCATAAATCAGGCCCTAAGTGTGCTACTTAGGCTTAAAAGCTTAGCAAGCTCTGCCATGAGTGGTACATGCACACCAAGACACACACGTTTTCCTGACCAAAAGATGAAACATTCAACGCCAACATCATTGAACACACAAGAACACATGTACAAACGAAATACACAGGGCAAAAAAATGACAAAAGGGAAGCAGTGCTAGAACTGTGGGCCATCTTTGAGTAAGCATGAATCAATAGCGTGGACTCACCAGTGGCAATCTGGGTGTCCGCATATCCAGTACCGTATGTAGGTATGGAGGTGCTCTCCCCAGTGCCTGCTCTCCCATGTTAGGATACACTAATATGCCGGTCACAGGAGCTCAAGGGGCCACTAATGAACAGCGGGCTCTTATGCCTAAACATGGCGGACCAATAAGCAACCAAGCTCTGGCACACCCTTTATCACCCCAGTCCAGCACTAGAGCACCTGGAAGCTCAACCCCTCCATCCGTCAGGGTCGATTTACTGAGCCTCTGCAGCACAGAGAATGCATACTCCAGCTGGTTCTGGGGAGCGAATGTGAGTGAAATGGAGATTTCTAGCTGTCTTGGACAGTGAGACAGCCAGCAAGAGTGAGGGGAGAGGTTCCAGTACTCAAGAACTGGCAGTGAGGAGGGGGCCACAGGGTATGCTCAGGTAGCCGATGAAACCACAGAGAGCGATCATGAGAGTAGGTCCAGACTTAGGACAACGCATGGATCTAAGCAAAGGAGCTGATCCAGAAGGGAGTCAGAGGAAAGACGTGGCCTGAGGGGAGAGAAAGAGAGAGAGAGAGAGAGAGAGAGAGAGAGAGAGAGAGAGAGAGAGAGAGAGAGAGAGAGAGAGCTTGCTCCCTGAAAGCCCAGCAAAAGAGTAGAGTGGTGCACCCTCCACCTGAGGAAAGGGGGAGTTGGTACAGAGCCCCAATCATGGAGGAATCAGAGATAGAATCAGAAGGGAAACGTTTGACTGAGGTCCATGCCTCACGTGAGTGACCAGCAAAGGAGAGGGACTGACCAGGAAATAAGGGACCAAGGCACCCTGGTGGGGACCCAGCAGAGACATAGGAAGATCAAGATGGCACCACTGTGTGTGCACAGGGCATGGGCACTAGGAGAGCAGCGACAGGGAGATCTGCTAATCCTCCTGAATGCACAGGACAGGTAAACCAATCCCAAGGGACATAGTAGCTCAGGAAGAAGGCGAAGTACTCACCTGACCATTTTGCCACCTACTATCCCACAGGAACAAGAGTAGCATTCAATACAATAGACCCTGGCCGGAGGAGGGATCCTTTGAACCAGAGGACATAGTGATTGAAGATTGCATCTGGCACGGAGGGGGAGATCCCACGTGGAACTTCCCTTACATGCTGGAGTGTCTGAGGAGATGGGAACGCTATGTAGAGGAAAAACCAGTGGAGATGTCCAAAACAAGGACATGCCCTCTACTTCAGAAGGGCACGTCAGGGACCATGTATGTGCCAGGGACTCAGATGGACAAAGAGGGGCTACAAGCCAAGTTGCCACCTTTGTTGGATGGGGCCTGGAAATGGATCTCATGCTTTGAGAAGAATACAGTGGGATCACTCTAGCAATAGGCAATGCCAAGAGTCTGCTAAACAGCATTATCTATGAGCAGACCAAAACAATGTTCGACCATGCCCGCATCCCAGTGGGCACGCTAACCAACTTGAAGCACAACGAGGCTGCATTTAATTCATACAGCCACCAGATATAGACCGCCCAGAGGGAAATATTCCCTGACTGTCCAGATGTAGATGAGTTGATGGTGGAAACCATGAAACCTGGGAAGACCATGGTGGACATCCTAAACAGGAAAAGAGAATGGTGGGGACAGGAGGCAGGACAGGACAGACATGGATGGATTCATGTTCTCAAGTTGTTTTCTTCTACAACATGCTCAAGAAGGGTCTGTCCACTGAATTATAAAGCGGTTTGGACAGTGTGGTAGGGCTAGACACTAAACCTTGGAAAGGGATACAAGCGCACATACTGTACTTCCACAAGAGGAAACAACAAAAGGAGAAGCAGGAACAGGCCCAAAGGGACAACGCTAAGTTGATCCAAAATAAGCTAAGGCAGACTCGAGGGGGCCACATTGGTCTCCAGCCTTCAAATGGCACCAGTTATGAAGGGAACTCCACTGCAGGACCCCAAAGGGTTCCAAAATGGCTACAGCGATGGAAACCAGGGTGGTTGGCAGCAGCCAAACTCCATACAATGCTACTATTGTCGTAGAATGGGCCACATGGCTGAAAAGTGCCCATTAAAGGCACACCACGCGCAGAAGTCAATGAGCCAAGGCCTGGCCGTGTAGAACTCCCATCCACAGAATCAGGCTTAGGGCAACGTAACTGCACCATACTCAGCCACATGAAAATGAGGTCACTGCCGCACCACTGCAGCAGAGGTCAGGTAGTTGGACCAGTGCATGGAATCAGCAGCCGCAGCCGGAGAAAAGGTTTAACTTGGACCGGAGCCACAGCAGCGGCAGGGAGGGGCAGCTATTTGGGGAAGCCATACTTTCACGCAGACACTGGACCCCAAATGCTCAGTAAGCCTTAGCACCCGAGTACAAAGTATACATTTCAAGCACACCTTAAAAATTCACTGCAGTAGAATTCAAAATAAAAGGCAAATGAGAATAACATTAGAGTTTTCAACCTTTACTCATACTTGGAGACATTCAGGGTTGTTGCGTGGCTGATGGCCAGGTGTTCTCGATAGAGTCCACCATTTAGGGCTGCTCTGTGGCTGTTGATCGGGAATCCTCACCAAAGTTCATAATTTAGGGTGCCCGCTGTAGCCTAGGCCTCCTTTTTCTGCTGGTCCCCCAGGGTGGGGCTAGATGGCCACACCCCAGGGGGAGTTCAGTCTGAAGGAGAGGGCAGGGCAGCTCCCCAACTGTCGCTGAAAAGGCAGGCACCCCTAACCCACAACCCACAAACAAATGGGAAGGGTTCCTACTATCAAGTCAAAAGGTCCCCATTCGCGGGCCCCCAGCCAGGACCAAAAGGTCTTTGTCACATAGCCCCAGCAGTAATAGTGGCCCCAGAAGCTCCCTAGCCAAATGGGGGCTCTCATTTTTTATCCAAAACGAAGCTGTCCACCAGTGCTTGGAGCCAGGCCTCCACGTGCACTCGGGGTAGCGAAGACCACATAACACTGATAGCACACTCATGAGTTTCAGTGAGGCAGCACACGGTGCTGAGTCATTAGAAAGGGGGTTCGCCGGAACATCCAGACATCTCAGTCCATTCCCATAATGCGGGCAAAATTCCGATGAGTTTTTGGCCTTGCTCCAGACTACGATGTCTTTGCCTACTCATTTCCCTCTGAGTTTCCCAATAGCATCTGGGAACAGTAGGCCCTAAAAGATTTGGTCCAAGGGAGAGAGGGGATGCCAGAGAAGGGAGTCCAAGCATCTATAGCAGGGCAGAGTAGAACACAGTAGTAAGCTCACCCCCGAAACAGGTCTAGCAATAGGGCGGACGCAAGGCCTCATATTGTTTGAAGGCAGCAACGATCCCAATATTGCGCTCCACAAATCAAAGACATGGGGGGGCCACAGAACCACACTCTGACCCCCACCAGTAAAGGACAATAAAATTCAGAGGTCTGGGGAAATGCCCAAGAGCCAAACGAAGAAGACCAAAGCTAGCCCAAGAGAAGTCACAAGAAAAAGGGTGAAGTTCAGACACCTGGCGTCATTTGGGAGGGTGACATAGCAAGCCACATTATGGGACCAGATGGGTGCACATGTGACCTCAGGGCACATTGTGATTACCGACCAATGTTCAGTGTGAGACGCCTCCTCTTTTATATCCCCCCACACGTGTAGGCTAGAAACACCACCCTGTGTCAATAACACCCCGTGCACACAGCAGGGTGACAAAGGATTGGCAATGCAAACACAGCACCAACTAAAAGTTAAAAACTACCTGTATGCACGAGAATCACCCTGTAAAGCATATTGTTCAAATGTACGCTTGGTTAAGCACAGAGAGCGGGGAGGCTTGAGAGATAGGAGACCCGAAGATGTGTAAAAATGAAATGTTTATAAAAATAACCTAATTCTTCCAGAACCAGGTATCCTGATTGAGGGCCACCATCCGGTGCCTCACCAAAAGTTATGGAAAACACTGAAATTCTTAAGGATTAATTGGCGGCATACAGATATGCATTGTTTTTTTCTCTTTTGTAAAGACCAAACATAGCTCTTGCCCAACAGGTCTGTGTTCGAGATGTTCAGTGTACCACCTCTACAGTGGGCCATTGCCTTCTCGGCAGCCGCACCAGAATCCTCAGCAGGGTCAAGATCCACAGACTATTCCAAAGAACTCACGCATCCAACAGGATTAATAGCACACTCCCAGGACTTTTTGCATCCATACCCCTGACGAAATCCCATACCACACCTTGACCGATAGACTTTTCTGAACTGTTTTCCAACACAGAGTCCCCCCGTTACTGGGAAAACCACAAGTTATCTCAGCAGGAATCACCTCAAGACCTACAATGATGTCTAAGCTATGTGTTTTCATACATTTATGCATGCTCTGGTTGCTAGGGATGCTACCTCATCCATGCATTTCTAAAGAACAATCTGATATAATGGAGTCTATTCAAAAAATGTCCCCATGCTTGCACAGGAACCTCACTCATGTCACCTTTAATTACACTAACCCCAATACTAGCATCCCACATGCACTACACATCACTCTTTTACACAGCATGTGGTATAAGCACATGACCGCCATGGGCTCCAAGACATCAGCGGGGTCATGTTATGTCTGTTCGCTGATACCACATGCAGTAGGCATAGATACATTGACTTATCCCATGAGGTAGCCCCTGAAAAAGCAAAGTGCCTTCTCCATCTGTAACTGTGTAGAATTAGGGCCAAATTACAACCTAATAGAGTAAAACCCCATAGGTTAGTGATAAATATGACCCGCTATGAGACAAATCCTACAGCACTGTACCTTCTTAGTGAGCCTAGCGATGTCCAAATGAGCTAGACAGGATGTGTAGGAAGGGAGCTATAGGGGAGGACACTGTTTGTCTCAGAGATTTTCTAGAGAAGAGATTCTTGGAGGTAGCTAAACCACTTAACCAGTTCACAAACATGTCCGCCCTCACTTCAGTCTGCGGTCCCAGGGTGGTCCTTAGCTTGTCTGGGCAGTCTTTGTTAACAACACATAGACCCCAGACATGGCGTTTCAGTGCAGGACCATCCTTCTCGTTGACATGAAGGGAAATGGGTCCCGGAGGGAAGGGTTAAATTCTGCTGGGCATGAATGAGAATGGTGGCACAAATCTGCACATTCCATACATGCAATGGGGAACCTCCACACTGATGGACACCTACTGGCAGTGCAGCAAGTTAACTTACACCCAACTTGTTCCCTGATGGTGTCGCCTCTGCTTCCTCATCACCTACACACCTCAACCCGGTGAAGATCTGTGTGAACTGTATTAGCACCCACTGAAGAAGAAAATGACACTGTTGCATCAGACTAAAAGGAGAAGAGCTGCTGGTTATTTTGGTTGGGCTCAGTACAAGGACATTCCTGAGGAGTTTAGGCTGTTCACTGATGCCTAATGATTGGCAGGAGGATTTATACCCTTCTTCACCATGTAGACAAAAGCAAATGGCCGCTGGTTACAGATAACCCAGGTGGAGATCCTTAAAATGGTAAACAGCACTGAGCTCGGCCTTAATGCAATAAAAGAGGAACTGAGAGCCATCCGCCTCATGGTGATGCACCATCCGTGTGTTTTGGACTTGATGACCACAATGGAGGGTGTGTTTTGTGCAAAGAACAGTGCATCCTGCTGTACTCGGCCATGAGATGGACAGTGGAACTCTGACACCTGCCATTCAAGCATTGCACCAACTGCAGAGAGACATGTGTGAAAAGGGAGGTGTCCCTGAGCAGGAGAGGTTCACAAACTGGTTCTTCTGGCTCCTCTGGTGTCTGACTGGGTTGTGCACTTCATTGTTGCCCATTTTCATCATGTTACTGTTTTTGTGTGGTTTCCTGCAATTGGGAGTTTCCTGCTCTAAAAATGCAGTCCCCAAACTGGTTTGAGTAAAAGTAGTGAGGGAGATGGGACAACAAAGGCCTGACACTGTGACTGTCATGACTTGTGGCTTTCATGGTGTAGTTGAAAATTCAACTGGGGAGAATCTTGATATTGGACTGATTAATAACGATGTCCACAACACCAGACATTCTTATGCACGATCAGTACATTTTCATACACAAATAAAGTTGCATCACAACTGTTAGACTCCCCCATCATGAACTTTCTGATAGCCCTAGCACATATGTACATGGTCAGACAGGCTCTGCAACCCAGGCCTAAAGGTTAATGACTGACAGGCCAGAGGCGGGGTAACACTTAGCTAACAGCCGAACACACAAACAGGAGAACTTAGATCAGGTCGCACAGATAGGCAGCAACACTACAATGGTCCCCGGAGATTTGCCCCAAAAAAGCTCACATGGTCAGGGGAATGCATGCATCCCCAAAACACCATAAAGTTAGATACTCAATGTAGTTAATCACACTTAGCCAATCAGGACACAGCACACACAGCACGCAAAGTGACACGCACCCCTCAGGCCGGATATCTGGACATGTACTCACTGGCCCACATTATGTCCAGGCCAGGTCAAGGTCCACCTGAATTCCTTCTCTAGGATTGTATTTATGACTCATTGCCAAGTGTTTGCATTTTTAACCAAGGCAGGAATGTTTTTATGACTTTGTTGCATCCAGAGAAATGTATAAAACCTGTGTTAATTCAATGTACTATGAGAGGACTGGGAAAGAGGGGGGCGGGGTGCATTTACGTGTCAATATGTTGTGTCCCTGCCTCACACAAAATGCTGATTTGCCACCTACTGATGTTTGGAGCCAAGACTGGGTTGAAAGGGTTGAAAGGGGGTGTGTTGTGCTTGAAAGGGTCCCTTTGAAATCCACCCTGAACAAAGCCATTTTGGAGTATAAGTACAAGGGCTCAGAAACCATGATTTTTAGAGAAATTTGGGAACTGGGTTCTGAACCTCTGTCATTAGCCCTGCTGCACTGCACAAAGGACCTCATCTGGACTTCTCTTCTGTTGTTGCCCTTCTACCTGCTGGTGGCTGGGCGGCATAAAGGACTAACTGGATTGCTTTTCAGTTTGTTGCCCGGCTGATAACTTATCCCTGATTCTGGATTACCAGAGGACTGCTATTTGCTAAGAAGAACCTCCATATGAACTACTTGCCTATGTGCTGGCCTGCCACTTGCTAGCCCACTCTGTGTCCTTCACCAGGTGTTCTTCAGGGGCTGGTTGGGGGACCCCTGCTCCCTCAGAACCCCCATGCCAGTGGGGCTATGAGTCCCACAGATTTAACTTCTTTAAGGATAGCACATGGAGAGCGCTTTTGTCCACTCCACCTGACCAAACAGCCCGTGCTGAGCGCTGTGTTGTACCCTAGTGTCTTGGGAACACTTTATACCTTCCCTTTATTTCAAACCTAGCGCATCATGTATTTTTCTCAGTGCACTTCTGTCCCTCCTGAAACTGCGGAGGGAAGTCAGCTCTGTGCTGGCAACTGTGAAGCATTTCCTTAGATCTGTGCTCTGGGTGACTTGAGACAGAGCGAGGGCTGTGGAGTAAGAATCTGCTGAGCGAAGACAGCCACTGCAGCACCCCTCAGCGCAGCCCCAAGATGATGTATTGCCTGGGCAACACCTGGTGCCATGTTGAAGACTTACCCCTACGTGGGAGCTGCTGCCAGGAGAAGATACGCTGCTGCAGCCCACACCGATGCCTGGAGTGGTCACGGAGACCACCTCCAATCTTCTAGCGCTGTAGGAGCTGACGAGCCAGGAGCACTTGCCTACCCGCACTACTTCTCAGACAGCCTGGCCTGATTCGATGACAAGGGTTGTCCTTGCCCCAGCTGTTGCGTCACACGCTCGTGGGCAGCAGCCTCTTTGGGGTTCTGCAGGTGGGAGCTAGACAAGGGTTTCCCTAAAGGCAGCCTTCTTATCCATGCTCCCCACCCCCGCCACCTTGGGCCTTGCTTCAGGGGCATTGGACTAGCACGGACCTCAATGGAGGTTTCCCTTGTTCGCTCAATGAGTTGCAGTCCGGGTTACAAGGTTTTCCCAAATTACGGTATCATTTGTGGTAGGCGTGCAAGTGCTCCTGTGGCCTATGTCTTATGATGTACATATAATCAGTACATCAAGGCTCCCAAAGACTACTGTAAACCATAGGGGCACAAGGGTTCCTATATCTACTTGGGCTTATTACTGATTAGGGTTATGGTGATATTTTGTGATCCCTGCATTTCTGGTGACATGTGGTGATTTGTATGTCGATGTTTGCTAGCCTCGTGCTTTTCATGACATGAGCATTTATTAAACTTTTGGATATATAGCATATCGATTCTTATGTTATCAGGATACTGAGTTCCATGGCCTGATTGTTTCAGATGCACAGTTTATGAGACATAGGGATTCATATGTGCTTTGCTATAACCTAACTGTTGCGTTCTAATGCCCTGATGGTGTGATGTACGGCATTTATATTCTTGCATTGCCAAGTTATTGAATACTGACTCTGGATTTGCATAGGGTGCACAGTATTTATGAGTAATGTCGTTTTGGCCTCTGTTATATACAATACATGATATTTTATATAACCTTGTGTGAAGTCTCTTTTGTAGTGTATTTATTGTGTCACTGGTGTGAGTTTGTTGATCAAAAGCTCTGCACATCTCCTCTAGGGATAAATCTGACTGCTCTGGCCCAAGCTACTAGAGGGTGAACACAGGTTATCTTTGGTGTGTAGCCTACTTGCCCTGACTAGATTGGTGGGTTTGGTCTGCATGAGGTGCATACCCTAGCTAACTGGAAACCACATTTCTAACAGTACCAGAACTGTGATTTTGCCACTGCTTGCTGGTTGTAAAGACAAATGCTTTGTTTCCATTTATCAAGTAAAACTGCATGGGGCTGGTCCTACACAGTAGGCCCGAGGACTCCTGGGTAGTTCCCTAACCCACTCACTATTCTATAGGAAATACCTCTTCAAATTTTAAACAACAGTAATGTTGTTTCCCCTAGGTTGGGAAGAGCAGAGAATGAACTTTTGTTGATTTCAGTTACAGCTACAAACTTAAGAAATATACCTGTTTATGATGAATCACCTTTGGAGGTTTCTACCAGTTCTTTTTCACCTGCTGAAACTCCTGCCTTCACACAGACTGATCTGGGTACTTTGTCAACATTGATGACTTCTCTTCAGATTCTACTCACAGTTCTCTTCATGGTATACGTACATTTCTTCACAGGCTTACACTTATTTGATCTGACCATGTTCCTATTTGTAGATCATACTTGGTTTATTTGCTCTTTTCATGTGGTCTGGATTTGTGATTGTTTTCTTCTAGTTTATAAATGTTTATTATCTTCCTGAAAGCTCTACTGTGGAACTGGTAGCTGATTTGCTGAAGCCTCATTTGTCTTCTCACAAAGTGGAAAGTGATCTTTCCCTCATGAACATTTCTGCTGTTCCAGAAGGGATTGTTTGGGATAAGGTGCCCTATGATATCTTTTGTCCTACAGAAACTATTCAATTTCCCTAGGTTTTTAAAGTTGTTATGGACTAAGTGATAACACCAGGCTTTGTGTCTGATGATTGGGATGTCAAAACAGTTTGTTCAATGCTTTCTGAGCTTGAATATTATACTGTATTTGAGAGATAGAGTATGTACATGAACTCTGCCACTTACAGTGATATGTTTTGTTATCATCACTATGCACACCAATACCTACACAAATTCCCATATTTTTCTGAGCATGATACTTTAGATCCTGAGTCTTATTATTTTAAAATAACACCTTCAAAAGCAAGGAAAACTATGCCGACTCACACAAAATTAAGTTACTCAAATTCATTTATTTCCCAACTAGCTATTAAAGTCTATGAATATGGGAAAGATCTGATTGATTTAAAATCTGTTTTGGGAACAAAAGATTGGCAAGTGCAGGCCGTGGATGCCTTCTTGAAATTGCGTCTAGTTCCCCTACAGATTATTTTTCTGAATGACACGGCACAGCAGTCTACTTGCCCAGGTAGAACGAAAATTAAAGAAATAACTGTTCCCAGTATTCCCTCACTTGCATGTTTTGACAATTGGCAACATTTAGTAAATAACAATGAAGAGCAGCTCGATGGTATGGTACAGAATGGGACATTTAACTCCACACTTTCAGGTCCCAATGGGTGGTTGTTGTGGCCAGTAGACACACATAGTTGTCATGCACTTTTTAAAACTCTTCGCAGGGGTTTAAAGCAAGCAGATGGACCCTTGTTATATCCAGTCATAGCACACATAGATTGTCACTACTTAGAGTGTAGGAAAGTTTTGCCAGCAATGGTTGCAACATTCCATATTCTCATCCGTAAAACAGCAAGGATTTGCAAGATTTCTTGTTAGATCCTAGGTCACCACACTCCAAAAAGCTCCTGTATGCTATTTACAATGAAATTTGGAAGCTTTCTCAAATGGAAGCTGCTGCTCGTTTTAGGGCAAATAAATCAGAATAATTTAAACATTGGTTGTTGTGGATAACAGAATGAGTGCACTTTCCACTCACATTTACATATCAAATAACATTGTGCTTTCTGCAACTGCTATCGTACAAAATTACATGTCTTTTTACAGCATGGTCAAAGTCAATTAAGATCTATTATGGAGCTGAGCTGGACATTACAAGTTCTGAAATCGAACCCCGTGCATGTACGTGAACCCAACAGAGCTTTAATTTAACACATCAACAACTAAAAAAGCCAAAGAAGGATAATACATACACAATGCTTAATATAGAGGAATTAGAAAAAAATGCTTTTTACAGTATTCAAAACACAATCAGCATTACGGCATTATTCTTTGATTATGAATGTATGCGTGGGGAAAAGGAAGTTTTTCTTGGTGGAAATGACTGTGAAACTTCTCTAAATCACTCAATGATTTGTAAACAGATGACATTGCACAGAGTCTGTTTCGCATCCATGGCCAATCTGGCAAGCTACATGAAGGGATTTCCAGTTTCCTTGATTCACCCAGTGTTTCAGTTACTTTCAAATGAAAGTTACTTGATGCCGAATGAGCAAGGATGTTGAGGGATGAGATGTGTCCCTTATGTGGTTTCTTTTCTCAAACTTTGACCTACTGTGATAACATACTTTTTCCTCCCATGCATGAGATTAGGGTAGCTAGGTTGTGGCTATCTATTCCTCCCTTTAATGCTAACTTTGACAAGCTGAGCCAACTGAAAGCACTATTGTTTAAAAATAATGTGGTATTTACATCTGCCCATTAAATATTTGAATTGAAAGTTGCAAGGTTATCCTCTAAAATAGAGTTTTTGTTAAATACCAACTTCTCAAGACATTTCAGTGAACTTGTGAGTTGCATTTTAATGCCTCTAACATCGCAGGTGTTGTACACTCTTTGAAAGCGATTGGGTCTGGGTTTGTGTAGTATTGTGTTGTATTAGTATTGTATTTGGTATTGTACATAGCTTTTAATAATATTGTAGGTAGTATATGTTTGTATTATTTTAGTGTTGGGTTGTATTTCACATTCTTTGGTATTACAGTATTATGTATAGTATATTTGTTAGGTATGGTATATTCCATCTCCTCCTGTGGCATTTAGATTCTTTCTGAGTTGTGAGAGCATTCTGAGCTGGACTGTTGGGAAATGCTGATGCCTGGGATGAAGTTGGAGTTCCTTTTAACTCAAGAAGAAAACTTGGAATTAAATACTGAAGATAACTCTTTTGTGTGGACTCATTTTCATCTTCAACTACATTACCACATTTTGGCGACGATCCTGGTGAAGAAACCCTGCTTTCAAAGGAACTCTAACTTGCTGCTGGCTATAGGATTGTGGTTTTCACCTTTCTGTTACTCTTTCTAATCTTAGGTACTGTTACTTTTACTTAATTTTTCTAACCCTTGACTCATCTTTCCGTTGTTTTGTGATTTGTTAGGATTTTCAAACATTTCTTTTAGTATTTAACCTTTTATCTCTGTCTGTTTATTTATTACTACTCACCCTTATATTTTTTTTTAATAACATACTTATTAACTTGTGGTCGCTTTCGTTCTTAGGCACTATCCTTATTTATTTATTATTGTAAAGCGTTTGCTTTTCAGAAAAACGTTGCCAACACCGTGTTAGTTTAAAAAGAAACACGGACGCGCATGCCATTTTAGTTCTGAGGCACGCGGCATGCTGCACGCGATATCCTAGCAACGAGAATGTCTTGTTCGCGTGCCAGTATCAGCATTTGCACGCTGTCTAACACGCGCTAACGCGCGTTTCAGCTATTAGTCTGCATTCAGACTGTTAGCTTGGACGCGTGTGTGCTGGAACAATAACAATTCTATCGCGTCTTTGTCTTTGCCTCGCACGCTGTATAAGACTTACAACTTAGGCTTGTTAATACTTTCAGGTTATATCCTTACTGGTAACCTGGAGGCGTGTGCTGTAATAAATGTTATTAAATATAAAATATTGTTTGTCATAGTAACTTAACATCTTAGCTATTTACAAGAAGGTTCTGCAGTTAATTTCTTTTTATAAATATTTAGTAACATATTATTACTAATTTATAATTATAACTATTAATATTAAAATTACTTATTAACACCCATAAGCAATTATTTCATTTTTTTTATGTTTTATCACGCAGTGTGTTTTTGCATAAGTTTTATTTGTCTTAATTATTTGTTCTCTTCTGTCATGGTTTGTTACATCTTCTCTTTTCTTTTATTATTTATCTTTGCTCTTTATTTCTCTTGGATATACAAAACATCTCGCCTCCTCCTTTTTTCCTATCTGTTCCTGGTGAACCCACAATTCCTTGGTCAAAATGGAAAAAAGTTTTCCTTACATATTTAAAGGTTTGCGGAACCAACTTATCAATAGAAAGGAAAACATCGCTTCTCCAACATTGTTTAGGTGCGGAGGGGCAGGAAATATTAGATAATTTACCTGTGGTGTCGAATTTAGATGGAGCTGTTGGAGATGCTCCTTTGAATGATTTTGAGGAAACTATACTTGGTCTTGACACGCATTTTTTACCCAAAGTATCTATCCTTCTACAAAGATTTTATTTTGGGAAGTGCAAACAATTGGATGAACAATCAATTGAAGATTATATAACGAATCTACGTAAACTTGCTGCACTATGCAATTTTGGAGCTAACATGGAGGAACGTTTACGTGATCAATTTATGTTAGAGTGCAAAAGTGATAAAATTAGGGAAGCTCTATGGTCCAAGAGTGATCCCACTCTTGACGAAGTATTGAAGGTTGCCAAAGAAATTGAACATTCTGAATCCTGCATTGAAACTTTAAAGAGATCCAAAGCTTCTCTATCATTAAACAAAATTGATTCAAAACCTAAGAACTTTATAGGCATGAAAAACAAATCAAAAACTACTGGTTTTAGATGTTGTTCACCTTCTCATTTAGCAAATTTCAAAGACTGTCCAGCTATTCATATTGTGTGCAACAAATGCAACAAGAAGGGTCATTTTGCTAAATATTGTAAATCTACAAACAAGAGTAATATAAAAATCAATGAAGTGACCGATGACAATGAAGATCAAACCTTTGTTTTGCAAATAGTTAATTATGTTAACTACCCAAAACATAATTGGGTAGTTAACATAACTGTCTCTTGTGAGTACCCAAAAGATCTGGTCATGTTAAATGGAATTTCTGTCAGAATGATGATGGATTCCGGTGCAAAATTATCTCTTATCTCACTTGAAGATTATAAGTCACTTTTTGAAGGTAAAGTGGACTTAATGTCACCAGATGTATTACCTTATTCGTATGGGGGTAAACACATAGAATTGAAAGGATACTTCAATGCGAGCATTAATTTCAAAGGGAATGAAATTAGTGGTAAAGTCTATGTGCCTGTTGTCGGAGATACTATTCTGAGTTGGCCTCATCAAAAGGAATTGGGAATTATTTTAAATCCCAATGCGGTACCGCAGGTTCTTATACAAGAAATTTCTGACCTTGAACATCAGCTATGGAACGAATTTCCTGATGTATTCAATTCCAATGTGGGATGCATTAAAGACTATAAACATCAGATAGTTTTGAAAAAGGATGCTCAACCAATGGCTTCCAAGGTGAGGAATGTCCCTTTGAGTGTAAAAGAAAAAGTAAAACTGGAACTTGCAAGACTCAAAGACTGTGGTATTATTCAAGAAGTGGAAGCAGCTCAATGGATTGCTCCCATAGTTGTGGCAACTAAACGGTCTGGTGACGTTAAACTTTGTGTTGACCTCCGTTATCTGAACAAACAAGTCGTTGAGGATAGATTTCCATTTCCCAATATCAATGAAATGATAACCTCATTAGGAGATGCAAAGTTCTTTTCCACCCTGGATCTGACCTCGGCGTACCATCAAGTACAATTGACTGAAGACTCTAAACTTTTAACTTTGTTTATCACCCCCTTTGGTGTCTTTAAGTTCAACCGCATGCCTTTTGGTTTATGTTCAGCAGCTGCTGTATTTCAAAGACTTGTGCAAGACATTTTAGGGGTGTTGGAAGGTATTTGTTTCTTTCAAGATGATGTGTTGGTTTTCACAAACACACGTGAGGAACATATTAAGAAGCTGAGAGATGTACTTTTAATTTTCAGATCTAAGGGTATTACACTGAAGAAAGGTAAGTGTAAATTTCTTCAGTCTGAAATTACATATTTGGGTCACGTTATTTCGAATAATGGAGTTAAGCCGAAAACTGATTTAGTGCACTCAATTGTAGGATTGTCTGCACCGACATGTAAAAAAGAGGTTCAAGTGTTCCTAGGTATGGCAGAATTCTATGCTAAGTTCATTCCCAATTTTGCTAAGAGATCGAGCTCTATTAGATCACTGCTTAGGAAAGGTATTGAGTTTGTGTGGTCTGGGAGTTGTGAGTTGGAATTCCAGGACCTTAAGAAAGCTTTGGCTTCTGCGCAATCGCTTAACAGCTTTCAACCTGGTCTTCCGTGTTGTCTTATAACAGATGCTTCCGACAAAGGTTTGGGATGTGTGCTGAAACAGCTAAAGAATGGAACCGAAATTACTATTGCCTTTGCATCTCGCACCCTCCGTGGTGCAGAGTTTAATTATTCCACAATGGAGAAAGAAGCTTTAGCAATTTTTTGGTCAATTAAGAAATTCAGACAATTTCTTTGGGGAATTGATTTTGAAGTACGGTCTGATCACAAACCTCTACAAGAGATATTTGGAAAGAAAGGTCTAGATAGTGTATCCTCCCGCATCTCTAAGTGGGTCGTGGGATTGCAGGATTATCAGTTTACTGTGAAATATGTTCCTGGGTGTGACAACAATACGGCAGACTGTCTGTCTCGTTTAACTTCTGATGATGCATCTGACGATTTCAATTGTACATCGTGGTGGTCGGATGCGGAAGTGCAAGTTTGTGCTATAACTGATTGGTGTGTTTCAGAACGTGAGTGGCGTGAAGAGTTGGGTAAGGATTTAGACCTCATTAAAGTGATAAGTTTGCTAGAGTCTGGAAATTCGAAAGATGATCATGATGTTTCTATCTCTCCTTTCACAAAAGTGTGGGATGAGTTGTGGTTGCATGAGGGTTTGTTGTTGAGGGGTAACAAGATTATTCCTCCGTGTTCCCTGCGAGAACATCTTCTTGATCTCTCACATTCTAGTCATCAGGGAATAAGCAAAACTAAGGAAAGAATGAGGGCATCGTATCGGTGGCCTGGTATGGACATTGCTTTGGAAAGAAGAGTCAGAGAATGTATTGAGTGTCGCCTAGCAGATAAAGCACTCAAGTTGAGAACTCAGCCGTTAATAATCAGAGAAATACCCAAAGAAGTTTGGGAAGAGGTTGCTATTGACATTATGGTACCCATTTCTTCAGGGTTGTATTCTAAGTAAGTTATAGTGCTTATGGATTTGCTCTCTCGCTGGCCAGAAGTATTGATTGTTTCAGAAGTAACTTCAAAGGTTGTAGTAGATTTCCTTTCTAAAGTCTTTAGCAGGGAGGGTAATCCTAGGGTGATGTTGTCTGATAATAGTGTTCAATTCACCTCAAAATATATGTGTGATTTTCTATCCTCAAGAGGTATTGTGCACAAAAAATTTGCACTTTATCATCCAGAAACGAATGGGATGGTGGAACGGTTCAATAGAACTTTGAAAGAAACTATTCAATTTGCTAAATGCAATCGGGTTCAGTGGGAAAGTTTGGTGGAGCGAAAAGTTGAGGAGTATAGGTTCACACCACATTCCAGCACAGACCAGACTCCTTTTTTGTTGTTTAGAAAGCGTGTGCCACATACCAAAATCAATCCTCCTTGGCTTAAGAAACATATCACTTTTAGTGCAGATGAAGAAGTCATCAAAGAGAATGCTAAAGAGAAAGACAAATATCATCAGTGCAGAAGGAAAGAAATATATGATGTTCGTAAGTCGGTGAAAAAATGTGCGTGTTGGGGACAAAGTTAAAGTTAAATTGCCTGAAAGACGCAAGTCTAGCTTTTCACAATTTAGTCCAATACATGAGGTTGTTAAAGTGTTTAAGGGGGCTGTCAAATTTGATGATGGGCATATTTGGAATTTGAATAGAATTGTTGTAATATAGTTTGTGGGGAAGGGGGTGGTGTAGTATTGTGTTGTATTAGTATTATATTTGGTATTGTACATAGCTTCTAATAATATTGTAGGTAGTATCATTTTGTATTATTTTAGTGTTGGGTTGTATTTCACATTCTTTGGTATTACAGTATTACGTATAGTATATTTGTTGGGTATGGTATATTCCATCTCCTCCTGTGGCTTTTAGATTCTTCCTGAGTTATGAGAGCATTCTGAGCTTGACTGTTGGGAAGTGCTGATGCCTGGGATGAGGTTGGAGTTCCTTTTAACTCAAGAAGAAAACTTGGAATTAAATACTGAAGATAACTCTTTCGTGTGGACTCATTTTCATCTTCAACTACATTACCACAGTTTGTCAGCACTTTCTAGACTGTTTTTAGAGTGATTTCTTCTTTTATACACTCTTTGTTTTCAACCGTATTTGGAGGCATACCACTTGTGTTATTCCTAATTGGTAGTATATTAATTCTACTTTTGCTGGTCCACTATGGATGTCCCATCTCAAAGCCAAATGGTGATGAAACTACCACACAGTACTTTGGCTTCCATTTATTGGAGGAACTAAATGACAACTTGTCTTTATCTTTCCAGCCCATATGGTTCTACTATGTGAAACACTGTGTCCCACTGTGTTTGGTGCTGTTTCGAGTGTGCACTCGACATCGGTCTTGCAACGCAATTGGGACTATCTTTAGATATTCATTAATCTGCTTATGTGCTTGTAAAGGGTTCATTATTTGGAGTTGTCCTATGAGATTGTGATTGCTTCAGGGTGACTTTTATGACCCATTCTACATGGATATGGATGCTGTGGCTCTAGGACTCCCTTCTGCTGGCTCACCCACTGCAAGCAATGACAGGATGCAACTACCTCAGTTGTGGTTGAGGCCAGCGACCATGTTTGTGGCTTCAACTTAATCACCGAGGCTCTTGTAGATTTGGATTTCATTGATACTGGCAGTAAAAATGACATCATGGATGCCTCCACTCATTTTTAAATTCAGCCCTTGTTTTTCAGCAAGTTGTTTATCTTTTAACTGGTGTATTTTTAATTCAGCTTGTTTACTTTGCTTGTTGGAGCTAACATTTCATTCTTTTATGTCTTTTAAAGTATGGGTTTTAGAATTTGTCTTTTTAACGAGCAAGGGGAGGTTGTAGTGAGAACCTCTTGGACCTGAGTTGGTCCACCATTTTAGCTTCATTTTATATTTGATGTTTTAGCTTTGACATTTTACATACTTTTCTTGCATGATATTATTCTAGGAATATATTGTGTGAGTTGTTTGCTTTAGGTAGCCTACACTCAACACGTAATCATTACATTCTGTTCAAGGCTAGGAACACAGTACACAATAACCTAGTGCTTATGCTGCCTGTTCAGGAGACAGCTTCTAACATCTGGAGAGAACATTGCATCAGGGCTGTGCTCCTAACACAGTATTACTTTATTATATAAATGATGACCTCACCTGAAAGGGGCAAAGGGGCATTCCAGCTGTGACCATTCTGCAATGAATGCTGTGTTCGACATGCAGCTCTGCTGGTGCTAATTTACCAGCTTCTCGAAAGGATTGCCATCACCACTACCAGGCTGACTCCTGATGCTGTTTCACAGATATGGGCCACAGCTACTCCCTTAGATTGGGCCAGGCAGAAGTGTACATCCTGTACACTCTCAGTGTGGTGTTAGGATTAGGTAGAAACCTCTAGAACCCATTTGTCATGGTTGGACCGTATATCATCTTTACAATGTCTGTAAACTGGTACTTTTGCTCTTTTTTAATGGGGTGGCTCCTACATTAGTGTGGAGGAGCGTCAACCCCCCGCCAGCAGCAGGAGCTGCAAACCTTTAAAAATAAAACTATAAAAAACTATGGGGGTCATTCCACGGGAGCACCGCCAACAGGCTGGCGGTGCTCCCTCGAGCATTCTGACCGCGGCGGTTCAGCCGCGGTCAGAAATGGAAAGTCAGCGGTCTCCCGCCGACTTTCCGCTGCTCGGGAGAATCCTCCATGGCGGCGGAGCGCGCTCCGCCGCCATGGGGATTCTGACACCCCCTACTGCCATCCTGTTCCTGGCGGGTCTCCCGCCAGGAACAGGATGGCGGTAGGGGGTGCCGCGGGGCCTCTGGGGGCCCCTGCAGTGCCCATGCCAATGGCATGGGCACTGCAGGGGCCGAAATATGCGACGGGTGCAACAGCACCCGTCGCACCTTCCCACTACGCCGGCTCAATTCTGAGCCGGCGTCCTCGTGGGAAGGTAGATTTGCCCTGGGATGGCGGGCGGCCTTTTGGCGGCCGCCCGCCAGCCCAGGGCAAATCTCAAAATACCCTCAGCGGTCTTTCGACCGCAGAGCGGTATTTTGTCGGGGGAAGACTGGCGGGCGGCCTCCGCCGCCCGCCAGTCTCAGAATCACCCCCTATGTTTATTATAGGGGCGGGACCATGGGATGATGAGTCCCAAGGGGAGTGCACAGAGCACTCCCCTCAGTGTGCTTGCATATTTGGCCGGCTGACCAAGCACACATGGGCACAAGGGCTCTCTCCAACCCAGCACTGTGTAAATGAGTTGGAGAGAGCCGTCCCAGGCTCCCAGTCTGCGCTGGAGCACCGAGCCAGGGCACTCCAGCCAATCATAACGCTGCTTTGAGCAGTGGCATGATTGCTTGCAGGGCAGGCTGGAAGCCTGCAGTGTAGCGGAGAGCGTCGGAGAGCGGTGGTGACATCCAGGTACGTTGTTTTTTAATTTATATTTGATTTTTGTTTTATCCCACCCACCCCCACCCGCCACTTTTCCAAGTCACCAGCACAACTGCATATTCTTAGAATAGGCTTTGGGTCAGCTGCTTGTCATGACTTGATGGGTGTGTTATATATTTCACTTACGTGTGCTGGAGTTGATCGCTTTCCTTGGTATTCTTGTGTTTGTTCCACTCACTAACATTAAGGTCTTACAGTGTTCTGAGCTAAACATTTGAAACCCATCTGTTGTCTTCCATGCACTACTCCTTTCCCCTTAAGTTCTCTCCTGCCCCCTTTGGTATTTGTTCCAACAGTCGCCCTCCCTTTTCACAGCTCGAAGGGCCCTTCCTCCAATACTGCAGCTCTTTCGGACCAGTGTATCAGCAATGGCTTTTCCAGTGAAACCTTGGATAAATGTTTTCCTCTCCCCCCACTTACACCGGAGGCTGTCGCTCAAATAGTCCTCCCTCACCCAAAAATCCTCCACTCCAATAATAATCAACATCATAACTGAATTGCCAAATTGTTGGTTAGAAACTCCCAAAGCTCAACAATACTCAATCCTTAAAAGAGAAAGATGAACATTGTAAGGTCTGCACAAATTATCACCCGTCACTAAACTGCCATGTCTAACAGCACCCATACCTTTCCCATCACAAAAATGCAACATTGCTCTATTCATCTTATGTCTTGTCTTTCCCACTGCACAGTACATAACAGTTCAATACCACTGCCACCACTGTCTAACTTCGTCAATGTCACATGTGCACCTGACTACTAATTAAGTATTCTATCAAGATCAATTTTTGCTGCTTTCACCAGACCCATACCTGAAAGCTGAATTACATCATATTGACTTATTGTCTTAATTAAATTAACAGCACATATGTGAATGCTCTGCAGGATGCCAAATCTGCTGAATAAAGTAATAGTCAGCCACATCTCTTTCTACTCTTATCGTGCTATTCAACCAAAATAAAATCTATTTTCAATTCCAGGCATTTTCCAATGGGGTGTTTTCTCTTCCTGCTTCACCAATCCCTAACACCACGGATGTCTCAGTATTAAGGTGAATGGGGTACCTTGGGTACACAAGAGAAAACTACTTAGGAGAACCGTTAAAATGGGTCTGACCTATGTATGTTGGTGGCGCCATGTTATTTGAGTATGCCTAAGATAATATGACTGTGTATTGGGGCAACGGAACTTCAGAATGTAGGAGTCCATCCACACTGTCATTAACTGCCAGCCCAACATCTGACTAGCCCACAGTGCCTCACCTACCCCCCCAACCCTGCCAGGGTGAAAGGTGATTGTGGCAACCTAAACATGACACTCTGACTCCCCAGGGAGAAATTGAAACAGATCCCTTATGTTGTATTACTCACACAGACACAGGCAGAAACACAAGAGAGATACGAAATACATTGTCATTACATTTATTGAAACAATTGTAATCTTGGATAGAGAGAATGAGCTGCAATAATTAGGCAGATGAAAAAGCAGTCCCGGCTGGCAACTTGGAAAAGTGGTAGGTGATAAAACAAAAATCAAATATACATTTTAAAACATTTTACCTGGACGTTGCCGCCGCTCTCCGCTGCACTGCAGGCTCCCAGCTGCCCTGGGGGCCAATCATGACGCTGCTTAAAGCAGCGTTATGATTTGCTGAAGTGCCCTGGCTGGGCGCGCCACCGTACACTGGGAGCCTGGGATGGCCCTCTCCAACTTGGCTACACAGTGCCGGGTTGAAGAGAGCCCTTGTGCGCATGTGTGTTTGACCAGCCCGAGACGACCAGCCAAACATACATGCGCACTGAGTGGAGTGCTCTGTGCACCCCCCTCGGTGCTTGTCACACCGCGCCTCCGCCCAAATAAAAAAATAAAACTATAATAAACAACGTTTATTATAGTTTTGTTTTTAAAGGTTGGAAGGTCCTGATGCTGGTGTGGGTGGGGGCGAAGCTCATCCGCCCTAATGGATTAGCCAACCCTGAGAATATGCAATGTATTGTTAACAATCAGTGCTTAATTTGTAACATAATGAGTACCGGTGCCCAAAACACTGCTCAAAAAACAGCAGCCAGTGCTATTAAATGTCCTCGCCAAATACCAAGGCTGCAATAGTCCTGAATCAACCTCAGGCCTCTTTAATTCACTGCCAGACACTCTCTGCCCCTTAATCTCACTCCTGTAGGATCATGCTTTATCCTTTGTTGGTCTTTTCTTCCTATTTCTTTTCCGTTTGTGTGTTTCCCCCTCACTTGCTCTCGGGGAATGTCTGCTAAGAAAAAATAAGCGCAGGTAGGTCCCACCTGCAACCACCAGCTCAGATTAAGCACTTTTAACAATAGTTCTGCTTACAAATAGCTAAAGCTGTCTGTAGCTGAGACTTAAACAGGATTGTGAGAGATGAGGTTTATTTCCACCCACGAAAGGTTCGAAATACACTTGCATTTTTCAGCAGCTCCCTATTGCGAGTTTTCAGGAAGGCAATACAATCAATGGAGTTTGCAGAATTGTAATCCCTCTGGTCCGCAGCATCCTCTGCCAGTGCGAGAGCAGCGCCTTGTAAGCTGTGTTTGTCTACTGTTTGTGGGCAGAGAATTATTTTGCCTGGGGAATAAAAAGAAGGGCATGGTGATGACTGCTGAGGACAAAGACATTCACTCGTTTTTAACGCCCCCACCTCAGCGTTCAGAAAAGAAGGAAAACACGTTTTGAAATATGAAACGGCAGATATTCCCTGCCACGGACACACTGGAATTAATTTTTCAAGATGAATAATGAGTTGAGTACTGCTGTAGTGAAATTTGGCAGTTGTACCTTTCAATGCCAAGCTGTCAAGGCCGCAGGACAGTGTTGAACGCTGTACCCTCAGTAGCCTGGCCTGAAAGCATGGCAACAGGAACTATTCGACCTGGGAGGACTAAATTAAGCTGTGGGGTTGACTAAATTATGTAGCAGGAAAAAGCTAATTCTATAGTTTAAAACAGCACATGTGATAGTATTCCTTCAGTATTTTGCATACTGACAAGTAAACACTGTCTGGACAACAGTTTGCTGAAATGTGACCAATCAACCTTTGTGAAGGTCTTTCCAGTGTGTCAAATCACCACAATCTTACTAATTATTGATCTGTCTGAGCTAGAAATAATTTTTTGCCAAAAGTTGCAAATTAGGAAGCAAATGTGGAAAATGTGGTATATCCATAATTATGCAGAAAACGCTGCAGCCACAGAATCACTTAACTTGAGTGGCCCTGTTTGTACGTGACTCTCCTGAGCCTATAACTGGTATGTGTTTTTAGCCAATTAGCTGAAGCTAGTCTCTTCATTCATGCTGCCATTCCACCACCTTCTAGACAGGAAATATTGTCATGTGTTGTGCAAATATTACCATACAAGACAGTTGGATAAAAAATAAATGCTGCCAGTTTATATATGTCCATATTTTTGGACTGTAGGACGTTTCCAAGAAATTAATCATTTAGAGATGAGCACTAAACGGTTGCACACGAGAGACCAAAATGGAGCGCATCGTTCAACAAACATTTGGGGCAGCAGTCGCAGCTCACATGACACTGAAGGGGCAGGGTGGCGCGGCACACAGGGGGGTTAGCGATGGTGATTACATTAAAACTAAAATTTTTAAAAAGCCACTTACCTCTTCCGCCGCCGCTGCATTCACCACTGCGCTGCTCCTCCCCTCTTCTCTTCCTGCAGGCACAGACTCCCAGCCTACCCTGTGCCAATCCTGAAGATGCTCAGAGCAGCATCAGGATTGGCTGGAAGTGCCTAGCCAGGGTGCTCCAAGGCAGACTGGGAGACTGTGCAGGCTCTCTCCATCCCAGCAAAGTTTATTATCGCTTTTGTGGAAAAGGATTGCAGCTGATGCTGCTGGCGGGGGGCGATGCTCCTCCGCTCTTATGGGGGAGCTGCCCCTATGGGCCTGTATTATAATCACTTTCTCTATGCTACGCTGGTGCAGAAAGGGTTTGTGCATTTGTTTCTTCAGTCTTCAGAGCATACTTGATCAGTAATGCGGACAGCAGAACTCGGAAAACACAGAACAGAAATTGCATCTTTGCTCTGCTGTCATGGGAAGATCGGAGGGGACAAAAAATTAAGCCTCGGCATCAAAATAAAAGTGGCCCCCATTAGTGAAGCAAATATCTAAAAGAGTGGCAATACCAGGGAAATAAGAAGGAAAAGCCAGCTCACCTGGCCTTAAACTTTCCCACAACAGCTAAAAACAACATGGCCCATACACAGACCAGCTATCAGGCACTCCCTGATGGCCCTATAGGCCAGCCCAACACTGCTTTAAGAGAGAGTTTTCAAGTTGCTGTATATATAAAAAAAAGACATGTGTAGACCACTTCTGTATTGATGCAGTGCAAAGAATGGGATCATGAGAAAATGCCAGGGTTTTACAGCAACAACAAATATCCGTACGCCAGATGGATTGCAAACAGACACATAATAAGCGCTCAAAATTTTTGACCTATATCGCATACATGAAAATATAAAATGTACATTTTTCCCAGTTAAAATGCTTGCAGTGTACAACTTAATGGAGTTCAGTGTAGTAAATCTCCACTTCTTTTAAAACAATGGACAGTGGAAGAGATGGCGATGGAGTTTGTTATTATTGTCTTGTACTCTTGAGTTATTAAGTTGTCTTGTGTCATGCTCCTCCATTTCTTTGTGTTGTGCATTTGCGTTGTAGTATGTTTTTGTGTTGTATTATGCTACTTGTGGTCTTGTGTTCTACTGCATTGTTGGTCTATTGAGTTGTTTGTGCTCTTGTGTCATTTGTGCTGTTATATGATTGTTTTGTTCTACTGTGCTGCATTGTTATTTTATGGTGTTTTTATGTTGTGATGTTGCACTGGCATGTTATCTTTTGCGACAATCGTGTGTTGGTTTGTGTTGTATTACAGGGCTATTTTGTTGTACTCTTGTTATGTCATTTTTGTGTTCATGTTTAATGTTATATATCAATGCTATGCAGCCAATAACAGACCCTTATACTGATCTTCAAAAAGCCACACCTCCTCCCTCAGTAATCGCATGATTCTAAAATTCTTGGCAAGTTCTTCTGCACAAGTAGATGCACACTCCTATATATCAAAAGAATGTTGATCCCAGGCAATGTCCATTTCATTCAGCTGTTGCCGTCCATTCCCTGCTGGTGGAAAGCTTGAGAAGAATGAATGTAAACTGTCAACTGAATGTCCCACTCCAGTCTCCTTTTCTTTAAAAAATAGCAGCAGGTCATCAGCCTACAGTGATATGAAGTGTATGCCATCTGCCTTAGCGATGCCCCCTCAATGCCTCCCATTCTGATTACATTTGCAAATCGCTCTATTGCTAATTGGAAGAGCTTGGGGGTAGTGGACAGCCTTGTCTTTTGTCATTTTGTACAGCACAAGAGGGGGATATCATTGTACTAATTCATTCTCTAGCTGTCAGTCTAGACTATTTTATACTGATCCACCTTAATGTGTCATTGCACACTCCCATCTGCCTCATTATCATAAAAAGAAATGCCAGCAGAAGTGTATCAAACAGCTTTTCAAGGTTTATTGACATTGCCCTCACATCAGCGTAAGTCTATGAGGTTTCTTCGAGTTTTCTGCACAGACCTCTCAAATTCAAGGAGGTGTTACACTGTTAACACTGAATTTTACTAATGAATATTCATATTTGCATAGAAAATGAATTAACGTAGAGAAAAATAATGCACGCATTTGAGGGGGCGCCCACCTGAGTTGCCACCAATGTTCTCAAAATGTACTTATCAATAGCTTATTAATATGAAATGTTGAGCTTATGTTTTATTAATGTAGTAATATGTCACATCAAGGGTTATGCATTATGTATTAGCTTTATTAAATCGTAGGCCTTAACGAGGGTTTGGGGCTAGTTGTACAGCCTAATGTCAAGCTGCATTTCTTAGATGACTTATAAAATGGCGGCTTAGAGAATTAAATTGTGATTTTCCACTGTGTTGACCAAGTGCTCGTGGCTAAAAGTCTTTCTCATGAGAACTGCTTGCTAGAAGATGATGTACTAGCTAGGATGCAATGTTTGATGTAGTGTGTGTAAGACTGACCTCCCCCGGAGAAGACAATGGATGCACTGACTGGAGTATATGCTGCAACAATATTGATACCTGACAAGCCAATCGATGGGAACAGGAGTAGAGGAGCCAATCATCAACATGTGAACCATATATTAGTGAGACTTATAGATTTGGGGTTTTTATTTTCATTGGACTAAATGCAAACACGTGATTCTTTGACCAATAAGGACGTAGTTTCGGAAATCTAACTTAGCCGGACTGCACCGCGAGGACAGACAACCATTATTTCCTTGACCGACCAGAAAAGAGACGTGCTTACTTTATTGCTCAAAGAGACTTAGCTTTTTCTGAACTTTAATGCTGAATCCTGATGCCTTGCTGACCAAACTGATGTCCTATTGAAGAAGACTGTCACAGCTTGCTGAGCCATATTGAGGACAGGTATAAAGACATGTTACGAATTGCTATGTCTATTCACTTTTGTTTCTAGTTACGAACCGCTAATTTTGAGAGAGCCCTAGCTAGATGTTTTCCAAATTTGTGTTGATTAAATCATTTTGCTTGATGCCCAAACATGCTATTCTAATCTGATGTTAGTTAGGGTTCTCACTGATGATGTTCGCTACTTGTAACAACAGTTGATGTCTTTTCTTTGCTGAATTCTAAATGTATTTTATTTCATTTGCGCAGTTATTCGTGCTATTAACTTGTAATGTAACCTTAAGCTTTGGTTAGATTGCGATTCTTTCGCCGCTTTGGTCAGCCAGTGTTGTTTCTGTGTCTATCATTTGATTTTGAGACTAAGTTACGTGACATTAACATTGTTAATATAGGGAAATAAACATTCTAACTTTTACATAAAGGTGTGGTTATTCATGGCCGCAAGGTCATGGTGTGTGGAAATTACTGACTCCTATTGAATTGTTGATGTCATTGATTGTTATTGTTATTGATTTGTATTAGTATCGGGTTACATGGTGGGAACTACTCGAAGCGCAGTCAAAAGTTCCATCGGCCTATTCACGTTCCCTTGTAATTTTACTTATTAAGGTCTTACGTGCTAACAACGCTTTGTGGTAAACCCATTTTGGTCTGGATGAACTAGTGTGTAAAGTAGTGGGTGCACCCTCTATGCATCACTTTTGCTGAGGATGTTACAATCAGTATTTGGCAAGGGGGGTGACCTGGAGAAAGCCTTAGCTAGGAGATCCCCGTGACAGTTAGAGAAAACACCAATTAGGAACTCACATTAATCCTGGAAAATGCCCTGCTCCTTTTTCAGTGACATGAATGTTGGCCAACTTCCTTGCCAGTAAATCAGTAGGCATATGCTAAAATTCAACTGGAAGATCGTCAAACCTTGATGTTTTACCAATAGGCATGTCCTGTATTGCTTCCTTCACTTCTGAGTAAGAGATTGTGCTGTTTAGCATGTTGAATTACTCTAGCAGGATGCTTGTTAATATTGCTCTTCTCAGGTTTTCTTCCACTTCTTCAATATTAGTTGTGTTCTGTTCTCTGAACAGTTCAATATAGTTTGTACAGACCTTGTCACAAATATCTGAATATACCAAAAGGCCCCTGCCCAGTTCTCAATTTGTGTTATGAGCACTCCTCATTATTCTGTATTAGTTAGCCCGGGAAGCAGACACCCAATGTTGTCCCATTCTGTGTAGGTTCTAGTCACATATTTTGTAGAGTTGAGGCATTGCAGCCTCTCTACAAGTGAGGCACATTTCCCCTTGCTTCCTGTAAAGTTGGACATCAGGATCTATCCCAGATCTCCTCCTGCTCCATGTTATGTAAGTGTTAGTCCAAATCAGCCAATTCTCTTTTCGGTATCCTCTTGACCACCACCACTGTCTAGTTACAGTGGTTCCTACCATTCCCATAGAATGTTGAAGACTGTGCCCTTTCTCTTTTCAAAGCATTGTTGATTGGCCTTTCTGAGATCTGTCCTGAAGTTTTGATCCTCTAGTGCCACCTCTTCTAGTGTTCAGGTAGGAATGGTTGTGGCAACTTCCAAAATAAGTGGGTTTTGATCAGAGATAGCTTTGCCACGTTATTCTGTATGGCTCACCAAGGGCTGCGGTGCCAAGGTGCATGATATATGAGTTAGCCTACATGCATGTCAGGCAATGTGAAGAAGAAAAAGTGTTAGTTTGCATTTACCGCCATATATCTACTAGGTTCCAGTGTGCCATCCAGGAGGTAAGCTTCCAGTCTGGTTTTCAACTGTTGTGCCAGATATTTGGGGGCAGGAGCGGTCTAGTTAGAGTCCCCTCCTAGAACCATCTGGACACCATTCAATAAGGGCAGGCATTCTGAGTAAACATTAAGGAAGGCTTGAGATATTAGGTACATATATGATACTCCGTACTACTTTGTGCCAGTTTAGCCAGCCTTTCATGAGTGAGTATCTCCCATCTTGCTCTGTCCAGGGTGCTGCATCTATAAATGGTACCCCATGCCTTACTCAAACTAGTTTTCCTCTTTCATATTAGGAAAATCTATTGGCAAATGATTGGCCATGCCATCTTTATAGCAACTTCTCAGCTACTTTCGTAGTCAAATGTGTTTCCTGTAGGATTGCTACCAGGGCTCCTTTTCATTTTAAATAGACTTGCATTTTGAATTGCTTAAATATGGTGCCTAGTCCACTAACAGTCCATGTTGTAAATATGTGTTAATCTAGACTGACCATCTCTGAGTTGTCTACAGATATCATTTAACCAGACCTACTGTGCTCCTGTTTGACAGCCCACCCCACCCTTCCCAGTCCCCTTCCCTCCACCAGTTGTCAACCAATTCAGATCTGACACTTAAAAATACTCAATTCCCACATCCAGGATGAAACTGCAATGACTATCTGTCCAACTCATTAGGAACATAAGCAATTAATAAACCTCTCTTCTCGTTAATGTTAAAAGAGTATGAGATCGGGTGAACCTCAGATTCAGTACCAACAGTCTTCTGCATTACACCTAACAACACCTTTATGTCAACTTCATGCCCTAGCGTTAGCACAAGTTATCTTTCTTACAGAAGATATTTTAAATTCTAAAGCCTATTTTTGAGGCCCTCTTCAGTGACTTTGTAGTTCAATTACAGCTCATCAGCTCTTCTGGAAGTCAGTTTAAGGGGCTTGGAGACCTCTCGCGATTGAGATTTAAGAGTCTGACCCAGAGCGTTATGGATGGGGATGAAATTTGGTGTTGCTATGTGTTTGGGTGACTTGAAGTACGATGATCACCCCAAAAACTTCCACTGTCTTTGCTCTGGCTTATGGGAGCAGTCCATACCCAACCTTGGTTATCTCATCCATTCTCCTTGCAGCCTACTGCTTTTTCAGCTGGAAAGGTTGACATTCAGACCCCATGAATCTCACTGACTGCACTACCCCTTTCAAAATCATGTCTCATTTATGGAGTTCGGGCATGTTACATTCTCCCATCAGGTTTCCATAGATCTCCTTGCATTTCTTCAGTGTTGTTTTGTGTTTGGGCCTGCAAGCCCATTGCAGTTGCTTGTTCCTTTGTGGTTCTGGGCGCCTCCATTGTGACGGTCAGTGTCATCTCTGCTTTGCACTCTGGTGATTCTTTCTGTCCCAAATTGTGTAGTACCTGCTATTGTCCCCCACCACCTGACCAGATGCATACCTGGTTCCAATCAACAGTCCGAGTATTTTCTGTGTGAGACCCAACAATAGAGGGGGAGAAGAGGAAGAAACAGATCTCTGTTTTTTATAGACTGTTTATGGCTGTGTAATAGCAATCCTTGTTGGGTAGTCCTAGGCCCTCACTTTCTGGAGGCACAAGGTGAGGAGAAATGCTCCTTATGTCTCTTGCTTTAGCTATTTTCTCACTTTCTTTGAACTTTTCAGACCTTGAACGCTTACTGTGGGCAAGGGGTTGTATCTGGTTGTCTTTATCTTTTCCTGTGATCTTTTTCAGTTGTCCACCTCCATCATCAGCTCCACTCCTTCAGTCTTTTTACTATGTCTCTTCCAACCTGTTATGGTCTGAGGGCCCACGGTCACTCTATATTTCCCCAAGTCTCCAGCACATTACTCACTTTCCTCCTTGGTTCATTGCTCCCATGCTGCACACTTGTTTAGTCCCAGGTTTGGTAAAGCTTTGCACAAGGCTTGTGTTAACACACATCCAACACAAAGTGTTATTTAGGGATTTACCTGCAAACCCGGATTCACCTCCCTGGTCTCTACTGTCTCGGGCTCTGAATTAGAGAGGGGGCTCTGCTTCACCAAATGCTAAACCCATCATCTTGAGTTCGTTCCCTGCAGCTTTTAAAAGATTAGTGGGGCCCCTTCCCAGTCCTAGTTCTTCTCATTTGTCATTTCATAAGGAACAGCAGCATTTCCGAGGTCCTCCCTGACTGCTCGCCATAATATTCTGTTGTGATAGGGCATATTTCTTCACAGAATTAATGTGTAATTCAGGCGGCTGGCTTCATTGAACAATCATTACGAAAATATCCAGTATTTAATCAATGTTGATGAATCCAATTTTAGGAATATTTTGAGCAGTTTCATAAATGATGCAATTGTTATATAATTTAAAAATGTCATTTCTATTGCCAAAAGTAACTACAAAGTCTCTATTATTGCTTTTTTATATATGATAAAGTTAAACCTGGGAGAGGGAAGCCTTTCAAAATTGGCGCAAGAGTCGCCATCAACAGCTAACTAGTTTTACCTCTTAAAGTATTCTCCATGATCTATTCATCAGGAGAAAAATGCCTGGAGCTGATGAAGACGTCTGCATCTGCTACACTGAATATTTCCTGCCAATCTGGCTGAACCTTGAGAATGGTGTATACAATTTTTTCTGTAACCTCTGCTCCCAGAATTATCTCCAGGAGGGGTTGCACTAGACTATAGCTGATCGCACAAGGCTAAACAGGGTCAAAGATATGCCAGAAATCCTGCTTGCCCATGTGAAACTTATTTCTCTAGTTGGAGGATGAGAAACGTCCTGTAGCAGGCAGAGATGTTTCCTGCCTGTAGGAAAATCAGTGACTGATCACAAATGAACATTCCTCCTGCTTCCCACCGTGGAAGGTATTTTGGGATTGATGGGC
Source organism: Pleurodeles waltl (assembly GCF_031143425.1). Lineage (NCBI taxonomy): Eukaryota > Metazoa > Chordata > Amphibia > Caudata > Salamandridae > Pleurodeles > Pleurodeles waltl. Next base: position 195,200,222 of record NC_090437.1, read on the forward strand.
ACTCAATTACAGCTCACGTCACAGCTTTGGCATCTTTCTCTAACATAGCTTATTCATCTCATTCACTACACCCACATACCACCTTGCAGATGTTTTGGAAACAGTCCTATATGGTAGGTAGAGTCCCTTGCCTTTTGAAAGTTGACAAAAAACGCCACATGTTCTAATTTCGTGGACTTTCTGGTGATTTCTTTGGGGCCTATTCACAAAGAAAAATGTGCATGTGTGAATCTACAACTGCACCTTTGTTTAAAGTTATCATTTATAATTTTTCACATGTAGGTGGAGATCTCCATTACTGTATTGAAGATTTCCCTACGGGAGAGTATAGGGAATCATTTGAAAGTTTATTATTCGTATAAACAAATATTACAAGTATTGCATTAAAACATTCATGTAAAATAATTTTAAATATTTTAAAATATTTGTTATAATCACAGAACTAAGAGAATAAAAGGTTACCTTCATTAACCTGTTCAATTGAATGTGTACTAATATTTAGTTAATTAAAGTATATTTATTTCATTACAAATCATGTGGATTAAGGAATAATTTTAAAAAATCTAAACCATAGTAATATGATTATATCTATTTAATATGTATTATGTTTCGGGAAAAGTTATGTGTAAAATTAATTTAAATTATGTTTAGTGTTTTATCAAAAGCTTAAATGTTTAATTTTATTTTTTAAATTAAATGTATTATTACATTTAAAAATAATAATACATAATTTTATAATTACATACTTTTACATTAAATAAATGTGTATGTATGTATGGAGTAAGTCTGCTGCTATTTTGTCACCTTTAGGACTGCAGTAAGTTTAGTCTGTGATCAGCAAATCGGTTTTCGCTTTTATAGGTGGATATTTGTTGTTGCTTGTTCCTCTATAAACTCCCCCTTACGTTTCCCTAAACCTCTCCCATTTTGTAGTAAGTATTTCCCATTTTCATCACGCTCACCCTTGTGCCTCCAACATTTATTATTAAAATGAAGAGTTTGAGTGTAAATGTCTCTTTCCTCATGGCTAAGATCACTGCACAGAAAAGGTAGGAGCATTAGAGGTCTCCCCGGTAGGTTAGTGACTAGCATTTTGTAGTAGTTCTGGTATAGTACCACTTCACATGCTACAAAATGCCGTTTGTAAATGAGTTGTGCTTTGGCTCTCATGTATGTCTGGTTTCTCCCACGCTACAGAGATCTCTCTCGAATCACTAGGATGCATGTTTGGAAGCGTATAAAGCTATATGGAAGCTTTATGTAGCTATCAGTCCATGCTATACTGAAGTCTTCATAAATGAATTTCTGATGGATACAACTACCTGTGGATTCCTCACCTCATGAATACTCCCATGGCGCCAGCATTCTACGGAAATCTTCTTACTAGTCTCTGCACGTCGACGAGGACGTCACTGTCTCGCACGCGACGCCGTCTGACGTCATACAGGCAATAAGAGGTCCTCGACGACGTGCGGACGTCAGTTCCCTTTTTTCCGTGCTTTCGAAACGGTTATCTTCGAGGGAGCAACTGTTACTCTTGCGGTTACAGTGTATATCTTGCTGCGTACTCTTTCTCTGTGGAAATAATGTCGCAGAGAAAGTCTGGATTTAAGCCTTGTCGTGAGTGTGGAGGCAAGATGTCGGTGACGGATCCTCATTCCGATTGCCTTTGGTGTTTGAGCTCCGACCACGACGTCTCGACTTGTGATTCGTGTCAGCACATGAATCCGAAGGCCATTAAAGAACGCGAGGCAAAGCTGTTTATGGCCAAGTCAAAGGAGAAGCATCACAAGAAAAAGTCTTCTCCAAGACATCGGCGTCATCGAGACTCCCGGCGCCGTAGAGAATCTCGGCGTCATTCAAGGGAGGCTCGTTCCAGGTCTCCGGATCGGCGCCGGAGGACATGGGAGGTCAGCCCCACGGTGACGCCGCATCCTTCGACGCCGTTGCTCTCTCCGACGTCTCCAACTTCGCCTGGACAGGCGTCGGTGATTGAGGTATTGGAGCCTCAGGTGTTTTCTCCGGCGCAGACGCCGAGGCCGGCGTCGGGGTCGCCTCCGAGTCAGGCACCCCAGTATCCGGCTTTTCCCACCCCTGGAGCCGATAGTTCCGCATTCTTGAATGCGATGTATGCCATCTTCCAACAGATGGCTCCAGGGGGTGCTCCGGCTGGGCCTTTGGCCTTTTCTTTGGGTGATCCTGCGCCTCTTCGGCCGGCACCCTTTATGCCCTTTCTCCCGTTTGGGAACGTGGGCTCGGCGCCAGTGTCGGCGCCGGTGGCCGCTCCGATGGCTTCGGAGGGATTGGCCCCAGGGATTTCCATCCCTTCGACGTCGAGATTTCGGCCTGTGACTCCGGTGGGTCCATCCGTTTCATCTGCTCTTCAGTCGGCGCCGAAGTTACCTGTGGCGCCGGATGCGGCGTCGGTGGCTTCGGAAGATCGGCGCCGATCTCCGACTTCGGCGGAGGTGTTGTCGACTCCGCGGATTGAGCAACGACTGCATTCAAGGAGGCGTGCTCTCCGGGTACTAGAGGAGCAGGAGTACCAACGAGCCCTAGAGGAAGGAGAGCTAGAGGACTCGGGTGATGGGCTGCGTGGACTGGAGTCGGCCAGTGGGCTGGACACTTCCCCTGAGTGGGACCTTTCGTCCCCGGGGGAATATACCGAGGAAGCTGCTTCCTTTCATACAGTGGTACGGAAGGCAGCTAGTTTTTTGGACCTGCCTTTGCCGGTGGTGGAGGCGAAACAAATCCTTTTGACAGAGGTGTTGCATCCGGCCTCAGCCGCGGCGGAGCCTCTATTACCTTTTAATGACGCTCTGCTGGATCCGGTTTTAGAGGTGTGGAAGAAGCCGGCATCTTCCCCAGCAGACTCAAAAAAGCTAGAGGCGCAGTCGAAGAAGATTTTTTCGTCCTGCAGTCTGGCGTTAAAAGCCACTAATGCGACCTGTATCCTGGGGAGGTATATTCATGCTCTGATGGATGACATCTCCTCTTCGTTTACAGAGCTTCCCCAGGGTCTTTTGGATCTTGTCTCTGATGCCCAGGCTGCTGCGACCCAAATTATCCAGACGGGACTGGATACCACCGACTCGGTAGCCAGAGCAATGGGCACAACTGTAGTGGAAAGGAGACAGGCCTGGCTACGTAACTCGGGCTTTTCGGCAGATGTACAGTCCACATTGTTGGATCTCCCGTTTGATGGGGACAAACTGTTTGGGGCTAAGGCTGATTCGGCCTTGGAACGTTTTAAGGAGAGCAGGGCCACGGCTAAGTCGTTGGGACTCCAAGCTCCTTCTTCCACGGCCTCTTCCAGATTCTTCAGGAGGTTTCGTGGATTTGGGCGTGGCTCTTCCTCCTCTTCCTTTCGGGGAAGATATCAGCAACCTGCCTCTTCCCACCCCTATAGATCTTTTAGGGGGAGGGGTAGGGTCCGCACCAGGGGAGCCTCTCAGCAGCACTCTGCCTCTTCCTCATCCTCTGGCGGGGTGCAGCAGGGGAAGCAGCCTTAGGCTTCCACCATTTCCCACTCACTCCTCTCCTGTAGGGGGAAGATTACAGCATTTTCTCACCAAATGGGAGACTGTTACGTCGGACACTTGGGTTCTCAGTGTTGTGGGAAAAGGCTACACCCTTCCCTTTCGGGAGTTTCCGCCCCTCATCCCGCCCCGCCCTTCGTATTGTTCACAAGAACACCTCCTGTTGCTAGAACAGGAGGTGGAAGTCCTCCTTTTAAAGGGCGCGGTGGAGTTGGTCCCGGAGCAGGAAAGGGGTCAAGGAGTTTACTCAAGGTATTTCCTGATTCCCAAGAAGGATGGTCGTTTGAGACCAATTCTGGACCTGAGGATCTTGAATTGGTTCCTCAAGCAGGAAAAGTTCAAGATGCTGACCCTAGCACAGGTGCTTTTGGCGTTGAACATGGAAGACTGGATGGTGTCTGTCGACTTGCAGGATGCTTACTTTCATATCCCGATACTCAAGTCACACAGGAAGTATCTCCGGTTTGTGGTGGGATCGCAACACTACCAGTTTGCGGTCCTTCCGTTTGGTCTTACTTCAGCACCTCGAGTCTTCACGAAGGTGATGTCGGTGGTTGCGGCAGAGCTCAGAAGGAAGGGGATAGCAGTATTCCCTTACTTGGACGATTGGTTGATCAAAGCCAAGTCCCCGGAGCTTGTGTTGCGTCATCTGCAGTCAACAACCCAGTTGTTGTTCGACCTGGGCTTTTCGGTGAACGAGCCCAAATCTCACCTGGAGCCCTCTCAGCGCCTCCTGTTCATAGGGGCAGTACTGGATACGACATTGGGTCGGGCCTTTCCTCCGCCTCAGCGGATTCAAGATATTCAGGATTTGGTTCCAATGTTTCGAAACGGAGCGGTAGTTCCAGTCCTCAAGGTCCTTCGTCTGCTCGGTCTTTTTGCCTCCTGCATTCTGTTGGTCACGCATGCTCGCTGGCACATGAGGGCTCTTCAGTGGTGCCTCCGAAGGCAGTGGTCTCAACACAGAGGGGATCTAGAGGGTACTGTCAAGATCTCCAGAGATGCTGCTGTGGATTTGAAGTGGTGGATTGCAAGCAACAATCTTTCACAAGGAAAACCGTTCCAGCAGTCGCCACCAGTGGCCACAGTCATAACGGATGCTTCCACTCTAGGGTGGGGAGCTCATCTGGGGGATCTGGAGATCAAAGGTCTTTGGTCTCCAGAGGAACAGATTTTTTACATCAATCTGTTAGAGTTACGGGCTGTACGTCTGGCTCTCAAGGCCTTCCTCCCTTCCCTTCGTGGTCAGTCGGTACAGGTCCTAACGGACAATACTACCACGATGTGGTACATAAACAAGCAGGGAGGAGTGGGGTCGTACCTTCTCTGCAGAGAAGCTCTTCGACTATGGTCCTGGGCAAAGGACCATCGGATTTGCTTGATAGCAAACCATCTGGCCGGAGTCTTGAACGTGCGTGCGGACAGTCTCAGTCGCCACTTCTCGGCAGACCACGAGTGGCGTCTCCATCCAGATCAAGTCCGTTTAATCTTCCAGAAGTGGGGGTTTCCTCGGGTAGATCTGTTCGCCACTCGAGAGAACGCGCATTGTCCGTTGTTCTGCAGCCTTCAGTATCCGATGCAGGAAGCATTGGGGGACGCGTTTCAAATGACCTGGTGCGGCCAGTTGCTTTACGCGTTTCCTCCCATACCCTTGATTCCTCGAGTATTGAGGAAGATTCGCCAAGACCGGGCTCTAGTAATCGTAATAGCTCCGGATTGGCCAAGGAGGGTGTGGTACTCCGACCTTCTCCAACTCTCAACGTGCCCGCCGCTCCGTCTCCCTTTCAGGGCAGACCTCCTCTCGCAGTCGCAGGGGCAGGTTCTACACCCCAACCTCCAGAGTCTGCACCTACATGCCTGGAGATTGAACGGGCAACCTGAGTTCCTTCTCTCTCCCGCCTGAGGTAGTGGATGTTATATTAGCGGCCAGGCGACACTCCACTAAATCTATCTACGCTAATAGGTGGTCTAAATTTGTTGCGTGGTGTGGAGAGAGGCAGATTGATCCTTTACAAGCTCATCTATCGGACGTTTTGTCTTTTGCTCTATCTCTGGCGCAGAAAGGTTGTGCAGTGGCTACCATTAAAGGTTATTTATCGGCCTTGTCAGCCTTCATATGTCTTCCAGACCAACCATCTTTATTTAAATCCCCTATTGTTATCAGATTCTTGAAAGGTCTTCTAAATCAATATCCTCCAAAGCCATTCGTTATGCCGCAATGGGATTTGTCCTTAGTCCTGACTTTCCTTATGGGGTCCCCTTTTGAACCTATGCATTCTTGCCCCTTAAGGTATTTGTTTTTAAAAACAGTCTTCCTGATAGCTATAACATCAGCAAGGAGAGTGAGTGAGTTGCAGGCCTTATCAGTAAAACCCCCTTATACAACTTTTTATGGGGATAAGGTGGTGTTGAGGACCAAGGCTGCTTTCCTCCCGAAGGTTGTTTCACCCTTCCATTTGGCTCAGGCAATTACTTTGTCCACGTTCTATCCTCCGCCTCATCCTTCCAAAGAGGAAGAAAGACTGCACCGTCTGGATCCAAAGAGAGCGTTGAGCTTCTTTATCAATAGAACAAAGGATTTCAGGCTGGAGGATCAGCTGTTTATTGGATACGTGGGCAAGAGGAGAGGAAAGGCAGTCCACAAGAGAACACTATCCAGGTGGGTTGTTCTTTGCATTAAAATATGTTACTCTTTGGCAAAGAAGGATCCTCCTGAGGGCATTAGAGCTCATTCCACCAGAGCTAAGTCGGCCACTTCGGCCTTAGCCAGAGGTGTTCCTGTGGTCGACATCGGCAAGGCCGCAACTTGGTCGTCCCTTCACACTTTTGCAAAACATTACTGTTTAGATTCTGAGGTTAGAAGGGACGGCCATTTTGCACGGTCAGTGCTGCAGGATTTCTTGGTTTGACCATTTAGGCACCCACCGCCGGGCGTGGTACTGCTTTGGGACTCTATTCATGAGGTGAGGAATCCACAGGTAGTTGTATCCATCAGAAGAACGAGTTACTTACCTTCGGTAACGACTTTTCTGGTGGATACATTAGCTACCTGTGGATTCCTCACGGTCCCACCCGCCTCCCCGTTGCCTTTATGGTCTTGCCAAGTAATCCTTGAGTGCGCTCCTCTTGATCTTTGAGGGTGCAATAGATGTATATATATAATATATTTATATATATATATGGGTATATGTGTATATATCTTTATGTATATACTTGGTGTGTGTATATATTTTTAAAAGAAAGAGTTTTATATATATATATATATATATATATGTACATAAAAAAGATTTACAGTTATTCATACAATGTGGTGTATTTTTACAATATAATGGATGTTGCTTTGTTCTTTCATTGCATTGCCTGGTTGTTCTCATGCACGTAAAAAATTATTGGTACTGACGTCCGCACGTCGTCGAGGACCTCTTATTGCCTGTATGACGTCAGACGGCGTCGCGTGCGAGACAGTGACGTCCTCGTCGACGTGCAGAGACTAGTAAGAAGATTTCCGTAGAATGCTGGCGCCATGGGAGTATTCATGAGGTGAGGAATCCACAGGTAGCTAATGTATCCACCAGAAAAGTCGTTACCGAAGGTAAGTAACTCGTTCTTCTCTGCCGTTCTGTCTCTGCAAATATCCCTATCTTTCCCCATCCCTCCCTCCCTCCTTCTCCCTCTACTCTTTCTCTATTTTATTTCTCACACTCTTTCTGCCCATTTGTTCTACCCTGATTGCTCCCGTTATTGACTTTTCTTTTTCTTCATCTCTATCGTTTTCATTTAATGTTCTTCCTTATTTTACTCCTGATATCTTCCAAATATCTGGAGACAAGATTTGAACATCGTTGTGCTCGATTTCTTCATTCATTTTTCACCTTACAATGACTAAATACTCTGATTCTTTTTTGTTTTACTTTGCATACTGTGTGCTGTGATCTCTGTTTGCGTATATCTTCCAAATGTTGTTTGGTACCTGGACATCTCTGGACATCCCTGTCCTTTTAGAGGCATGCTGCTCTTTCCCGGAGTGTTGCTCTTGCGCATACAAGTAATTTTAAACATTATTTACGGTTTAAAAATATTTACCTTCCATGGCTTAGTTTTATGATCGAATATCCTTTGAAACTGAATTCTGTCTAATTGTGACGCTGTGTAAACATGGTAAAATGTGCTATTTCATTTGTGAAAATGTTCTCTGTAATTTACTGACATGCCGTGCGTTTTGTCGAATCTGCTGCGGCGTTTTCTGTTGTTTCATGAGTATGCAGTCACTAAATTCGTGTTGTATGTCTTCGCTTTTATACAAAATGTGCACATTGCCCCTTAAATAGATTATTGTGCTACAACTGCACCACAACTCCAGGCTTAAAGCTGCAGCCAAAACATAATTGCACATTGATCACTTTTACTCAACACACCATTAAACACGGTAACAGACAGCGACATTTTAAAAGTTGGGGTGATGCATTTGGTATGTATGAGATATTCTTTGCCTTCGAGATTATGTACAAAGTATGCAATTGTATGTATTATCTGCATATTTATCTGCTTTGAAAATGACACACTGTTATACCGTGAGCCACTTGTGCATACGAAATGACTGCTGCATCTTTCATCATCGCAGTGATGGAAGTGTGCATTAAATATGCATTCGCAAAGGGCTTCTGCACCTGCTCACAAAGTGTGGCCAAAATATGTATTTCTTTATTTTAAATGAATGTTTTATACCCCTTGGCATGATGATAAAAGAAGCTTAGGATGCTCTGCGGTGCTTCATCTTTCGAATATTTTACCTTTGAAATTTCACCCTGGAGACTACTATGAAAAGCAACTTCAGTATGTTTCAGGAAGCGTCATCAATGTTGAAAGGAAGAGTCGGTGTATAAAGTGTTGTTGCCAATTGTTGGTGACTTTTTTGTTGATTTGCAATTATTGATCCAAAACACTGAATTACTATCAATGCAAAATGCTTCTGAAACATTAACAGGCTGCATTTTAGTGAGGAAAGCAAATCGCGGGTGGATTTATTAACAAGTTGCATTACCTTTATAGGCCTGGGACCGCTTTAACTGCCTTATCAGCCTCATGTATTCAAAACAATTCACAAATAAAAATACATGTGCTCATACATACATAGAGGAGCTTTGAGTTAGCCATCTTCATCCAGTGGTCTGTTTCACTATATATACATTTTACTTCTGTCCACTGCAGCACAGAGTGGGGAAATGATTGACTCCACCTGTTTCACTGTGGGTGATGGCATCTTATCAGATCACGTGGCCATCTGCCTAAAATGATGTGCACTTCAGCACTGGGGCTAGTAGGCCAATACTTAACTTTACCAATTATTTTTCCTTTCCATTCTTTTTAGGGTCGATCCTGTGAGTCATGCACAATCGCATGCGCTTTGCTTGAGAGGCACTATTGTTTACAAAAAAGGCATGGAGCCCGCCCTTTACTTTTCATCCTTTGGCTTCACTTTTGCTTGTTCTTTGCTTCCTCCTAATTGGACAGCTCAGGCCAGGCTTCACTTCCTGTCGATTTTGTAGCACATGAACCAAGCACAGATTGATTCTGCTTAATTAGTGTCCCTCTGCTGCTCCTGCTGTGATTAAGGTACTTTTGTAAAATTACTTTACTGCACTTATTGAATCTTTCCCCTCCCATCCACAACTGCTACATGCTGCTGCCCACCTGTCATCTCTCCACTGCTTGAGTTTTGATTGAGGATTTTGTTGTTGTTGCTTAGGTGCTTCCACGTCCCTCCTCCACTGTTGTTGGAGGGATGCACTATTCCGATGATTGAGCATTAGAAGCCCTTCTTCCGAGGGTAGCTTTAGGTTATAAGGGCCAGATGTAGCAAACTTTTGCGAGTCGCAAATGGCCCGAATCGCTATTTGCGACTCCGCAAAATCGGAAATGGGATGTAAAAATCCCATTTCCGACTCGCAAAAAGCAATGCGAGCCGTTACCGACTCGCCAAATTTGCGACGCGCTAATAGGAAGTCGCAGTTTGCGAGTCGCAAACCAAATGCAATAGCCACTCGCAAATTGCGACTAGTCGCAAAAAGCCCAGTTTGCATGTCCAATTTACCGCTAACTCAGAGCAGGTGGTAACCATTACCAAAGTATAAAAGGAGACCAGGAAGGCATCTGGGTTACTCAAGATGGTGGAGATATACCTGATAGGAGTGAGGAGGAGAGCCCACGCAGCCCAGCAGAGGAGGAGGAGGAGCCAGAGACAGGAGAAGATTTACAGAACAAGGCAGACACTCTTCCAGCAAACTGAGGAGGAAATCTATGATAAATACAGACTTAGCAGCGCAGCTATACTAGATTTAATAGATTTACTCAAACCACAGCTAGAACGCCAGACTCTGCGCGGCTGCGCCATCCCTACGCATGTGCAAGTGCTATGCTCACTGCACCTCTTGGCCTCGGGGAGCTATCAGGGGGTCCTAGCTGTGGCAGGTGGGGTATCCCAAAGTGCACTGTCAAGGTTCCTCAGGGCTTTCCCAGATGCCTTACTCACACACATGTCCCAATACATATACTTACCCAGGAATGAGGCAGAAATCAACAGCACAAAGTTGGACTTTTACCAGATTGCCAACTTTCCCCATGTCATAGGGTGTGTAGATGGGACACATATTCAAATATGCCCCCCTGCAAACCTGGAATATCTGTTCCGCAATAGAAAGTGTACCCACTCACTCAATATTCAGGTTGTTTGTGACGCCCATTATGTCATCACTGACATTGTAGCTAAATTTCCAGGCAGTACTCATGACTCGTACATTTTTAGGCACAGTGGGATACACCAACGCCTGGAACGTAGGGAGTTTGGAGACGGATACCTCCTAGGTAGAGCTGAATACACCTTGAAGACATGCACACAGGTCAATGTGCACACCACCCAGGACTTTCTAACAGTGTACTTTTTGTGCCCAACAGGTGACAGTGCATATGCACTATGGCCATGGATACTGACTCCGTACTTAACACCCAGCAATGAATGTGAGAGGCCATACAACAGTGCACATAAGAGGACCAGGAACCTGATTGAGAGAACCTTTGGATTGCTGAAAGCACGGTTCAGATGCCTTCACCGAAGTGGAGGTGCCCTCCAGTATACCCCCATAACGGCATTCAAAATAGTTGTCGCATGCGCTATCCTGCACAACATTGCCACCCGACGTGGGCTACCTCTCACCCCTGCAGACCCAGATTCTGAGGATGAAGAGCAAGAGCAACCACATCGTCATCATGGGGAAAGGAGCATCGCAAATCAAGGCAGACTGAGACGGGAACACATTGCAACCCAATACTTTGGAAGGTACGTGCCAACTTCTACCATACTCACCAATTGAACAAACACTCCATTTGTTAAGTGGAACAAGAAAATTATTTAATATGTGCAAAAACCAAACTATATACAATGAAAAACTGTTCAGGGACTTCAAAAAGTCCACCTGGCATGGGACACATTGCCATCATGTGCCCCAACATCAGGGACAGTGGTTAGTTCACAGCCTACGGCGGCCTCTGCCACCCTGGCTGGTACCAGGTTGCTCAGCAGTGCTCTGCCTCATACTCCCACTCCGTAGCACCCTGGTGTCACCAGCAGAGACACTGCTGACAGTGGAGCCCTCCTCACTGTCTTGTGGGGTGTCCCCTGTACCGCTGGACACCCGCCGTGCCTCCATGAGGTATATCGCATGGGTGATCCGGCCCAGGCCCCTTGCCACATCACCTGCAAAGTGGCCCATTTCAACCTGGAGGCCGACTGTTCTCCTTGACAGCCCAGTTGTGTTCACTGCCAGTATGCAAATAGAGGAGGCCATCCTGTCCAGCCTTTGGAGCAGCTGGCGGTCCCTGCGCCGCGCACCCTCACTCTGCGTAAGCAGTCCAGCCACCAGTTCACGCATTGACAGGGCTAGCTCACCAGTGTTGTTGCCAATTACCTCCAGTTGTGCATGAACCTGCTGCATGCTGTTTGCATGGTTACTTTCGAAGCGCTGCAAAACCCCACTAATCCGCCCTAACTGTTGATTCTGCAGGCGCTGACCCCGTAGCAGTTGTGCCTCCGTCGGTGTGGTGGATGGAAGACCTGACTCTGCCTGCAGCCCTGCTCTCCTCATCCTGCGTCGCCTGCGCAGCGGTGAAGGCCCAGTGATGTGTGATGTGGCACTCCTGGTTGTTGCTGGTGCAGGCTCCAAGACCACTGTTGCAGCGGGTGTCACCATAGAGGGGATGGTGTTGGTGGTGCAGGTGGGAGTGGTGGCTGTTCCTGTTGTATCCTCATGGGGATGGCTGACCATTGGCACCTGGCTGCTGTGGCTGGTGGTGGTGTCTTGTGGGAGACCTGTGGGACATGGGGAAAACACTGTCAGTGTCTACTATCTGTTGCACACTTCCTAATAAACATTTGCCTATTAACTGCCTACTTGACTACATTGCCCATAATGCATCATGCTGGTATATGCTACTCTGAAATGGAGCTATCTTGGTTGTGCATGCCCCTTTCCTCCAGGGGTGTGGGTGGTGGTATGGAAGATGGTCCCCCTCCTGTGCCTCTCATCTCCCGGAGCCTTTCTGCCACCCTCTCCTTGGTCCGGGAGCGGAGGTCGTACTACCTCTTCTTTATTTCATCCACACTCCTGTGGCTGACCCCCAGGGAGTTTACCTTCTCCTGAATTTCCTGCCAAATTCGTTTTTTGGCAGAGTCTGGCACATTGAGGGCTGCCTTCCCAAAAAGCTCATCATGGTGCTGACAGCACTCCTCTGTGAGCACCTCCAGCTCCTTCTCTGCAAACTTCAGCTTTCTCTTCCTGGGAGTGTCAGCCATGGTTGCTGTTGCTCTGTTAGCTGTGCTGCAGTTAAAAAGGGTGTGGTCCTCCCTCCTCCCAGGTGTATTTGTAAACTTCCTGGCTGTGATGTCATCATCGTGTGCCAGGAAGTGTTTTCCAGAGTGTTCTGGAGTGTTTTTCTGGAGTGTTCTGCAGCACCTGCATTCACTTTTCAGCACAGTCACAATTTGCGACACCCACTCGCAAATTGCGAGTCCGTTTTTTGCGCGGTCGCAAAAAGCGACCTCGCAAACAGCGGACTCGCTATCTGCGGTGCGACTCCGGGTGCGAGTCGCAATTTGTCCCCGCAAATTATCCCTACATTCCAGTTAGCGACACGCAATTTGCGAGTCGCACATGCTCGCAAATTGCGAGTCGCTAATTTTTTTGTACCTACATCTGGCCCTAAGTGTGTTATCTTGCACTCTATAAACCTCTTCCTGACCCAGTTTACTCCAGATACCACCACCCTCTGTGAACCCAACCCCTGATATGTCCACTTGGTTGTTTTCCTTCGTATATCTATTACTTATGGGTTCCTTGTTCCATCTTGCTACAGTATAAACAAGGTGCAGCGACTGTAGTGACATAGAAAACAGGAAAACACAACAAGATACTTTGAAATTGGAATGTTGAGGATTTAGATTTTGATATCTCCCAAAACTCAGAACTCCCTGTCCAATGTGTTGAGAACACATCTGTGCATAGATTACTAATGGTACCCAAGAATGTAGCAAACATTATTTGTCATGAGGTACTGGGACTACGGCACATTGAGGACCTAATCGCTGTTGCGCCACTCTTGCTCTGGTTGAAAATCTGGTCAAATCCGGCAGCCAGATTGACTCAAAATTGCATGACCGATTGTATACAACTGGTCAATTCTAATAGAATTCAGTGGCTCACACGTTTGCAAACCTCTTTTTGGAACTTAGCGTTGGAAAATATATTTACTCACCCAGAGTGCCTGCCCACTAATGCAAAGGTATTGGTTAAAAAACAATATTTTGAGTACACCTCAAACCTTAGATTCCATGGGGCTTTGACCTTAAAAACATTTGATCCCTATGTCCAGATCTCAAGCACAAGCTTAATGGAACCTTACTTAACTTGGTTTTCATGCTCCTCATTTTACTCGCTCCTTGTTTTATTTAGACTAAATTTGATACATTTTAGAGTGGCGTTCCCAAAGCAATGTATCTGGCAAAAAGTGCTCTTGAATTGTCCTTGTGATGCTGTTTCTAAGCAACATATGTCTCACTTTTTTCTATTTTGCTCACTTTACTCTGCTCCTAGACATATTTTTATATTACCTCTTTTCCACAAATTACGAGTTTTGTCTCACAAGGATGCACTGTTTTATGTTTAAAAACTGGCATTTAAATAAACCTGTTGTTCTGTCCTAAATTTTATCAGATCCGCTATTGCTATTAGAAAACAATACGAACTGGTGGAAGCAGTCATAGATTAATTCAAGCTGGAATAGTACAAGATTTTAACCTTGTTTTTGCCCTGCTTATTTTACGCTATTTCTTGCATTTGTATCTGTAGTGCATTTATGGTCCTTTTTATATATATTTCTGGTTTTTTTAGGCACAATTATGGATAAGCTGATTTTAGCTATTATATTCAGCCATGTATATCGGTCATGTAAACAATGCTCTGTTATTATTGTTTTACATTTCTGTTTTTTAATCTTATGTGTAATGATTTTGTTCTTTATTGGCATTCTGCCGAATAAAGGAATTTTGACTGACTGACTGACAGAAATCCCTGACTTTGTAGTCTTGTTCAGAGTCTTTTGGGCGTGACTGAGTGGGACTTAACTAAAAAGTTCTGAAACGGGGAGTAGCCGAGAGATGCATGTCTCTCTTTCTCCGTTGATCTTTTATTTCATTTTGTATTTTTTTGTGGAATAAACCCAGGCAAACAAGAACACTGATTTATTGACATTGCAAATTGGTCTTTAGCCTGTCCCAGTTTTGGCAGGGGACCTGATGCCTCTCTGCTACAGCAGTGGCTGCCACGGCTGTCTCTGTTCTTCCAGAGGGAGCTGGAGATGAACGTGTGGGAGGGCGACCGGTAGCGCTATGACTTGCGATTATGATAACACCCGCTAAGAGTTGGGGAGATGTGGCCAGCTGAGACTGCAGGTTAAAAGCCAGAGGCTAGAAGCAAGCCTTTAGTCTCCTCTAATCTTCTTGGAATATCAGCAAATTAGAGGCAGATTATATGTCAAATGACAGCTAAGTACTACTAATATTATCATCGATGGTCTCAAACATAACATGATTTAAGCATCTTTAAATCATCGTTTCCAGAATAGTATTTGCCTTTCTACTGAGCCCTATTTTTACTGGGTATAGAGCTCTGTGCACATTACCCCTCTTAAATTGAGTACAGTGCTTGTGCTCCTCAGTTCAACACAATGAAAATGGTATACATTTAATTGGCATATTTAACTTACCTGTTACACCCAGAGCCTAAAAGTGAAATGTCACAAGGGGAGCGTAGCACCCATTGTGCCATCCAGTACAGTGAAAAGGTAAACATGATTGCAAGGATTCCACCAGTATCCTGGCTCTGTAGGCTTAAACTTTAAATATATTCTGTAAAAAAAACTCTTTAGACAGGCCTAATCTCTTCTTTTAAATATATATGTCACCCCTAAGTAAAAATTACTGCAAATTAAGGCAGTGTGCATAGTGCCTAAAAGTAAAATATGCAAGGTTAATGTTAAACATATCCTTGAAGTGCGAGAACCTCAAAGCTATTTTCACTCAAGCAGGATTGGCTGTCACATGGGAAAGCACTGGAGTACAATATTAAGTTTAATAAATATTATTGCTATGTAGGGAACAGCTACTATTAGTCGTTTTAAATTTGGGATTCCTAGAAGTTGAGCTATAATTTACTCACAAACCTCTGGTGTTAGTTTTTTAAAAATGTTTCATATGGTTCCTGTAGCTTCTTGGCAATTAGTACTTTACTTCTCTGAGGTCTTGCAAAGCAAGGGTCACTTCTCTTTCTGTCCCATTGGGGTTGGTGACTATGCTATTGAATGTTAATTACATGATTTTTAGAAGTAGCCTTCCCATAACAAGTATCATATTTTTTTATTTTGTACATTTTCAAAGTATATTTTCTCTGCTTGTAATCTCTTGACTATAAGTATATGCCATGTGCAACAATAACTGATTCCGTTTTTGGGAGGTGATGCAAGTAGCTCTTTCTGCCATCATATCTGTAAATGTTAAAGAAGTATATTTTTTAATGTGCTGAGAAATTATTGTTTATTTAATGCTAATATTATAAAATGCTTAATTGTTTTAAAACTTTAGAGGTCTATGCTTGCAGTTGTTGCAATTTATTCAATTATTTCTTCAGGTTTTCTTTACGTTTTTTAAGACTTGGGAAAGTTGGTGACTTTTTACCTATTGGAAACAGAACATTTGTTTTCATTAAATGTTTAAAAAATCTATTGTTTAGTTTTGGGGCTGCATTTACTGTAGTTTTTTACAGCTTTTTTTTACTTGGTTAATATTTGATTAAATATAGTTACTTTTAAACACTTCTTTGTTGAGATTGTTGTTTGGGAAGGTGCCATTTTTATTTTCCAGGTCAGAATTTTTGTTTAGGATCTTGCAATGTTAACTTCAGTTTGGAAATATAATGAAAAAGAGATATTTTAGTGGTAGCTTTTAAGTTAAACATTAAAGAGTGAAAACACCTTTTTAGTTTTTTCAAGTGATTTTTTTGCATTTCTGAAGGATAGGTTCTTGTTTATTCCCTTTGGAATTCAGCAGAGTGTCGCTTTGGTGTAGATTTGGCAGTTGTTTAGCAAAGTTAAGCTAGCTTCTGTACTCTTTTAATACTGTTAACTTAATTAGTAAGGGTTTTCCATTAGTTTCTTTGTTTAAATTAGAGTTTGTTGGTTGCTTTGTGTTGTGTTTGAATTTTTTGTCAATTTATTCTTTGTTTTGTGGAATTAATTAAGTTTGATGTTTTAGTTTTATGTATAGGCGTATAACAGTATTTTTTAAGTTCATTTAATGTTTTGTTATTAAATAGTTTGCTAATCATTATTAATTTGTTGGTTTTATTATAATATTAACTGTATTTACTATGGAGTATATTTATATAACCTTTATTGTGAACAGATGTTACTCTTCAATTATTATTATAAATTTTCTTCACATGATAAATAGCTTAACTCATTTATATATTTTAAAACATGTTTTGTAATTTCTGGGCTTTTAATGAAATGGATGTATTCTTATTAAATTATATTTTTTGTTACAATATTTCAGACAAAAATATTATTTTCAATATCTTTGTTTTGATGTAGATAGTGAATGTACGGATGATAGTTTTATGTTTGTGTTCGATATTATGGCATTTTAAACATTTTTTACAGCTACGTTTTTGCAGGTGATATTTTTAGGGCAACAGTATTTCTCTGATCACTTGTTTTGCTGGTATTAGTTAAGTCTGATATAGTTGTGGTTGATATTGTGTCATACAACCCCAAAAGGTAGGGTGTATGACATTTAGAAGTGGGACATGTGGAAAATGAATTACAATGACAAGGCCCTATAAGTTATTTTCACTGTGGCAAGTGTACCTGTCCACTGTAGAAAACCATAGTGCAGATTACAGTACTAATACTGCTGTTTGAACATTAGGAACAACTGGAAATATATCTAAACCAGTATTTGTAATAGTTATTAAAAATCCAATTCAATGATGAAGTCAGATATTTAATAAATATTAAGGAAAAGTAACTTTTTAGAAAGATACCCTTTACCTGTCTAGACAGTCAGAAGGCTAATTAATAAAAGTCTCAGCTAGCTCCCAGCCTGTGCTCATATCCAGGAATAAGTGTGAAAGAGGTGTGAAATACTTCCCAGGAGCCAAAAGTAGGCTAACCTGTGAACTTGTCAAAACATTCATAGTGGAATCTGTGGGCATCATGTTGATACCACAATGGCAAACACTGCTTAGTAGTCTGTTGAGCCACATGTAACAGTGGGGTTCTCTTGAAAGAAAGAGAATAGCATGCCAAGACAATTTGTTTGTATCCTGGGTATGGTTGTTTAATGACTCTGCTTTTGCCCTAACAGACGTCTTTCTCTGTGTTTGTTGTGGGTGCAGTGCATGCTTCAAACTGGACTTTAGTGTTAGATGTGGGAGGACACCAGTGATTTCCCTTTACACTCCTACATATACCCACAGCACTTAGAGTCCAAGTTTAGTGTGGCCAAAAACTTTAGCCATCTTGAAAATGCATTGTTACATGTCATCTTGTGCCTGTTTGTAGTACGGCAAACAGGAGCTACTAAATAGTGATCAGGATTGCCCTGGGACCATTTACCACAGTGGTTAAGGAATGCCCAGGTGTCACCCCAACTCACAGGCTGTGCCAGGCATAAATGTGGCACACCTAGGCACACAATCAGAACAACTTTTAGACCGGAAAAACTATACCAGGTAGGCTGAATCTACTGCACTTGGCTTCTGTGACCTATGAAAAGGATCTGAGGAGGTTTGACCCACTTGTACTTGAAAGCCAAGGACAGAAATATCTTCAAGAATTACGAAGCTGATCCCCTGAGTCGCTTCAGGAATATAGAAAAGCTAAAGAGGGCCTTTCTTTGAAGAATCCCAGCCAACTAGTGGCTACTAGACCTGGACTAGACTTTACTGTTGCCATCTGCCTCATACTCTTGGTGGCCTTAGAAGTGTATTCCAGTGGTTGTTTGGGCTTCAAAGGAGTTCAGTAACCTTTGCTTCAGAGCTCATTGTGGACTGATCACAAAAAGTATCTGAGCGTCAGTTCCGTATCATCAGAGTGAATTTCAGAGTGAATTTCAGGTTTGTCCCATACAGAGAAGATTTTTTTTTGTCAGAAAAATGTCAAATACCTTTTTTCAGCAAGGGAATTAAAACTTTTTTGAACTTCCTTACTTCCAGGCTCTTGCGGGTGATTCTACATGCTGGATTTGACAGACACTCAATTGTGGTCGGCCGGCAACCACACCTATTTCCTAGTCTAAAACACACAGTTCTCTACCATAAGCACTTTGTGCTTGTTGGGATTTTTTTCACTTAAATATTTTTAAAAATTATCACGCTTTTTATAAATTGAAGTGGGAAGTTTTACTTTCTAACTGTTTTGGTACTTCTAAATGCTTTACATATTTACCTTAGGTTACATTTTCTGCTCTGTGCTATAACTACAACTTCAGGTTTAAACTGCTGAAACCTTTTACTGGGCCTGACAAGGAGTGGCTTTAATTCATGTGGTGGACTTCCAACCACCCTAATAATTCACTTTCTCCCACCTGTCAATGAGAAAAATGATACATAGAAATGGACCAGGCTTCCTTGAATATGTATATCTAAAGAAGTCTTGTCCAAACCCTGGGCAAATACAAATAGATGTATAAACAGTCTGTGAATCACAATATGTAGCATGACTACAGATATTCAAGCCAGTATGAGGGTCACAGGTGGTCAATATTTGCTATAGGTTCAATTTAAAAGTCAGAACATGCTGGGCAGTCAGATGGCACATATACCTTCTACCTCCCTGTGATGTGCAGTCAGAGAGAATGAAACTTCCTGAAAGAAGCAAAAGTCTTTTCACCATCATCCTATACAAACACAGACAGGTATAAAACCCTGGAAAAACACCCAGCAGCTTTACAGTAGTTATTTCAAAGTTAACCAACTTAAAGAACATCTGTCCAAAATACTTTGTAATTTTCAAGACAGTTTACCTAGAGCTAACACATGTTGATTGATCTCAATGCACAGATGCAGCACAATGTAAACAAATTACTGTGGATGCCGTAGGAACAATCTCATTGTCCATGAATTAATAAGCCATTTCTCACTTCAAATTCTTTGTACACTACTTGCTAACTGTGAACAGTTAATAGTAACTTTATTATTTTAGTTTAAAGTCAGCCCAGATTTGAAAGGTAACAGTTTCAATCCCTGGACTACTAGTGCATTCCTCTGGGAGAAGATAAGCTACTTGTGACTCTTCTAATGGAGACTTTGGACAGGGGCTCTACTGTGGTTGCCTGGTTCATTCCCTCCGCTTTCAGATGGATTGGCACCAGTATAACTGAAAGAGCATTACTGAGACCACCAAAAAGATATTGGGACCTGTTGGTGACTTAAAGTATTATCACCATCCCTACATTATGAGAAGGTTTTGAAGAGGTGGTTGTGTCTCCAATGATATTTGTTTTGCGCCACATAGGTAGAATTTTCCTGTAGTGCGAACTTCTGTGAAGGAGACTAGTCGTATTTGAAAGTTGTTTTATGGTGCTTAAATAAAAGGTGTGACTGAGAATACAGTTATTTTGAATTGTCCTTTGTGGCATCTGACACATTTCTTAGATATAATGTCGTAGAATATCTCTCTCTATGCAATCATCTATGTTCGTGCTCAAGACTGACTCCTCTCTCTTATTATATTTGCACTTGTTTTTTCCATTTGAGTTTTGGACCTTTAATTTTTTTTTCTAATGCTACCTTTGGTATTATTAGTTTTTAAAGTATGTTTTTAACATTTCCGTAAATGCTTACATTCCGGTGAACTATCTACATTTCACAATATCATCAGAATCTTGCTTCAGATTGGCAATATTTGTATGGGTATCATGGTGTTTAAATAAAATCTCTGGATGCTAAGTGACAATATTCTATTTATGATTTGGGTTAGATCCATTTATTTTGGAGTATTCCCACAAAGGTGTTCACCAATACAAACTCATCTTTAAATGTTGCATATTATACTGTAATTGAATGAAATCAGCTAAGATCATCTCAGCGTAATTTCCCATTGGCCAGCTGGAAATAGTTTCTACTGAATCAAGTTACTAACAGATAAGTGGTTGACATCTATTGAACTTCTATTGAGACAATGCTTGTTGATTGTACTTAAACCTGGAAACTAGTTATTGGTTAGGTTATTGAAGTTGTCTTGTGGACCCAATTGTTATTTGTTACATTTACTTGAGCATTAAAAATCTCTAGTTCTCTTTCTTAACATACAACTCTGGAAAAAAGGAACAGTGCACACTTTGTGCATCACTTGCCCAGAAATACTTAATTCGCTTAAAATAACCAAGGTCTGATCCTAAAGATTATACTACCTACAGCCTTTATACTATGGTGGAAACTATACAGATAGCTTATCTTCTGAAGCAAAAGATGCACATGTGCATAGGATAGTACCTGATGCACACAGTTTTCTATGATATGTAGAAATTGGCATGTTGTGACTATTCTGTCTAATAACTCATGGAAGCTTACAATACTTATGGCCTGATTTAGAGTTCGTCAGAGGGTGTTACTCTGTCACAAACGTGACGGATATCCTGTCCGCCGTGTTACGATCCCATAATAGCCTATGAAGATCGTAATACTGCAGACGGGATATCCATCACATTTGTGATGGAGTAACCCATCCACCAAACTCTAAATCAGGCCCTTAGTATACAGTTACTCTTCAATGCAAAGATTTATTCTGTATTAAATAACTACACACCTATGATGCGTTAGGAGTATAATGGTTTTGTAAACACTTATAATCATTAGCTGGTCACAGTCTGTACAAAATTAGGTAAAAAGTTCGTATGGTGGCTACCTGCCACTATGTAAACTATAAAACAAACTAACACACTCACTGGATTATGTCACAAGTGATATCATCACTGATCAATGATGTCATAAATTATATCATAGAACATGTCATGAGTGATGTAATATGTGAGGTCATAGGTAGTGCAAGGCAGGGGAACAAGTTATAGTTAGCTCTGCTAGCTATAACTGGTGAATGTCTGTGTTTCTTTTTTTAGTTCAAAACGTTAATGTTGTCACTGACATATTCACCTAACTATAATGTTACTTTAATCTTTGTTTTTTCAGTGAATTTCTACAGTTAAAAAAAAAAAAAAAGAACCTTTGTTTTTCTAAGTGAATTTTTAGGGATTCTTAACTTAAAGTAATACTTTATTACCATGTCTAAAGCTATCTACCCCACTGCACACACTCGGAGGCCACATACTGCAGGGATTGTCAGAAGGTCCTGGCCTGTAGCCAAGCCCCACAGCAACCTCCCCCCCACACAGGCAGCCAAGCACATAATGAGCATGGCCTTTAGTTGTTCACAGCAGGGGCTTGGCAACAGTGGATAACCACCTCAGACAGAGCCAACCCACCCCCTACAGGCAGCGAACCTCAAGCTGCACTCGCCCTTTCATCACACACAATGTGTGCTTGGCCATAGGGCCTGGCTTGAAGCGAGGCCCTGCATCCAAACTCCCACAAGGCAGCCACCTGGAGGCAGCCAACCCCACACCACACCAGCCTTTACTTGTGTGTTGTATGGGGTTAGTCACAGGGCTGTGTTGCAGCCAAATGACACCTTCTCGAGAACCCTCAAAAGGCCCTGGGGACCGTATTCAGAGCCTCATTAGGCCATGGGGACCGTATTTGCCAGGGCCTTATTTGTTTTAAAATGGGGGCACATGGCCCTCTTCTCTGAGCCTCATTAGGTCCTGAGGTCCCCATGCCCCAGGACCGTATTTTTTAAAGAGGAATTGGGCCCTCCACCCCCCCTTGACCCTCATAAGGCCCTGGGGACCACAATCCCCAGACCCTTGTGCATTTTAAAGGGGAGGGTGCTCTGTGCCCCACCTCCCTTACCTTATTAGGCCCTGGGGACCCCATCCCCAAGGGCCTTGTGTATTTTAACTGGGAGGAGTACTGCTGGCCCCCCTCCCTGAGACTAGACACCCTCCTTGAGCCTCATTAGGCTCGGGAGACCCCATCACCCAGGACCTTGATTATTTTAAAAGGGAGGGGAGTCACTGTACCCCTTCCCAAGACTCATTGGGCACTGAGGACCCCATCTCCCAGGGCCTCATGTATTTGAAAGGGGAGGGCCCCCCTCCTGAGCTGTTTTCAAAACCAGGAACCAAATCCCTGGGCCCCAATCAGTTTTATATGGGAAGGGGGCAGGTGGTCCTCATCCCCAAGCCACTTTTAGCCTCAGGGACTCCCTCTCCTGGGGGCCAATGTGTTATGTAAGGGGATGGAGCTGCACTTCCCCCTCCCTGAACCATTAAAAGGCCCAGGGGACTCTATTTATCAGGGCTGTGCTTTTTTAAAGGGAAGTGGCCTATGTGCCTCCCCTCGCCAAGCCAATTTTGGACCTGGGGACCCCATCACCCTGGGCCTCTATATTGAAAAGGTGGGTGTCTCAGTGCCCACTCAAGGCACCCATCATAAACACATTGGGGGTAGCAGTGGGAGTCAAGGGGCCTCCCTGGCCCAAGGGGACTCACCACATGTTGCTGGAGCTGGCATTGCTCTCATCCACAGGGGGCACCTATTTATGCTGCTCCCTCCAGGCAGGCGCAATTAATTGATCTGTTTCCCTGCCCACATCAATGCAAGCAGGGAAACAGATTTCAAGTCTCCACATACCCGGCAAAAGCATATAAAGCTTTTGTGTTTGCTCCCATTTTGCTGGAGTTTTAAAATGCCCCGGTTGGCTCCCCGGGACACAACAAGAGAGCCAGCCCTGGGGATGAAGTATGTGGGGCCAATAAAGGCTAAGAGAAGCTGTCTGCGCAGCCCCTCCCTTTTTCAAAAACTGCCAGCCCTGGAGGATGGGGTTCCCCAGGACCTTGTAAATGGGCAGGAAGGGGGCTGCTTGGCCCCCTACCATTAAAAGATACAATGGGCCCCAAGGGTTGGGGTCCCTGATGCCGAATCAGCTCGGGCAGGGGAGCCATGCACCCTCTTCCCTTGATTAAACAATGCAGCTCCTGGTTGCCAATTTTTGACAGGATCCCACAGGAGTCCTGTAGGATCATTGCTAAAATTGCCATTTTAAAAATGTTGGCCCCAGAGGTATGCCTCTGGGTCCCTCCCATGAAGACAAGGGGGGGGGGCAGGGTATCCTGGTCCCCTATATATATATTTCTTTTATGTTCAGCATAGGGGACTAATTCTCAGAGTGCTCGATCAATAGAAAAAAGCTCCCTGGGCCAATCAGAACACTCTATTTTGTAAAACTGTGTTTGAGGGACCTTTGTGAGAGTGCCTCAAACCCAACAGTAAAGAACATTTTTGAACCTCAATTTCTCAAAAGCTACTCAACTGAGTTACACCAAATCACAAAAAGCACAATCTGTGAACCAAGATCTAGCATCCTGCCACATTTGGTGTAATTCCTTTCAACAGTTTTTGAGGTAGTGCTTCATATGGAAGTTTATGGAAAATGCACAGGGATTTTGCATTTTGGGACCCCATTTTTTATTGGTCTCTGCTTGACGGATCACTCCAAAACGTTCCATGCACAAATTAGACAAAAAAGAGCATGGAGATTTATCAATCAGTGCCAAAGTTATTAGCAGAACAAAAATGCATTTCCTATGGCAACGCTGACCTAACTATGACTACCCAGTGGCGACTGTCACATATATTTTTACTGACAGAATGATACACCATTTGTGAACAACTTATTACATAAATAAACTATGATTATATTGACTAATTATCTGCATTTTGATAGGACTGTTAGGCCCTTTATTACAGGTATTCAGGTCCTTTTACCTTTTTGTCTTGAAACATGTACAGCAACGAAACTGTCAGATGCGAAACTGCTCCTCCCTCCCCACCCCGCGTTAACTCAACATAGCTGTCTGTGTTCCCCTTCACCCCGTACAGCCAAATGTTAAATGTATGATAATAGAGGACAGTATCCGGTTGGCTCCAGCTATGGTACAGAACCAACTAAATACAATACATTTATGTTAGAAATGGGATCTCTAGTGGTTTGCACCCTGTCCAAGTATGGACCCTCACTCTAGTCAGGGTAAGGGAGTCACACAGCTAAGAGAACCCCTGCTCACCCCTGTGGTAGCTTGGCACGAGCAGTCATGATTATCTCAGAGGCAATATGTAAAGTATTTATATACACACACACACAGTAACAAAGCAAAAACATTACAAGATTATTCCACACCAGTTTAGAAACATAGGCAATATTTATCTGAGTAAAACAAGAGCAAAACAAAAAATATCCAACATGCACAAGCAAAGATATGAGTTTTTAAATATTA
Source organism: Pleurodeles waltl (assembly GCF_031143425.1). Lineage (NCBI taxonomy): Eukaryota > Metazoa > Chordata > Amphibia > Caudata > Salamandridae > Pleurodeles > Pleurodeles waltl. Next base: position 195,224,759 of record NC_090437.1, read on the forward strand.
AGGGGTTGATTATGAGTTTGGACGGAAACATCAGTCTGCCAAACCCTTGAAGGGGTGGTCGCGGTGATGGCGACCTCCCCGCCAGCCCCATTATGACTTTCCCACTGGGCTGACTGGAGAAAACCAAAGTTTCTTATAATAGAGCCGGCAGCAATGCTGCCGCACCAACAGCACCCTCGAAATGTGCAGTTTGCACAGCAGACGGTGCACATTTCAAGGGTGCCCCCCCTGTGGCCCCCTACACTTGTTGTCCGCCAGCCTTTTCATGGCTGTTGAACCTCCATGAAAAGGCTGGTGACAAACAAGGTTGTAATCAGCAGGGTGGTGCTGACTTCAGTGCCTCCCTGGCTGATTGCAACCGGGACCACAGTCAGCCTGTCTGGAACAATGTTCCAGGCAGTGACAGCTGTCTTTTGGTCGTCTGACCGCCAAACTCTTAATTTGATGCTCAGACTGCCACAGTGTGGTGGTCAAGACCGCCACAGCGAGTCTGGTGGTATGTTGACCGCCAGACTGTTATTTGGGCCCTAAATCTCAATAAAGCGCTTAGAAACACAATATCTCCAAATGGGGCTATCATGGCGTCTTGATGGAGTTGTTCCCAAAAGTCCAAAGCCACTCACAAGGGAGTGTGGGCCGGTCACAGAGTTGCACGGACCCCAGGCACAGTACTTTTGAAAACGATGAGAAAATAAGGACGTTGACTGATTCGTGGAACAGAGGCATTGCTAGAGCCAGTGCAGTGTCGGTTCCTTACTGCTACCAGGGAGGTGAGGTGTCAGTTCCTTACTCTGAGGCAGGGGAGGTGAAGCATTGGTTCCTTACGGTTGCAGGGGAGGTGATGTGGCGTAGGTGGCAAGACGTTGGTTCCTTATGATCTGGTGGGGTCGATGAAGCAAGTAGGTCAAATTGTAAGGCATCAACTTCATGGTGTCAAGATCACACCATAGGGCCACAGGTGCTGCGGCGAAGTCTGAGCCGAGTGTCCAGGATGTCGGGGACACAGCACTCAGGACTCGCGCTGTGGTGGAAATTCGGAGGCACTGCAGCGGTGTCAAGCGTTGTGTCTGTTGTGGTCGCGGTACTCAGTTTAGGCGGTGGCATGGAGTTGGACAGTGGCACTGGCTCCAAAGTAGCCCTGAAGTCGAGATACCTGGTTTCTTCTTGGTTACACGGGAACCCACTCCCAAGGTCCAGGAACTGGACTTGGCACCACTTGGTGAGTCCAAGCTGTCAGCAAGAGAGCCCAGATGCTGGCAGATCAAGTCTTTGATGTCCCTGAGACTTCTAACAGGAGGCAAGCCCAGTCCAAGCCCTTGGAGATCCCTTGGAAGCAGGATGTAGAATGCAAAGTCCAGTACTTTCACTTCCAGGACAGAAGCAGCAAGCAACATCGAAGCAACAGTCTGAGTGGCAGTCCCTCCTACAGCACCCAGCTCCTCGTCCCAGTAGAATGTCCTCAGTTCAAAAGAATTCTAAAATTGTGGGCTCAGAGGTCCAATAATTACACTTATTTCTGCCTTTGAAATAGGCAAACTGAAAGCAGTAGTGCACAAGAGCCTACCTTTACAGCTGTGGTCCCAGACACACTCCATGGGGTTGGAGAGTGCTTTGTGAAGGGACAGGCACAGCCCTATTCAGGTGCAAGCCTCAGCTCTTCCCACCACTCTAGCCCAGGAAGACTCAGGATATGAGGGGCACACATCAGCACCCTCTGTGTGACTGTCGAGTGTGAATTTCGAAACATCCCAACAGTCATCCTGACCTAGAAGTATATTTCACAGACAGGCAATAGAATAGTTAAACAAGAAAATGTCTCCTTTCTAAGTGGCATTTGCAAACTTACAACTTAAAAAACAACTTCATCTGTGTCTGCTCCCAATAGGAAATTACATGTAAAATATGTTTCAAGGCAATCCCTATGTTACTCTATGGGAGAAATAAGCCTTGCAATAGCGAAAACCGAATTTAGCAGTATTTGACTATCAGGACATGTAATACACACAAGTACATGCCCTACCATTTAAATACACAGCACCCTGCTCATGGGGCTGCCTTGGGCCTACCTTAGGGGTGATGTATATCTAGTAAAAGGGAAGGTGTGGGCCTGGCAAGTGGGCACACTTGCCAGGTTGAACTGGCAGTTAAAACTGCACCCACAGACACTTGCAGTGGCAGTTCTGAGACATGTTTACAGGGCTATTCCTGTGGGTGGCACAATCAGTGCTGCAGGCCCACAAGTAGCATTTGATTTACAGGGTCTACTCTAATTGACACAGGAGTTCCTCTAACAACATTTTAAAAGAGAGCTATTTGGAGTTCAAGTTCACCCATTTCATTTTGTGATCAATACATTTCAGCTTTCAAAGGAACCCTTATGGGGATAAACAAGCTGAATCACTGTTTAAAATAAATAGTCCACACAGCATGAAGATGTTACATACTTCTTTTTCAATACAACTCCTTTCAATTCAAACACTATTATTAATGAAATACCCTTCAACAGATCCAACAGATTTGCAATTCATCCAATTCCTAGTAGACATTTACAGATCTATTTACATCATCTAGGGAAAACAGACTTCAATATAACGTTCAGTGAAAAAGACGCCTGAATATATAATTCCAACTAAGATGTATTTGTTATTTTCACATTCGTAATCAATACCAGGGGGAAATTCTATTTCAAAGAAATTAATGCTAGATCCTCATGAAACATAGTGCACACTGAATTTCTGAAACATGTCTGAAAAATTGATATAATAAGCAAACGTTGACACTTTTTAGCCCATATGTGTATGGCTATCAATAAATTATTGATCATATTTTTTCCATCATTAACAACAAAACACATCTGCCACAAATTTGTTTATAATCCATTATGTGAATTTTACAATTGGGTATACATTATAAAAATATTTATAGGCAATGATCTCATCCTTCTTCACCAGATCACCATAGATATAACATATCTTTCCCCAGTACGCTTAAAATAAAATGGAAACATTTCATATTTTCCAAATAAATGTCCAAGTTTCATTCGTACCATCAAGGCCGATATTTACTATATGTTTGCATCAGGTTGCATTTTTTTTGTGGCACAACCCTGACACAAAATCCATTTTGGCATTTACTAAGCCAATCAAAGTCGATTTGCATGGACTTGTATGGTTTAGTCAATGCAAAGTAACACAATGCAGTGCATAGTGCTGCCTTGCAATTCTTTGCATGGGTTAGGCGTTACATGAATGGAGCCTGGGTGTTCCTGTGCAGGCACCCATATATTTAGGTGCAAACCCAGATTTACAAAGACTTCTAAACCTGAGTTTGTGCCAAAATGGTGTGTCTACGCAACAGAGGCGTAACTAAGAGACATATCTTAATTTCTCCTGGTTACTTCCTCTTTCTACGCGTGATGTATTCTGGATCACTCACAGAAAGAGGAAACTGCCTGTTAGCCATTCCTTCCGGCACAAAAGCAATCCTGCCTGTAATGAGGCCTCCATTGAAGCATGGTGAAAGGGTTACTGCATTGGCAATATCACAAATGTGCCATAGCTTAGTTGAAAGGGCACATTTCTGCTCATCCTCTTTCACCCAAAGCAACGCAGCAAGTTGTCTTGCTGTTTTCTTTTGCATGAAATATTAATAAATCCGTCCCCCAATTCCCTTCCAGAGCAATGTCTTTGGTGCAGGGCTACTCAAGTAGCTGTGGACTAACAGATATTTCAGGGATGCTGCCTTTTGAATTTTAAGACCGCTTTGTTATCCAATAGTGGATCAATGGTTTTGTCTTATTTTAGCATACCCCATTGTTTGACAAGGATATTTCTAATATCGTGTGCTTGATCATTATATGCACAGATAATTTAGAAGCCATCTGTTTGGCTGATTCCTTCTTTTTGGTGTTTCTCTTTTCTGGTTGTTTTAGGGTCCTACTGTAATCTCTTTCTTTAAATCTTTTAAAAATGCAGTTTTTCCTACTTGATATGCCTTTTCTCTATTACAGTACAGCTTGGCCCTGGTACCTCACCATAAGGTATACAGCTCATGAGAGTAATATGGTTGTGGCTGGTTGCATGCAGAGAGTTCTTTCCAGCAATTTCCATATTGAACATGTGGGTAAATAATTTAGTCTGTGTTGCTAACAATTTAGGGCCTCATTACGACTTTGGCGGTCTTTTGGAAAGCATACCATGGTGGTGGATGCCAAAAGACCACCATGTTGGTGGTAATCTGACCACCGTATTAAGAGTCACACTGCAAAGTCTGCCAAATAGCAGGCAAATTTCTGAACCGCCAGGACAACTGAGGATGCAAAAGAGGCGGTTCTACCACCCGCTCCGCCAGCCCGACAAAATTCCATCCACCAAATTACAATCCACAAATCACCACAGCTGTTCTACCATGGTGGAAACCACTGGCGGTCCGAAACTCAGCAGTCACAACTCACTTCTGTCAGAACAGAACACCACATTAGATAGTTTGAATACTCCACACCTGACACACATCCACAAACCAGACGCACCTACTCACAGCACTATATAACACACGGCTACACAACCCACAGTCCTTTCCATCCAGAATGCCATACACAAACACTGAGAAGCCAAACAAGAATAGAGTTTGTACCTGTACACAATAGGCACACATACACATTTCACTCAGCACACACCCCACATCAGCACAACTATCACAATACACACATCACTAGCACACGCAATCCACTACGACTGTCTCCAACTCACATCGCAGCACCCACACCTCACCAATTACCCAACACTACATCTTTACACTCACAACACTCCCACACACTGTCTACACAACCACTACCATATCCCCACAAAAACACCCAAGTTTCATTGATAACTAGTTGAGAGGCATGGTTGATGAAATTGTAAGGGTAGAGCCACAACTGTTCGGAGCACAGGTCCAACAAATTTCTCTTGCCAGGAAAATGGAGCTGTGGCAAAGGATAGTCAACAGGGTCAATTCTGTAGGCAGTCATTCACGCACAAGGGAGGCCATCTGGAAGGGGTGGAAGAATCTACGTGGGAAGGTGCATTCCATGGAATCCAGGCACCAGCTAGCCATATAGAAGATTGGCAGTAGGGCCCCCCTACCTTTATATCATGGGAGGAGAAGGTCTTGGACATACTGTATCATGAGGGCCTCACAGGCATACCTGGGGGACTGGAGTCTGGTAAGTGCCCACAACATTAATGTCACACAATTGTGTTGACCTGCATGCTTGTTCGTCACCTAAACCCACCCTAATGAACTATTATAGCCACCACACCTCTCACTAAATCACCTAATTCCCTTCTCTGGCATGCCACCTCTCCACTGAGCCCAACTGCCCTAACACCCCTTGAAAATGGCACTATAATCTCAGGCTACTCAAATCACTATGAATCCTAGAATGCACTAACCCGTCATTGTGAAAACCTGGAATGTGCACCACACAACACATCACATGTAATACATGTACAACAAAATTACTAGCTACACCATCTACATTGTTCCAGTGAGGACCAGTACATGGCAATGACAGCAATGCAATGGTGCCCTCATAACAGCAACCAAAGCAAAACACTGCTACAGCTGAGTGACCATTCCTAATGACCACAGATCGAATATCCCAAGCCATAAATAGACTGACCTGGTTTGGAAAGTAAGATGGCTGAGTCAATGCAAATGCACAACATCTAGATACAGGACAATTTCCCTTGCATACTCACATACTGTGTCCCCACTAGGACACAATTGTGCATTGTGCAGCTTTAATGTGTGACATCTAGCAAGCCTGACTATTCACTAAGTAACATAGGTGAACAGTCATGTCAACAATCAGACAATATCAGATCCCATCTGCAGTGCAATCTGTACCAACCTAGTATAACAACTCTCAACATGGAATATGGAAATCAAGTCACAGAGTTTTATGTATGACAAAGGTATGCTGTGCATCAGCTGTCAATGTCATTGCAGGGAATCATGTTAAGCCACTGTCTGCATCTCACACAAATGCAACTAAAAACACATTTTAACCTGAACTCTGCGTCTCACTCCTTCCACAGGTAACCTTGCCATTGCCACCATGGAGAGGATACCTGAGACTGTCAGCCCCCCTCAAGATGAAGGCCCCAGTGAGGACAACACCTTTGGATGTCTGGAAACTGACAAACAACCTGGCCCATCTGGGACACCTGGTCAGTCAACGACTCTCAGCCTCATCCTGCCCACATCAACTCCTACCAACACTGTTGACTCAATATCACAGGTAACCATTCACCCCCAAACCTGTGTCCCAAGGACTGTATCATCTATTTTATGACCCACAGTACAGGTACCTGAGTCCAACCTTGCCACCCATGACAATGATGAACCTGCAACTACCCAGAGTGGGCACACTGTACCAGGGGCACAGGCATTTGGGGGTAGGGTGTATGGAAGGAATTCTGTGGGCCACAGGATGGGTCCTCAAACGGACACAACTGACCAGGAAACAATATCCCAAGTTTTGGAAGCATACCAAAGTTCCCAAGACAGGATGGGCCAACTCATCACTATGTTGGGGGGAAATCAAAGGCTGCAGAGGAACCACTACAAGGAAGTCATGCAGCAGTGGCAGGCACAAAATGCTCAAATGGTTACCATTGCAGGGGTGCTAAGGGATATCAATACCACCCTGATTACTTTCTCTACACAACATCTGGCCCCTTCCACTTCCTCCAATGGAGGCCCTGTGAGATGAAGGTCATGTATCAGACACCCCTCCCTCTGTAGCTGAAGAACCTCCTCCCCCCTGTAAACATGGACATCCACCCTGACATCCAGAAGGAGCAGATGTCGAGACCAAACTCACTGCCAGGAAGTGAATCTCTCAAATTTAGTCCCCCTAGTGTTCCCCTTCCACTAGCATTGTAACATCTGCCCCTTCAACATCTGCGGCTGCTAGTGGAATGGAGGCCCTGTGAGAGGAAGGTCATGCCTCAGACATCCCTCCCTCTGTAGCTGAAGAACCTCCCCCCCCGCAAATGTGTACGTCCACCCTGACATCCAGCAGGAGCAGATGCCAAGACCAAACTCGCTGCCAGGAAGTGAACTGCTCGTATTTAGTCCCCCTTGTGTGCCACACATACACCGTGTTGACTGTTCTGAAACCTAACTCCATTTTCCCATGATACAAGGACACTGGACTTGTGTTACCAACTGGTGTAGCAGCTATCCTGATGAAATCATCCACCATGACTTCACCCATCAACATGTTATGTTCATTTATATTAGTATAATGGTTACAGTTTTCCTTTTGACATGCCCAATAAATCACACTTAAACACAGGTACAACATGTGTGTCCTTTATAATACTTGTACAATAGTTATACATGCCAACTGTGATATTGTCATGCCCCCCCATATCGAACAGCCATTGTAATGGACATCAAATGGAGACTCCATCAGCAGGAGACTCATTACAACAGAAATGTTACAGGACAGATGTTAAAGAGGTTGAAATCCAGGTCAACACAAATTTATAGTCAGTATTGCAATCAGCACATAGAGCATGACTGAGAATACCATCAGGATATTTGGAATGGTGTCATACGATGCAAATACACAGCATACAGAAGTCAGGCTTGTGGTAATCTACCTACAAAGCAGTGGCACACTGATAGGTCCTCTGTATCACCTGGTATAGGTTCTTCATATACCCCTATCATAGCTTCTAAATCACATATCCCATAGAACATACTAAGATTATAACAGAGGTACCCAGTACTGAAACCATACACTAACATTGGTCCCTTACCTGGAGGATTATCACTCAGCTTTGACACTCTACAGCTGTGGTCTTCAAACTTTTTAATGCCGCGCCCCCCCCAATTGAAAAATAAAAATCATTGGGCCCCCCCTCTGAATTTTTTACTATTATTGTAGAAAGATGGCAATGTTTAAATAGGTTTAAACCTATTTAAACATTGCAGTTAAGTACTGTTACCTTTTTAAAACTGAAATAACATGCTTCTGCTTAAAACAAAGGCATGTTATCTGTATAATATTTCTTTTGGCCAGAGTTTGGCGCCCCCCCTGAGATCACTTGGGGCCCCCCAAGGGGGGCCCGCCCCCCAGTTTGAAGACCTCTGCTCTACAGTGACATGCACCTTGGACTGAAGAGTAGGAAGGAAATTACAGCTAGGTCCAATGACGATCACAAACTATTTCACCCATTGTGAAGCGAGAGGCTGTGATCCAACCTTTACACATGTGCCAGACATTACTCCAGACACATTTTATACCATTTGACATTCTCCTTTACCCTACAGGTGAAAGGGAAGTTTTATGATGGTTAAACTATCAAGGTTACACCCCACTTAAACTAAATTTATATTACCAGGTGTCTGTCATGTACACCTCTCATGTCTGACAGCAATTCCCATCTGCTTCTGACACAGTATTTCTCAAGCCAAGGTTGGAGAGCCAATCTGTGAGTGAAAGGGAAAGAGAATAAGAGATAGCACAAAACATACTTCATATTTGAGAAGTCATTACCAGAAGTGTAAGTTAGCACCTGCTGTAACAATGCATGGGGATGCAGTACAATCTGTCCTGTACACAATACATTGAAAACATTCAGACAAAACATTCAGTCTGCATTCACAGCTCCCTGATAGGCATTGGAGCACATTACACTTCCACAGATGAAGCAAGTAAGGAGGTGTGATGCCAGCCATCTACATCTGGTTGTACACTTACATCAGAACAAGAGGTCTACTTCACATACCTGTGTCAGTTGAAGTACTGATTGATGAGACCTGTCCTAGAGTCACCTGCTTCATCATCCTCTGGCTCTTCATCACTTGGAATATCAACATTTCCAGCCACAGGTTCAGCTGCCTCCCACTCATCTGCTATCAATGTTATCTGACATTTCAGGGCTAGTTTGTGGGGCTTGCAGCAGGCAACTATTATCTGACATAACTTGTGTGGTGAGTAAAGGAGATGCTCCTCCAGATGAGTCCAGGCACCTGAATCTTGCTCAAAAGTCTGCTCAACTACACGCCTTGTCCCCCCATGGGCCTCATTGTAGCATGCTTCCCCTGGTGTGGTTGGGAACCTCACTGGTGTCAACAGCCAAGGACGGTTTGGATAGCCAGAGTCACCTGTGAACACATTGTAAAAACAACAGAAACATGTATATATTGTGATGGCAGGAGACATAAATCGCAAACACATAGTTCAATGGTAACTTACCAACCAGCCAGACCTTCTCTGTGTAGAGTTGTGTCATTAGCAGTGGGACATTGCTGTTTCTCATGATTAAGGAGTCATGCACAGATCCTGGATACTTGGCTGTGACTTGTCAGATGTACTGCTCTGCCACACACACCACATGAACGTTGATTGAGTGGTAGTTTTTCCTGTTCCGATACATCTGTTCATTTGCAGCGGAAGGGACCAAGGCTATATGGGTGCCATCAATGGCTCCTACCACATGTGGATCGTGTCCCATATCATAAAAGTATGCCTTCACATGGGCAAAATCCGCTTAGTGGGGAACCTACCTGATGTAGTTGTCCAGGTGTTTCAACAATACACACAGTACATCCTTCAAAACCAGACTAAACATGGGCTGAGACCTCCCTGCTGTTACAGCCACTGTATTCTGAAAGGACCTGGTGGCCGGGAATGTAGCATTGACAGCACTTGAATGATGAGAGGTCTGCTATAGGGATTGGGAATGGCAGGCATCAGATCTGTCTCCAACTGATAACAAAGATCCATGATGGTATCCCGATTCAGATGATAGTCTGAATGACATGCCTTTCCTTCAGGGTGTGCAGGTCTACAAGTGGACGGTACACTGGTGGTTGTCTTACTCTCCTCATGGCAGGATTACTATGTGAAAAAAGTAAACATAGCATGAGAAATGCAGAATGCACACATCATGTACAGCTATTTACATTCCTCACATCTAACATCTGACATATACAGTACAGCACATAGCTATGTATCCGACTACACCCTTCTTAGTGCAAATTGGCAACTATAACAATGGGATAGAACTAATGTAACTACTGGAACTGTCAAGATGTGTAAGACTTATCAGTTATACATAATTCTCATAGATTGTTGGATTTAATCAAATTTTTCTGACAAATAGTATCCTCTGAGTAGCTGTACATATCTATCACCACATGTCCTCACACAACACAGCTTTTACAACATGTGAGCACAAAATGTCACCCAAACATGGGGGTGGTCATACAGATGTATGGCACAATAGGGAGTTTAGTATATGACGCAGAATAGGAAACACTTCCATACATGAAATGAGCTCAAAATGGCAGGAGCCTGACTTACTGTACTGGCCAGGTTGAAGTGACCTAAGTCCGGTGGTGGAAGTTGTCATGGCGGTAGGCGTTCACGGCCATTATGTAACTTGCCATTGGAAGACATTGCTGCCTTTGGCGGACTTGGGCCAATGCCGATGTCCGACAACGGTGACAGTCATGTATGTGACCGCCATCTTCTACAGTATTGCTCACTTAACTCCTGACACTGCTGCCAGCTAGACTTCCACAACCTGAGCTGCTGTGCACTGCCTCTGGGAGCTATCATGCCACATCATGCAGGTGATAAAACCCCTGCCTTCACCCATGAAGAGCTGGAAAAGCTAGTGGAGTAGGTCCTACCCCTGTATGAACAGCTATATGGTGCACCAGAGAAGCTGGTGAGTCCAATGTCATAGCACTGTGTGATAGGTGTTGTGTTTGACGATGTACCATTGATGTAAACTTGTGAAGGTGTTGATGCATGCAGCTGGTATATTATGAAGGTGTGTGAGCAGAGAGGATGGGTATGTGTGCCAACTTGCTGTGAGTGATGTGTACTGTCCACTCCAATTGGTATGGTGCATGTGGACATGACTTTCTCCTTTTGTATGTGTCATCCATGCAGGTCAACTTCCATCAGAAGAAGGGGATTTGGACCCATATTTATACTTTTTGATGCAAACCTGCATTAGCGAAGGTTTGCGTAAAAAAGTATAGCGCCGGCTAGCTCCATTCCAAGACGCCGGCCAGGCCCCATATTTATGGAATGATGCTAGCCGGCGCTAAGGCCCTGTTAGTGTCCTTGGGAAGGACGCTAACAGGGCTGGGGAGGCGTAGGGGAAACTGGGACTTGTGCATCAAATTATGGTGCTACACTGTTTAGAGGCAAATAAAATTGGCTCTAAGCAGTGTAGCCCATTTTCTGGCACACAACCCCCATGGACATGGCTCCTGTCCTAGTTAAGACAGGAGCCATGCCCACCACCTCAATGGCCATGCCCAGGGGACAAATGTCCACTGGGCATGGCTATTGAGGCCAGTGCCGTGCAGGGGACCCTAAGTCAGCGCACCCAAGTGGTGTTGGGGTAAAAAAATCAGAAATACTCACCCGGACTTACCTGGGATGGGTCCCCCATCCTTAGGTGTCCTCCTGGTGTGGGCGGAGGTGGGTGGGGGTGTCCGTGAGGCCAGGGAAGGGCATCTGTGGGCAATTTCCATGGTTTCCAACCATGGAAATATGCCTACAGGTCCCCTCACGCCTGCCCAGACCCAGGTGTTAAATAATGGCGCTAAGCAGGCTTAGCACCATTATTTAAAGCCCCCATCCCCCGTGCTGGATTTAAGCATGGGGGGATAAATATGGTGCAACGGCCATATTGTCCTTTTCTGGACGGGAACGCCTACCCTGCATCTCATTGACGCAAGGTAGGATTTCCCCTCCAGAAAATGACATAAACTCCATAACTTTGGCACTCGGTGTGTCTAGTGCCAAAGTATAAATATGGAGGTAGGTTTGCGCAGAATTAGCATCAATAAAAATGATGCTAATCCAGCGCAAACCAAGTATAGATATGGCCTTAGTGTGCTATCGTCAAGCGAGTACGGACCCTGGGGGTCCCCAGCCGGCAGAGCACCCATTGTAGAAAGCAGTGGGAGCACCTGAGACATGAGCCTGGAAGACTGCTGAGGCCCAGCTGGGGATGTCCTACCAAAGAAGGAGGGGTGCCCGTCGGACCCTTACCCCCCTAATTGACCTCATTTTGCCAGTGGCCATCCTGAGGTGGATGGGCATTTGAAGGCAGCACAGCAGCCTCAAGGCGGTAAATTCTGCTGGAATCCATGTACTTTCCTCTGATAGTGTGGTGTATGCTGTCTCAGTGTAGGAGCTATGACAATATAGTAGGTGCTACAAGTATGTTGACTACTGGAAATACATAATATTCCAGTTGCCAATATGAAAATAGAGATCTGGCCTTTGGGTTGTGCATGAAAACATGTTCATCACCTGTGTCCAGCAATATGTAAGACTGCATGTGGAGATGCACATGTGAGTGTTAGAAATGGGGTCTTTGGTTGGCAGTTAGGCTACCCCCTGTCCAAGCAAGGAACCTCACTCTAGTCAGGGTAAAAGATAATCAACCTCAGCTAACCCCCGCTGACCCCCTTGGTAGCATGGCACGAGCAGGCAGGCTTAACTTCAGCGTGGTAGGTGTAAAGTATTAGTACCAACACACACAGTAACTCAATAAAAACACCACAAAATGACACAACACAGATTTAGAAAAATAGAGAGTATTTATCTAAATAAAAGAAGACCAAAACGACAACAATCCACCATACACAAGTCAAGTTATCAATTAAAAACCAAAAAGAGTCTTCGTGTGATTTTAAACACAACGCTAACGCTGTTAGCGTGGAAATGTACCTGAGCGCATCACAAATAACCCTGGACAGGTGAGTGTGCGTCAAAAGGGGCTTGCAATGCGTCGATATCACTCATGAGCAAGACCGTGCGTTGTTTCTCCTTCGGTCAGGTCGGCGTGCGTTGTTTCTTCTATCCACAGGAGAGCGATGCGTCGATCCAAACAGCACTCTCGGGTCCGGGCAGACCTTGTGTTGTTTTTACACACCCAACAATGTTTGCATCGGAAACCCTGCCACACGATGATCCAAAAACCACGCAGCGCGGGTTGCGATCTCACCAGCCTCTGTCAGCAATTCTATGCGTCGACCTTCCAGCCGCATGCGTCAGTCTTCCAGCCGCGCTTCATGCGAGTGTCGATTTCAACTGCGAAGCCGGCGGCGCATTGATTTTTGAGCTGCGGCTCGGAGTTGCGTCGATCTTTTCCCCGCATGGTGGTCTGTGTGTGAATTTCTTACTCTTGTTCTGCCAGCTTGTTTCCATAAGTGATCTAAGGTCTGTGGTTCTGGGTGCCCTTCTTATACCCATTTTGCACTGTGAAGTAGGCTTACTTCAAAGAAAAGTCTCTCTTGTTTGTGAAATTGGGCCCTGCCCAGGTCAGGCCCCAGACACACACCAGGGGGTTGGAGACTGCATTGTGTGAGGGCAGGCACAGCCCTTTCAGGTGTGAGTGACCACTCCTCCTATCCCTCCTAGCACAGATGGCTCATCAGGATATGCAGGCTACACCCCAGATCCCTTTGTGTCACTGTCTAGAGAGAAGTGCAAACAGCCCAACTGTCAAACTGACCCAGACAGGCAGAGTCACAGAATGGTTTACGCAAGAAAATGCTCACTTTCTAAAAGTGGCATTTTCAAGCACACAATAATAAAATCAACTTTACTAAAAGATGTATTTTTAAATTGTGAGCTCAGAGACCCCAAACTCCACTTGTCTATCCGCTCCCAAAGGGAAAATACACTTTAATCATATTTAAAGGCAGCCCCAATGTTAACCTATGAGAGTGATAGGCCTTGCAGAAGTGAAAACCAAATTTAGCAGTATTTCACTGTTAGGACATATAGAACACATTAGTGTATGTCCTACCTTAAACATATACTGCACCCTGCACCTGGGGCTACCTAGGACCTACCTTAGGGGCGTCTTTCATGTAAGAAAAGGTAAGGTTTAGGCCTGGCAAGTGGGTACACTTGCCAAGTCGAATTGGCAGTTTAAAACTGCACACACAGACACTGCAGTGGCTGGCTTTAGCCATGTTTACAGAGCTACTATTGGTGGCACAACCAGTGATGCAGGCCCACTAGTAGCATTTGATTTACAGGCCCTGGGCACTTCTAGTGCACTGTACTAGGGACTTACCAGTAAATCAAATATGCCAATCATGGATGAACCAATTACATACACATCTTATATAGGAGCACTTGCACTTTAGCACTGGTTTACAGTGGTAAAGTGCCCAGAGTAACAAAAACAGCAAAAACAGAGTCCATCACACATCAACAACCTGGGAAACAGAGACAAAAAGTTAAGGGAGACCACGCCAAGGATGACAAGTCTGAAACAGAGCCACAGGTGTTACTCTACCCAGTCATAGATATGTCTCTATGATGCTGCATCATCCTTACCATTTAGGGTTCCCAGGTCCAATCATCCATTTAGTGTTTAATGTAACTCTAAGGTGTCAGGCCATTCCCATTTAAATGGAATTGCTCTATGTGCAACATTAGGCCTGACATATTAGTTACAGGGCCTAGTTATCCTGTGTGCTGAAACAGTTGTAGACTTAATGTGAGGCTGGCATCCCACTCAGGCACTTGGTATGGCCATTATAGCACTGTCCATATGAGGTTTGAGGAGGTGTCCTCATTGTCAACTTATAATCATACAATAGGGTATGTGAAGTTTGTAACGGATGGACATCAAACAAGGGGGGACTCATGTTGTGAATTAGCCCTTAACATTTCTTGGCATTACATTGACATGTGGACAAATAACTCGTATCCCAATGCCTTTGTTGCAGAGGAGGTAAGTGGCTAGGTTGTTTTACCCTTAGATGATGTGCTTTGTCCATGCTAGATATGCCAATGCCATACTTATAATGGTGTTACATATGGTATTACCTGCCTAAATCATGTCTCAATGGATACTTGGCGCTGATCACGTATAGTAGGCTTTGCTTTGCTTCACTTAGCTGAGCTGATGTGGGCTGGTTGGACAGGATTTGGTCTTGGCTCACTTCATATTAGCCAGATTTCATGGTTTAGCTGTACTTCCATTTCACATACACCTGGTGTTGTGGGATATGTTGTCAGTAAAATAAAAGTCGTGTAAGTGCATGTGCAATTCATGTGTACATTGGTTTTCAGTGGGGTAAGAGTTTGTCAGTGGGAATCACGTCAGGACAGCTGTAAGTGATGTGGGTGTACTCATGTTATCATGTTGTGACTTTGAATCAGCATGCCAGGTGGAATACTATGAGCCCCGCTAGAAAATTGTAGGCTGTCCATAGTATTGTTTTGTAATTATGCTTTCTGTGATTGTCTGGGGATGTATCATGTGTGCTGGGTAGCCCACAGTTCTAGTACATGGAGTTATTGTGTATTTGGCAATATCTGTGAAGAGTGACTGCAGGAAATCCTGTACGTTTTAGTACATGCATTGACATAGCTGTTCTCCAGACATGAATTATCAAATTGAGATAGCCACTGTATGGCACTGCCACATGTGTATTCATCAGAGAATATTACCATTGTGTCAGTAATGTACAGAAGGATCAGCTAGACATGTGATTGGAAGGCTAGTTGTATGTGATGAGACGTGATATGATGTGTCGTATGTGATGAGAGATGAATTTCCTTGCACGGAGCATAACTTTTGTTAATGGGCTGGGCAGGTGTGGAGTTGGAGTAGGCATGATATGGTGTTATCTGTTAACTGCATTTCCTTAGACTGATAAGATAATGAACAGTGATGAGCTGTATGGGGACGAAATATTTGTTTTAGCCAGGCCATGAAATGCATGCTGCTTTAGAGTTACAGGTAGTTTGATGGGATGGTCAAGTAGTGCTCAAATACTTGGCTTATGATGTCCGTGGGTCAGATGACAAATGGGGTAGTTGGAAGTATCATATTTTGACATAATGTAGGATCTGAGGGTTTTAAACTGGGGCTTCCCTGGCAGGGAATGTATACCTACAGGTGTGCATGTTGTAATGTGTGTATGTGAAGAATTTGATGACCCTCTCTCTCCCTTCCTCTCCATCTGTTTGTGTGCATCAGCATCTGCAGTCAAAGGAGATGGGGCACAGGTGAGTGAGGATGCTGCTGGCCACTAGACCCGGAGTGCTGAGACTACCAACATTGAGGGCCCCAGTATCCTGGATGGTAAGGGGAGTGCCACAGGGGAGACAGAATCTACATCATCATCCTCGAAATGCTCCTCCAGTGACACTCCCTCACGGTGGTGGACCCATCTGGGACCTCCCCAGCACCAACACTATCCACCACCCCCCTTTCTACCACTGCCCTCCCTGTAGCTCCCCACCCAGTGGCCGTGCCCACTCACCCAAGAGAGTGGGCATCTCCTTTGTCACAGGCACCTCTGCCCCAGCCTCTATTAGCCCCGCTGCTCTTAGTGAAGAGGCTATTGACCTCCTGAGGTCTCTCTCTGTGGTTCAGTCGACCATCGTGAATGTCATCCAGGGACTTGCAACTCAAGTGCAACAGAGCAATGCATTCCTGGAGGGCATTCACAGTGCACTGGATGGCCTACAAAGATCCTTTCAGGCTTCTGCCTCCATACTGACGGCAGCCAGTCACCCTTTGTCTTCCGTCCCCCCTCCACCTTCTCCTCCCCAAACCACCCTTATCCACCCCAGCCAAAGCACACAGACAAGCATGCATCCACCTCAACATCCAACTTTAGCTAAACATACACAAGCACCACAGGACACACCACCAGCATGCACACAAGCAACATACACCTACAGACACATCAACAGTCACAACTTGCCCTGACACACCCACCACCCCCAGCATCACAGACACAACACCTGACACACATTCAGACACCACGCCAACATTCACAAATCCAGCCACCACACCTATCTTACCCACAGACATCACAACAGCAGACCCTCAGACATCAACCCCAGTCACCACATCTGTAAACTCCACAACCACAGACACCATACTTGCAGTCACCACCCCAACAGTCACCCATCCACCACAGCATTGTCCAGCACCTCCACTCCTCTTCCTCCCAAGACACATAAATACCCACACTCACCCACCCAACAGACACCCACCACCCACAAGCATACCTAGCACACACATGCACCCAAGACATCCACAGCTACACCTCAGATAACCACTCCCTCTCCCTCCACACCCAAACCCTTTTGCCATGACCGTCCCAGTGTGTCAAAGAAAGCTTTTGTCTCAGATTTTTCCCTTTTTTCCTACTCCTCTCCTATCTTGTGATACCCCTAAACATTCTGTGTCCCTCCCCAAGTCCGGTCCTTCCACCTCCAAGACCACCCTCTACCCCCTGCTAGTACCCATGCCCCTTCCCCTGCCAAGAAGTCAACGCCTCCCAAGAGTACCCAACCCTCCCCAAGGCATCAACCTAAGCCCCCTCCCAAACCCAAAGGTACCCCTCCCAATTCAATTCAAAGCCCAAACCCCCACTCCTGCCCCGCCAATTCCTGAGGTGCCTGTCTGCCCCCCTGATGCCCCTACCCGTGGATGTAACATGGCAGTCAGGAGTCAAGTCGGGGGCACACACATTTGCTTTGTATCCATGTTGCATGTGAAAATATTGGACTGGCCTCTGGCCTTGGACATTGATATTATTTATTTACAGTTAATATATATTGGGACCAACCTGTTGTTGGTTTCAACGTTATATCTTTTTCCTGCATTTCTTTACTTAGGGCGGTTTTGGTCTTGGCTGACACTGTTTGTGTGTAAGTAATTGTGGTTCAGTGGGTGTGTGTGCTACCTGTTTTTTTCTGGGCAGCATGTGTGGTTGTGTGCATAACAGTTGTCCTCCAGTGATGGGTGTGTTGTGTGATGGCCATGTGTATGTTGGGGACATGTTGTTGTGTTGGTTTTGTGTGGCATTTGTGTTGACATGTGTTAGTTGCAGTGTTGTGTGGCTTTGTGTGCTTTGTGTGCGTGAGTGTGTGTGGAGAATGGTATGTCAGATATGTTGTGATGTGTATTTGCAGAGTATGTCGTATGCTGCATTTTTGGGATGTGTAATTGTGCTTGTTTGTTCCCTGGTGTTGGTATGTTGTGCTGTAGGTATGATTTGTCAAGGGGTAGTGTCTATTGTAGGTCCTTGACAATGCTTTGATGATGTTGTGATTGTGATTTAGTTGTGATGTTTGGTGATGTTGTGTGTTGTTGTGTGCCGGTGCTGTCTATCTGGTGGTTCGTATTTGTTTTAGACATGTGTGTGATGTCTATAGTATGAGTACTATGCATGTGCGGGGAAGTATGTGGCTGTGTGTGAATGTGCGTGTCAGTATGAAGTTATGTGTGTGTAACCCTTGCCACCTGTTCCAGATTTGTAGGTTGTGTGCTCGTAGGTACTTTGACATTTTACAACAGTGACATGTAAGTGTGTGCACTCACGGTTGCTGTCGTCGTCACTGGTTCCAAAGTCGTTGGGCGAGCAGGAGCAGCGGGAAGACCTGTCTTTCAGTTTTCATGGCAGCTCCGGACGAGCATGGCTTCCTGAAGGTGAGTGTCTCCTTTTATAAAGTTGGTTTTCACCAGGTTTTCTGTGGTGGTGCGCCAGCGGCGGAAACCTTGGGGGTGTGCAGCCTTGTTATCTGTCCTTTGGGAACATGGTCTCTGCCGGCCTGCAGATGCCTACTGTTGTCCGTGGCGGCCTGACTACACTGGCGGTGCCAGCGATGGTTTGCCTATATTCTGTTGGAAGTACTGCCATGGTCATAATTCGGTGGTCTTCTCTACCAGCCTGTTGGTGTTCGACTGCCCCTGCCAACATGGCGGTCCTGAGACCGCCAAACTCATAATGACACCCTTAATGTCCAATTACTCAATTTCTAGTTGCTATTAGTAAGAACGTGTGATATTAGTTGGGAAGGATGTGAATCCTTCCCAAGTGATAAACCTCGACTCTTGTCATGTCCAACTCACAATTTCAATAAATAATCCTGGCTACAAATCCTAAATGCTAAGGCACAGAGCAGACAGGCCTAAGGAAAAGTGTGAAAAGAATTTAGTTGTACTAAGGGCCATATTTATACTTTTCGACGCACAACTGCGCCAACGCAGTTGTGCGTCAAAAAATCTAACGCCGGCTAACGCCATTCTGAAGCACCATGCGGGCGCCGTATTTATTCAATGACGTTAGCCGGCGTTAGCCGGCGGAGCTGCCTGGTGTGCGTGAAAAAAAATGCGTACACCAGGCAGCGCCGGCCTAGGGGAATATGGAGCTTGGGCGCCAAAAAATGGGGCAAGTCAGGCTGAGGCAAAATTTTCGCCTAAACCCGATTTGCGCCATTTTTTTTAACTCCCAACCCCCATTGAAATGACTCCTGTCTTAGCAAAGACAGGAGTCATTCCCCCTTGCCCAATGGCCATGCCCAGGGGACTTCTGTCCCCTGGGCATGGCCATTGGGCATAGTGGCATGTAGGGGGGCACAAACCAGGCCCCCCTATGCCACAAAAAAAAAAAAAATTACTTACCTGAACTTACCTTATGTTCCCTGGGATGGGTCCCTTCATCCTTAGGCGTCCTCCTGGAGTGGGCAAGGGTGACAGGGGGGGTCCCTGGGGGCATGGGAGGGCACCTCTGGGCTCCTTCCGAGCCCACAGGTCCCTTAATGCCTGTCCTGACCAGGCGCTAAAAAACGACGCAAAAGCGGCTGGACGTCATTTTTTTTGACCCGCCCACTCCCGGGTGTGATTTTTGCCCGGGAGTGTAAATACGGCGCACATGCCTCGGAGTCAATTTTTTAGACGGGAACGCCTACCTTGCATATCATTAACGCAAAGTAGGTGTCCACGCTAAAAAGTGACGCAAACTCCATGGACTTTGGCGCTAGACGCATCTAACGCCAGAGTATAAATATGGAGTTAGTTTTGCGTCTAATTTGCGTTAAAAAAAACGACGCAAATCCGGCGCAAACGGAGTATAAATATGCCCCTTAATGCCTAAAATGCTAAAACACAACACAATAAAAATCTCACAATCAAATTCCAGCAATAGAAAACTTTAATGAAAAAATGACACAAAATTATTAAAATCCAATATGGGGAACCATAAATATGGATTTTAAAGTTTTAAGACAAAACCTGCCTAGGTGATAGTCAGCTCTGAATAGATGTTTCCGGGTGACGTTCTATTTTTCATGACGATGTTTGCTAGTTTACTGAACTTTTGAGATGGGCCTGACAAGATTTTGGACTCATTACTTGGGAAGGAGGAACATCCTCTTCAACTAATAGCCTTTCTTCTAACATTGGTGTTCAGCGACGGAGAACTTGTGAATAGAAACTGCTATTCCATTTTAAAAGTCAAAATTAAATATCCCTGTAAGCAATTGTAGGAGGCTGGACTGGCTTGTAGTGGGTACCAAGGGGCACTTACACCTTGCACCAGGTCCAGGTATCCCTTATTAGTGTAGAGGGGTGTCTAGCAGCTTAGGCTGATAGAAAAGGTAGCTTAGCAGAGCAGGTTAGGCTGAACTAGGAGACGAGTGAAGCTCCTACAGTACCACTAGTGTCACATGCACAATATCATAAGAAAACACAATACACAGATATACTAAAAATAAAGGTACTTTGTTTTTATGACAATATGCCAAAGTATCTCAGTGAGTACCCTCAGTATGAGGATAGCAAATATACACAAGATATATGTACACAATACTAAAATATGCAGTAATAGCAATAGAAAACAGTGCAAACAATGTATAGTCACAATAGAATGCAATGGGGGCACATAGGGATAGGGGCAACACAAACCATATACTCTAGAAGTGGAATGCGAACCACGAATGGACCCCAAACCTATGTGCCCTTGTAGAGGGTCGCTGGGACTGTAAGAAAACAGTGAGGGTTAGAAAAATAGCCCACCCAAGACCCTGAAAAGTGGGTGCAAAGTGCACCTAAGTTCCCCAAAGAGCACAGAAGTCGTGATAGGGGATTTCTGCAAGGAATACCAACACCAGCAATGCAACAACGATGGATTTCCTGACGAGAGTACCTGTGGAACAAGGGTACCAAGTCCAAAAGTCACGATCAAGTCGGGAGTGGGCAGATGCCCAGGAAATGCCAGCTGTGGGTGCAAAGAAGCTGCCACCAGACGGTAGAAGCTGTGGATTCTGCAAGAACAACAAGGGCTAGAAACTTCCCCTTTGGAGGATTGATGTCCCACGTCGTGAAGAGTCGTGCAGAGGTGTTTCTGTGCAGAAAGACCGCAAACAAGCCTTGCTAGCTGCAAGGGTCGCGGTTAGGGTTTTTGGATGCTGCTGTGGCCCAGGAGGGACCAGGATGTTGCCAATTGCGTGAGGAGACAGAGGGGGTGCCCAGCAAGACAAGGAGTCCACTCAGAAGCAAGCAGCACCCGCAGAAGTGCCGGAACAGGCACTACAAAGTGGAGTGAACTGGAGCTCACCCGAAGTCACAAAAGAGGGTCCCACGATGCCGGAGGACAACTCAGGAGGTCGTGCACTGCAGGTTAGAGTCCCGGGGACCCAGGCTTGGCTGTGCACAAAGGAAATCCTGGAAGAGTGTACATGAGCCGGAGTAGCTGCAAAACACGCGGTTCCCAGCAATGCAGTCTAGCGTGGGGAGGCAAGGACTTACCTACACCAAATTTGGACTGAAGAGTCACTGGACTGTGGGAGTCACTTGGACAGAGTTGCTGAGTTCAAGGGACCTCGCTCGTCGTGCTGAGAGGAGACCCAGAGGACTGGTGATGCAGTTCTTTGGTAGCTGCGGTTGCAGGGGGAAGATTCCGTCAACCCACGGGAGATTTCTTCAGAGCTTCTAGTGCAGAGAGGAGGCAGACTACCCCCACAGCATGCACCACCAGGAAAACAGTCGAGAAGGCGGCAGGATCAGCGTTACAAGGTTGCAGTAGTCGTCTTTGCTACTTTGTTGCAGTTTTGCAGGCTTCCAGCGTGGTCAGCAGTCGATTCCTTGGAAGAAGGTGAAGAGAGAGATGCAGAGGAACTCTGATGAGCTCTTGCATTCGTTATCTAAAGAATTCCCCAAAGCAGAGACCCTAAATAGCCAGAAAAGGAGGTTTGGCTACTTAGGAGAGAGGATAGGCTAGCAACACCTGAAGGAGCCTATCAGAAGGAGTCTCTGACGTCACCTGCTGGCACTGGCCTCTCAGAGCAGTCCAGTGTGCCAGCAGCACCTCTGTTTCCAAGATGGCAGAGGTCTGGAGCACACTGAAGGAGCTCTGGGCACCTCCCAGGAGAGGTGCAGGTCAGGGGAGTGGTCACTCCCCTTTGTCCAGTTTTGCGCCAGAGCAGGGCTGGGGGATCCCTGAACCGGTGTAGACTGGCTTATGCAGAGATGGGCACCATCTGTGCCCATCAAACCATTTCCAGGGGCTGGGGGAGGCTACTCCTCCCCAGCCCTGACACCTTTTTCCAATGGGAGAGGGTGTAACACCCTCTCCCTGAGGAAGTCCTTTGTTCTGCCTTCCTGGGCCAAGCCTGGCTGGACCCCCGGAGGGCAGAAACCTGTCTGAGGGGTTGGCAGCAGCTGCAGTGAAACCCCGGGAAAGGTAGTTTGACAGTACCCGGGTATGAGCTAGAGACTCGGGGATCATGGAATTTTCTCCCCAATGCCAGAATGGCATTGGGGTGACAATTCCATTATCTTAGACATGTTACATGGCCATGTTCGGAGTTACCATTGTGACGCTATACATATGTCGTGACACATGTATAGTGCACACGTGTAATGGTGTCCCCGCACTCACAAAGTCCGGGGAATTTGCCCTGAACAATGTGGGAGCACCTTGGCTAGTGCAGGGTGCCCACACACTAAGTAACTTAGCACCCAAACTTTACCAGGTAAAGGTTAGACATATAGGTGACTTATAAGTTACTTAAGTGCAGTGGTAAATGGCTGTGAAATAACGTGGACGTTATTTCACTCAGGCTGCACTGGCAGGCCTGTGTAAGAATTGTCAGATCTCCCTATGGGTGGCACAAGAAATGCTGCAGCCCATAGGGATCTCCTGGAACCCCAATACCCTGGGTACCTCAGTACCATATACTAGGGAATTATAAGGGTGTTCCAGTATGCCAATGTTAATTGGTGAAATCGGTCACTAGCCTGTTAGTGACAATTTGGAAAGAAATGAGAGAGCATAACCACTGAGGTTCTGGATAGCAGAGCCTCAGTGAGACAGTTAGTCATAACACAGGTAACACATACAG
Organism: Pleurodeles waltl; assembly: GCF_031143425.1. Lineage (NCBI taxonomy): Eukaryota > Metazoa > Chordata > Amphibia > Caudata > Salamandridae > Pleurodeles > Pleurodeles waltl. Next base: position 195,247,962 of record NC_090437.1, read on the forward strand.
GGCACGCTTATGAGCACTGGGGTCCTGGCTGGAAGGGTCCCAGTGACACATACAACTAAAACAACATATATACAGTGAAATATGGGGGTAACATGCCAGGCAAGATGGTACTTTCCTACACAACCCCCCCCAAACGAAGGACAATAAGACTAGCCATGACCTGATGAGTCTTCATTGTCTAAGTGGAAATATGTGGAGAGTCCATCTGCATTGGAGTGGGTACTCCCAGGTCTATGTTCCACTGTATAGTCCATTCCCTGTAGGGATATGGACCACCTCAACAATTTAGGGTTTTCACCTTTCATTTGTTTTAGCCAAAGTAGAGGTTTGTGGTCTGTCTGAACAATGAAGTGAGTGCCAAACAGGTATGGCCTCAACTTCTTCAGTGCCCAGACCACAGCAAAGGCCTCCCTCTCTATGGCAGACCAACGCTTTTCTCTAGGGGTCAACCTCCTGCTGATAAAAGCAACAGGTTGATCATGGCCCTCAGAATTAAGTTGTGATAAGACTGCCCCTACCCCTAATTCAGATGCATCAGTTTGGACAATGAATTTTTTGGAGTAACAGGGGCTTTTCAGGACAGGTGCAGAGCACATGGCCTGCTTCAGCTCATCAAAAGCTTTCTGACAGCTAGCTGTCCACAATACCTTTTTAGGCATTTTCTTGGATGTGAGGTCATTAAGAGGGGATGCAATGGTGCCATAGTTCTTTATGAACCTCCTATAGTACCCAGTGAGGCCTAAGAAGGCTCTCACCTGAGTCTGCGTTGTAGGGGGAACCCAATCTACAATAGTTTGGATTTTCCCCTGAAGTGGTGCAATCTGTTCTCCACCTACCAGGTGTCCCAGATAAACCACTTTGCCCTGCCCTATCTGGCACTTTGAAGCCTTGATAGTGAGGCCTGCCTTTTGCAGGGCCTCCAAATCTTTCCATAGGTGGACCAGGTGATCATCCCAACTGGAGCTAAAGACAGCTATGTCATCTAGATATGCTGCACTAAAAGCTTCCAGCCCTTGCAGGACTGTGTTCACCAACCTTTTAAAAGTGGCAGGTGCATTTTTCAATCCAAAAGGCATTACTGTGAATTGGTAGTGCCCTCCAATGGTGGAAAATGCAGTTTTTGCTTTTGCATCCTCTGATAACTTGATCTGCCAATACCCTGCAGTCAAATCAAAGGTGCTTAGATACTTGGCAGATGCCAGTGTATCTATTAGCTTATCTGCCCTGGGTATAGGGTGAGCATCAGTTTTAGTTACCTGGTTGAGACCTCTGTAGTCAACACAAAATCTAATGTCCTTCTTTCCATCTTTGGAATGAGGTTTTGGTACAAGTACCACAGGAGAGGCCCATGGACTTTCAGAGTGCTCAACCACTCCCAGTTCAAGCATTTTCTGAACCTCTTGTTTTATGCAGTCCCTGACATGGTCAGGCTGCCTATAGATCTTACTTTTGACAGGCAAGCTGTCTCCAGTATCTATAGTGTGCTTACACCAAGAAGTGATGTCTGGCACAGTAGAAAAGAGTTCAGAAAACTTACCCAGGAGATTTATGCAGTGGTCTTTCTGTTCAGCAGTAAGACAATCTGCCAGAACTACACCTTCCACTAGAGCATCTTGTTCTGTGGAAGAGAAGAGATCAGGGAGAGGGTCACTCTCTTCTTCCTGTCCTTCATCTGTTGCCATGAGCAGGGTGAGATCAGCCCTGTCATAGTAGGGTTTCAGGCGATTGACATGGAGCACCCTAAGGGGACTCCTAGCAGTGCCTAAGTCAACTAAGTAGGTGACTTCACCCTTTTTCTCAACAATAGTGTGGGGCCCACTCCATTTATCTTGGAGTGCTCTTGGGGTCACAGGCTCCAAGACCCACACTTTTTGCCCTGGTTGGTACTGAATCAGAACAGCCTTCTGGTCATGCCATTGCTTTTGGAGCTTTTGGCTGGCCTGAAGGTTTTTACTGGCCTTTTTCATGTACTCAGCCATCCTTGATCTGAGGCCAAGTACATAGTCCACTATGTCTTGCTTTGGAGATTTTAAAGGTTGTTCCCAACCCTCCTTCACAAGTGTTAGAGGACCTCTTACAGGGTGTCCAAATAGGAGTTCAAAGGGGCTGAAGCCCACTCCTTTCTGGGGTAACTCCCTGTAAGCAAAAAGGAGGCAAGGTAACAGGACATCCCATCTCCTGCGGAGTTTTTCAGGGAGTCCCATTATCATTCCTTTGAGAGTTTTATTAAACCTCTCAACCAGTCCATTTGTTTGTGGATGATAGGGTGTGGTGAACTTGTATGTCACACCACATTCCTTCCACATGGCCTTTAAGTAAGCAGACATGAAATTGCTTCCCCTGTCTGATACCACCTCTTTTGGGAAGCCCACCCTGGAAAAGATTCCCAGGAGGGCCTTTGCCACTGCAGGAGCTGTAGTGGTCCTTAGAGGAATTGCTTCAGGATATCTGGTGGCATGGTCCACTACCACCAAGATAAACCTATTGCCTGAAGCAGTAGGAGGGTCAAGGGGGCCAACTATGTCAACCCCTACCCTTTCAAAGGGAACCCCAACCACAGGCAGTGGAATAAGGGGTGCCTTTGGAGTGCCACCTGTCTTGCCACTGGCTTGACAGGTTTCACAGGACTTACAAAATTCCTTTGTGTCCTCTGACATTCTAGACCAATGAAACAAGGGGACAAGCCTGTCCCAAGTTTTCATTTGCCCCAAATGTCCAGCTAAGGGAATGTTGTGGGCTAGAGTTAGGATAAACTTTCTGTATTCCTGAGGAATCACCAATCTCCTGGCAGCTCCAGGTTTTGGATCCCTTGCTTCAGTATACAAAAGGTTGTCCTCCCAGTAAACTCTGTGAGAGTCACTGACATCCCCATTTGCTTGTTTGACAGCTTGCTGCCTTAGACCCTCTAGTGTGGGACAGGTATGCTGTGCCACACTCAGCTCCTCCCTGGCAGGCCCCCCTTCACCCAAAAGCTCAGCAGTGTCTGCTTCCAGCTCCTCTGGTGTAGGTTCTGCACAGGGTGGAAATTCTTCTTCCTCATAAGTTAAATCCACTGTAGAGGGAGGGATAGTAGGTAGTGTTTCACCTTTACTAACCCTAGCTTTAGGGAGCACTTGGTCCATTCTTCCAGGATCCAAGTCACCCTGTCCTTTTTGCTTTTTGGCCTGAGCCCTGGTTAAAGCAAAAATATGCCCTGGAATGCCCAGCATTGCTGCATGAGCCTCCAACTCCACTTCTGCCCAAGCTGATGTCTCTAAATCGTTCCCTAGTAGACAGTCTACAGGTAAATCTGAGGCAACCACAACTTTCTTTGGACCAGTAACCTCCCCCCAGTTGAGATTCACAACAGCCATGGGGTGGCTAAGAGTGTTGTTATGAGCATCAGTCACTTGGTACTGGTGACCAAGTAGGTGTTGTTCAGGGTGGACCAGTTTCTCTATTACCATTGTAACACTGGCACCTGTGTCGCTGTAGGCCTGAACCTCAACACCATTTATTAGGGGAAGTTGCTTGTACTTATCCATATTAAGGGGACAAGCAACCAAGGTGGCCAAATCAATGGCCCTCTCAGAGACTAACACAGCCTCTGTGGTCTCCCTAACAAGACCAACCCCAACTAAATTACCAAAAGTGAGCCCAGCTACTCCCTTGGATTGGCTATTAGTAGGTTTGCTCCCACCACCACTGTTATTACTAGGGGCACTAGTGTAGCAGCAGGGGTTGTAGTGGTAGGAGGCTTGGTGCTTTTCTTTGGGCAACTGGGATCAGTTGTCCAATGGCCTTTTATTTTACATAAATAGCACCATGGTTTCTTTTCTTTGTTTTGATTTGAAGAGGATTTGGGCCCACCACCGCCACCAGAGTGTTTTTGTGGGCCTGATGAAGACTCATTTTTAGATTTGTCCCCACCCTTGTCAGAAGACTTACCATCCTTCTTCTTGCCATCCTTGTCACCCCCTGTATGAACTTTTCTGTTCACCCTTGTTCTGACCCATTTGTCTGCCTTGTTTCCCAATTCTTGGGGAGAGGTCAGATCAGAGTCTACCAGGTACTGGTGTAACAAATCAGACACACAATTATTAAGAATATGCTCTCTCAGGATTAAGTTATACAGGCTTTCATAGTCAGAAACTTTACTGTCATGTAAACACCCCTCCAAGGCCTTCACTGAATGGTCAACAAATCTACCCAGTCTTGTGAAGACTCCTTTTTGGTTTCTCTGAACTTGATCCTGTACTGTTCAGTGGTTAAGCCATAACCATCAAGGAGTGCATTCTTAAGAACTGTAAAATCATTGGCATCACTTTCCTTAACAGTAAGGAGCCTATCCCTACCCTTTCCACTGAAAGATAGCCATAGGATAGCAGCCCACTGCCTTTGAGGGACCCCCTGTACATTACAGGCCGTCTCAAGTGCAGCAAACCACTTGTTAATGTCATCCCACTCCTTGTGAGGGGGAACTATCTTGTGCAGATTCCTAGAATCATGCTCTTTTACAGGATTACTATCTGTAATACTGCTGCTGCCACCATGGGGTCCAAACCCCAACCTCTGTCTTTCTTTTTCTAAGTCAAATGCTTGTCTATCTAAATCCAGCTGTTGCTTCTTGAGCTTCAGCCTGCATTCTTCCACTCTCAATCTATTGAGCTCCCTTTCTAACACTCTGGGGGTCATTCTGACCTCGGCGGTAAAAGCCGCTTACCGCCGGTCAGAAGGCCGCCACAATACCGCCGCGGCCGCGGTCAGCCGCCACGGACATTCTGACCCACAACTGCAAAACCTCCGAAAATCCGCCCTCCACTGCAGTCTGCCACATCAGCGGCCAGCGGTAAACTGGAGAAGACCAAACCTCCACCGCCACGCCAACAGAAATACGCCCATCCCATTATGACCCGCAAATCCATGCGGCGGTCATTCAACCGAGGTATTCCATTGGCGGTAGACCCCGCCGCGGTCAAAATACACACACCTTTACAAACCCCTACCACAATGGACAATTTGAAAGGCACACACCTGAAACACATACACACACCACTCCCACACATCCAATACCATATAAAACACACACCCACATCACCCACAAACCCCTACCAACAAAAACCAGAGACGAAGGAGAGAGAGACACACATCAGAGAATAGATAGCCAGACTCACAGAGGCACACCGCAACATCACACACACCACATAGAAGCACAAAGCACCACACACCAACACACACATCATCACATACACCACCCCACACCTCATACACCCCACCCCATGGCACCACAAAGGCACCCACGCTTTTCGGACCAAGAACTCCGGGTCATGGTGGAGGAGATCATAAGAGTGGAACCCCAGCTCTTCGGCTCACAGGTCCAGCACACCACCATAGCGAGGAAGGCGGAGCTCTGGCAGCGGATCGTGGACAGGGTCAACGCGGTGGGACAGCATCCCAGAAATAGAGAGGACATCCGCAAACGATGGAACGACCTACGGGGGAAGGTGCGCTCGATGGTCTCGCGACACAACATCGCAGTGCAGAAGACTGGCGGGGGACCCCCACCCACTCCACCCAAATTCACAACATGGGGGCAGGAGGTACTCAACATCCTGCATCCTGATGGCCTCGCTGGAGTACACGGAGGAATGGACTCTGGTAAGTACAAGGCCAACCACTTCACCCCACCCCCAGCATGCTAACCCCCACCCTCACCCCCAACCCCCCAGCACACATCCTCCCTGAGAATGTCTCCCCAGCACAACCCACCCAACACCAACCCCTGCATGCCACCCCCAAACTATGGACACCCATCACCTAAGCATGACCACTGCACATACCCATCACCCTCCCCCACAAAACACCCTCACAACACCTCCCCCAAGGGAATGCCAGCACTGGGGGACAAGGGCACCTATAAAACGCAAGCCAATGCACACACAGAAACAATAACCATACCCTCTTACCCCATGCAGGACCCGAACGACAACACACCGGTCAGGAGGGACCAGAAATGTCCATCCCACCCCCGGAACAGGCCACTAGTGATGACAGCAGCTCTGTCGACCTGGAACCTGACGACCAGCCCGGACCATCGGGGACCTCTGGGCAGTCAGTTCCCCTCACCCAGACACAGGCCACTGCAGACCCAACCCCCTCTGGGAACAACCGCACAGCTCCCACCCAGCGGGCCCATGCCTCTGTCTCTAGGACAGGTCAAGCAGCGGTGTGTCTACCACTACAGGGCCCCCAGGGTAACCCACCAACCCAACAACAACAGGGACCTGGGGGCAGTGGGAGTGGGCACACCGTCCAGGGGACAGAGGCCCAGGGAAACAGGGCAACTCGGAGGGCTGCTGTGCGACAGGGGGGGGAGGAGAGGCCCAGGGAACCCACTCTCCAAGAGGCCCTCACCACCATCATGGCTGCCTACCACCACTCACAAGAGACGATGGCGACGGTACTGGCCAGGTTCCAGGAGATCCAGGCACAGCAGGAGCAACGCTACATGGGGTTCAGTGACCAACTAACCAACATCTCAACCGCTATGGGGAGCATAGTCCAGGCCCTGAACCGCATAGAGGACACGTTTCGGGACCATGTGGCATCACACCGGGCCCCTGTCACTAGCCAGGAACAGGAACAGCCTACCACCTCCGCCGGCGCTAGTGGACAGGATGCCCCACCACAACGACAGCCCCCCAGAACCCCACCTCCTGCTGAACAACAACCGCCCCGCAAAAGGAGCCTGAGATCAAAAAAACAGACAGAGTAGGATGTCAAGTCCCCCGCCAGCATCACATACCCCCTGAAGTCCTCCCACTGTCCCACATGGCCACCCTGTCAAACCTTGAACTGCCCCTGCTCCATCCTGCCACAGGCGTATGGACAATGCACCTGTGAGACTGAGAACTGGACTCCGCCATGGACATTACTCCACCCCCACCCATCACTGTTTCACCATCATGTACCAATATCTATGCACTAATAATAAATCACACATTGCACTGAAATCAATCAGGACTCTGGCTGTCTTATTTACAAATGTATGACACATTACATATCAATTACGTATTGTGAACATTGGGAATTACACATACCGAGGTAACTTAGCATTAGTCCATGGGCCAACCAAGCCGAGGTCACGCAGTGGCTCATACAGCACAGAAAAGGGAAGGGAAATTCAAACATCATGTCCATAGGTCTGGGGGGAAACCGACAAAGTTGAGATGCAGGAGGCTTTCAGGAAATGTAAAATGGCATGGGTGATCATTACCTGTGTGCTACTGGAAATACTGTGCTATTACTCTGTCCCTGTTGTCTGTGTCGTCCTCTGAGTCTTCCTCCTCTTCACTCTCCGCAGGCTCCACAACTACTTCAACACCACCATCTGCACCATCCTCCTGCAGGAAAGGGACCTGACGTCGCAATGCCAGATTGTGAAGCATACAGCAGGCCACGATGATCTGGCACACCTTCTTTGGTGAGTACATCAGGGATCCCCCAGTCATATGCAGGCACCTAAACCTGGCCTTCAGGAGGCCAAAGGTCCTTTCGATGATCCTCCTAGTTCGCCCATGGGCCTCATTGTACCGTTCCTCTGCCCTGGTCCGGGGATTCCTTACTGGGGTCAGTAGCCAAGGCAGGTTGGGGTAACCAGAGTCACCTATTAGCCACACACGTTGTCTCTGTAGCTGCTCCATCACATAGGGGATGCTGCTATTTCGCATCACATACGCGTCATGCACTGACCCTGGGAACTTGGCATTTACATGGGAGATGTACTGGTCAGCCAAACAGACCACCTGGACATTCATCGAATGATAACTTTTTCTGTTTCGGTACACCTACTCATCGTCTTTTGGGGGTACCAAAGCCACATGGGTCCCATCAATGGCACCAATGATGTTGGGGATATGTCCAAGGGCATAGAAATCACCCTTCACTGTAGGCAAGTCACCCTCCTCTGGGAAAATGATGTAGCTCCGCATGAGTTTCATCAGGGCAGACAACACTCTACTCAAAATCTTTGAAAACATAGGCTGAGACATTCCAGATGACATGGCCACTGTGGTCTGGAATGACCCACTTGCCAAAAAATGGAGGACTGACAAAACCTGCACCAGAGGGGGAATCCCTGTGGGTTGGCGGATGGGGGACATCAGGGCTGGCTCCAGCTGGGCACACAGTTCATGGATAGTGGCTCGGTCAAGTCGGTATCGTAGTATGATGTGGCGTTCTTCCATTGTCGACAGGTCCACCAGCGGTCGGTACACACGAGGATTCCTCCTTCTCATCGCAAGTCCCAGCGGACGGTGCCTAGGAAGGACAACATGGAGCACAGAGTCAGCCAAACCACAGGTACGTACAGACAGCTTGCACAGTTAAAGAATGGCAATGGGTTGAAAGGCGTGTATGTGTGGCAATGCAAGGCCTAGGCCTGTGTGTCGCATTCAAAATTAAGCCATGTAGGCCCTTGAAATGGCGGCTGCCTGACCTGTGAAGTGGGACAATGGGATGTGAGGTCAATGCGCTGGCGGGGCACACCGTGGCGGTAGGCGGTCGAAGACCGCGGCGCAAAGCCGCATTGGTTAACATTGAAGCCTATGGGTTTCAGGAGCCAATGACGAAGTGCGCCGGCGGTCGCGGTACGCACTGCCGCGGTACGCACCGCCGCGGGCGTGACCGCCATTTTCTATCTGCTTAATCACTCGAGACCTGATCATCCACAGGAGAGGACCTATACTGCAAGTGCTGCTGTGACCTCGGTCTGGAAGATACAATGGCTGCTGCGACTGGGGAAAGGGCCCCTGCCTTCACGTCTGAAGAGTTGGAGAAGCTTGTGGATGGGGTCCTCCCCCAGTATGCGGTACTCTACGGTCCTCCAGACCAACAAGTGAGTACACCGGGGGCACATGGAATGGGCTATGCCTGTGTGGATTGGGGTGGATGTAAGTTGGTGGGGTGGGGGGCGATTGAGGAGTGCAACGCCCGACACATGAGAGCATGTGCCATATGGCAAAGTTGGTGGGGGGGGGCAATCACATCTAACATGCAGGTCATTGATGAATTCCTCCTTTCCACCCTGTACATGTCAAATAGGTCAGCGCCCATCAGAAGATCGAGATTTGGCATGCCATCGCCAAGGAAGTCCGGGCCCTGGGGGTCCACAACAGACAGGGCACCCACTGCCGCAAGAGGTGGGAGGACATCCGCCGCGGAACACGGAAGACCGCAGAAACACTGCTGGGGATGGCCTCCCAACCTAGGAGGGGTGCCAGTCGCACCATGACCCCCATGATGTCCCGGATCCTGGCGGTGGCTTACCCAGAATTGGATGGGCGCTTTAAGACATCACAGCAGACACAAGGGGGTGAGTATCAGCACAGTCTCCTATCTTTCTGCGCAGTGGAGGCATCTGGGTGGGGGAGGAGGGCTGTGGGTGACATTAGGCCAGGGCGCTTTCTGTAGTGTAGTCCTCTCCCTTAGGCATGGCCCTGTGCCCCCGGCCCCCACCTCGGTAGGGTGACAAGTACAGCCATTGAAGGTCCTGCATCTCCCATGTGCGCGTTTGACGTCTCTTGGCCTGTTGTCCTAGTCAGTAGTACTGAGTAGTGTACCCCGAATGCGCGGCTTAGTGCATTAGGCTCCTGTGTCTGTCCTCTCCGCCAACGGTGTTGACATTGCATGCACTCAACCTGGTCTTCTTTTTTCTCCCCCCACCCTTTCTCTTCATCTTCTTGTGCATGTGTGCATTAGCATCATCAGGCGGAGGAGATTTGGCATCGGAGCACGAGGGAGCTGCAGGACACAAGGCCCCGGTGGGCCCAGGAACAGACACCGAGGGCACCAGTGATCCGGAGGGCGAGGGGAGCACCACGACGGGGACCGCTGGTGAGAGCATCGAAAGCGACACGTCCTCGGACGGGAGCTCCCTAGCGGTGGCGGCAACATCCGTGCCCCCCGCCTCTACAGGTACAGCCGCCACCCAGCGCACCAGCCCCGCCCTCCCAGCAGCCCCTCAGTCTTCGCTCCGTGCCGGTTCGCCCAGGAAGGCGCGCGTCTCCTTCGCCCCAGGCACCTCAGCCCCTGCCCCTGTTGCCCCTGCTGCCCTCAGTGCGGAGCTCATTGACCTGGTAAGGACGCTCATTGTTGGGCAGACGACACTTTTGAATGCCATCCAGGGTGTGCAAAGGGAGGTGGAACAGAGCAATGCGTACCTGGAGGGCATTCATTCGGGTCAGGCTGCCCATCAACGAGCGTTCACTGCTCTGGCCTCAGCACTGACGGCAGCCATTGTCCCTGTTTCCAGCCTCCCTCTTCTTACTGCCTCCAGCCTTTCTCTGTCTCCTGTCCCTCAGCCTATCCCATCCACACCATCAGACCAGCCTGCACACACCTCAACACCCAAGAGCAGCTCATCCAAACACAAGCACCACAGATCCCACAAACACTCACCCAAGCAACACCCAGATGCAGACATGCCAACAGCCTCTGCCACCCCTGTATCCCCCTCCTCCTCGTCTCCCTCCTCCCTCCCTGTGACGTCTACACTCACACCTGCATGCACCCCAACATCAGCCAGTGCTTCCATCACCACCTCACCCTCCAGTACAGTCCACACTCATGCAGTCACCACCCCCACTGCCATTTACACGTCCCCTGTGTCCTCTCCCACTGTGTCTGTCACCCCCTCTTCCAAGACACACAAACGCAGGCAGCCACCCACCCAACAGCCATCCACCTCACGACAGCCTACAGCACCAGCACCTTCACCCAATGACAGCACACCTGACTCTCCTACAACCACCTCCTCTACCTCCACTTCCATCTCCATTTCTCCTCCCTTTTACCTTGGCCCTAAAAAACTTTTCCTGGCTAACCTTGACCTCTTTCCCCCCGATGAGCTCCCCCATCCATCTTCAAAGAGTCCCAAGAGCACCGCAGCCACCACCAGCCCAGCTTTGGGTGTCACTGTTGTGCATGGGCTCTGGAGCCCACCCTTTGCCAGCAGTGACACATCCATCAGCAGCAAGGACACGTCCAGCCCCCCCCCCCGGCAAGAGGACCCGCAAAAACAAGGGCCGCCGTGCGAGGACCGACAGGGCTGCCCCCAAGGAGCAATGTGCGGCCACTTCACCACCCACACCATCTAGGGGAGGCAAGGGCCCGAGAGCCCCATCAAAGGAGCGGAAGGGCAGCAGGAGCGCGGAGAAGGTGGACCCCACATGCCACATCCCAGCTGGGAAGGAGGACACTAAGGAGGCCAGGAGTCCGTCCCCGAAGGGTCCAGAAACGTCACGGTCCGAGGGCGACTGAGACGGGAGTCCAGGCCAGGTCTGGCTCCCTTGACCTGCTGGATGAGCACCGCTGAACCGGGCCCGCGGTGCAGAAGAGCACCGCTGAACAGGGCCCCGCCGTGGAGATAGGCACCGCTGAACAGGGCCCGCGGGGCAGAAGAGCCCCGCTGAACAGGGCCCCGCCGTGGAGATCGGCACCGCTGAACAGGGCCCGCGGGGCAGAAGAGCACCGCTGAACAGGGCCCCGCCGTGGAGATAGGCACCGCTGAACAGGGCCCGCGGGGCAGAAGAGCCCCGCTAAACAGGGCCCCGCCGTGGAGATCGGCACCGCTGAACAGGGCCCGGGGGGCAGAAGAGCACCGCTGAACAGGGCCCCGCCGTGGAGATCGGCACCGCTGAACAGGGCCCGCGGGGCAGAAGAGCACCGCTGAACAGGGCCCCGCCGTGGAGATCGGCACCGCTGAACCGGGCCCGCGGTGCAGAAGAGCACCGCTGAACAGGGCCCCGCCGTGGAGATCGGCACCGCTGAACAGGGCCCGCGGGGCAGAAGAGCACCGCTGAACAGGGCCCCGCCGTGGAGATCGGCACCGCTGAACCGGGCCCGTGGTGCAGAAGAGCACCGCTGAACAGGGCCCCGCCGTGGAGATCGGCACCGCTGAACAGGGCCTGCGGGGCATAAGAGCACCGCTGAACAGGGCCCCGCCATCTCAAGCACCGCTCCGCTGGGCCCTTCATCTCAAGCCCCGCTCCGCTGGGCCCTTCCTGTCATGCACCGCTCCGCTGGGCACCGCTGTCTCAAGCACCGCTCCGCTGGGCCCTTCATCTCAAGCACCGCTCCGCTGGGCCCTTCCTGTCATGCACCGCTCCGCTGGGCACCACCGTCTCAAGCACCGCTCCGCTGGGCCCTTCATCTCAAGTACCGCTTCGCTGGGCCCTTCCTGTCATGCACCGCTCCGCTGGGCACCGCCGTCTCAAGCACCGCTCCGCTGGTCCCTTCATCTCAAGCACCGCTCCGCTGGGCCCTTCATCTCAAGCACCGCTCTGCTGGGCCCTTCCTGTCATGCACCGCTCCGCTGGGCACCGCCGTCTCAAGCACCGCTCCGCTGGGCCCTTCATCTCAAGCACCGCTCCGCTGGGCCCTTCCTGTCATGCACCGCTCCGCTGGGCACCGCCGTCTCAAGCACCGCTCCGCTGGGCCCTTCATCTCAAGCACCGCTCCGCTGGGCCCTTCATCTCAAGCACCGCTCCGCTGGGCCCTTCCTGTCATGCACCGCTCCGCTGGGCACGGCCGTCTCAAGCACTGCTCCGCTGGGCCCTTCATCTCAAGCACCGCTCCGCTGGGCCCTTCCTGTCATGCACCGCTCCGCTGGGCACCGCCGTCTCAAGCACCGCTCCGCTGGGCCCTTCATCTCAAGCACCGCTCCGCTGGGCCCTTCCTGTCATGCACCGCTCCGCTGGGCACCGCCGTCTCAAGCACCGCTCCGCTGGGCCCTTCATCTCAAGCACCGCTCCGCTGGGCCCTTCATCTCAAGCACCGCTCCACTGGGCTCTTCCTGTCATGCACCGCTCCGCTGGGCACCGCCGGGCACCGCCGTCTCAAGCACCGCTCCGCTGGGCCCTTCATCTCAAGCACCGCTCCGCTGGGCCCTTCCTGTCATGCACCGCTCCGCTGGGCACCGCCGTCTCAAGCACCGCTCCGTTGGGCCCTTCATCTCAAGCACCGCTCCGCTGGGCCCTTCATCTCAAGCACCGCTCCGCTGGGCCCTTCCTATCATGCACCGCTCCGCTGGGCACCGCCATCTCAAGCACCGCTCCGCTGGGCCCTTCATCTCAAGCACCGCTCCGCTGGGCCCTTCCTGTCATGCACCGCTCCGCTGGGCACCGCCGTCTCAAGCACCGCTCCGCTGGGCCCTTCATCTCAAGCACCGCTCCGCTGGGCCCTTCCTGTCATGCACCGCTCCGCTGGGCACCGCCGTCTCAAGCACCGCTCCGCTGGGCCCTTCATCTCAAGCACCGCTCAGCTGGGCCCTTCATCTCAAGCACCGCTCCGCTGGACCCTTCCTGTCATGCACCGTTCCGCTGGGCACCGCCGTCTCAAGCACCGCTCCGCTGGGCCCTTCATCTCAAGCACCGCTCCGCTGGGCCCTTCCTGTCATGCACCGCTCCGCTGGGCACCGCCGTCTCAAGCACCGCTCCGCTGGGCCCTTCATCTCAAGCACCGCTCCGCTGGGCCCTTCATCTCAAGCACCGCTCCGCTGGGCCCTTCCTGTCATGCACCGCTCCGCTGGGCACCGCCGTCTCAAGCACCGCTCCGCTGGGCCCTTCATCTCAAGCACCGCTCCGCTGGACCCTTCCTGTCATGCACCGCTCCGCTGGGCACCGCCGTCTCAAGCACCGCTCCGCTGGGCACCGCTGTCTCAATCACTGTTTATGGTTCACTGTGCCCACCATGCCTCCTCCTTGACCAGTGGAGACTGTCATCCACCTGATGGACTGTGGCTTTGCACTCCCCAGGATGGTCCAGTGGGCAGCCCACCCACTGTAGAGACATTGAGAGACTGTAGCTTTGCACTCCCCAGGATGGTCCAGTGGGCAGCCCACCCACTGTAGAGACATTGAGAGACTGTGGCTTTGCACTCCCCAGGATGGTCCAGTGGGCAGCCCACCCACTGTAGAGACATTGAGAGACTGTGGCTTTGCACTCCCCAGGATGGTCCAGTGGGCAGCCCACCCACTGTAGAGACATTGAGAGACTGTGGCTTTGCACTCCCCAGGATGGTCCAGTGGGCAGCCCACCCACTGTAGAGACATTGAGAGACTGTGGCTTTGCACTCCCCAGGATGGTCCAGTGGGCAGCCCACCCACTGTAGAGACATTGAGAGATTGTGGCTTTGCACTCCCCAGGATGGTCCAGTGGGCAGCCCACCCACTGTAGAGACATTGAGAGACTGTGGCTTTGCACTCCCCAGGATGGTACAGTGGGCATGGTGGCTCCTCGTGGATCTGGCGTCGTGGACTCATGTGGCTGTGGTGCCCCCCCCTTCCTTTCCCCCTGAGGTGCCTGTAGTTTTTCCATCTGATGCCCCTGCAGTGTTCTCTCCAAAGGACTCAGGTCTCCTGTGTGGGCTTTGCCCTTATTTCTCAAGACTTTGGCCCACGGACATGATGAATTCGTAGGATGTGCAGGACTTGGTACTTCAGTTATACACTGATGTGTATGTCATTAGTTTTGTTGTGAATATCTTTCATGGTTGTACGATAATTATCTGGAGCTTTTTGGTACAGAAATATTTATTCCAAATTTGATTATGTCCTATCATTTTTCAGGGGTGTTTGGGTGGTGTCACTGTGACTTGTTGCTCTGCATTGGTGTGTACATAGTTGGGGGGGCGCATATGTGTGTGCCCGTAACCTTTCGTCCTCCCCCTCCCGTGTGTCGTAGGTGCAGTACTCACCGTTGTCGTCTGCGCCGGACTTCGTACTCGTGGTAGATGAGAAGGTAGACGAGAGCAGGTAGGATGTTTAATTCGGGTTCCATGCTGTCCTCCTTCCTCCTGGAGTGCGTAGTGGTGAGCGTTTTCCCGTCCGTAGTCTGTTTCCGCCGTGTTTTTATCGGCGGTGCTCCCGCCCCGGAAAAGGTGGCGGATTGGTGAGTTGGAATAGTGTGGGCGGTACATTGGCTGCCGCCTGTCTGTTGGCGGTGACCGCCGCGCTGTTTGTTTGTACCGCCGTGGCGGTCGGAGTGTTAAAGTGGCTGTCTGTGTTGGCGGTTCCCGCCAGGGTCAGAATCCCATATTTTTTACCGCCAGCCTGTTGGCGGGTTGGCCGCCGCTTTAACACCGACCGCCAGGGTTAGAATCACCCCCTCTGTCTTCAGGGAGGGTGGGTTGGGCATGCCTTGACACAGAAGAATGGTGAGAATGAACAGAGGGAGACCTGTCCCTAACAGAGGGCACTCTAACAACCTGGCCTAAAGGAGTTACCTCTATACTATGATGAGAACTCACATCAGTACCAACCCTGCTAGGTGGTCTGCTAATGGGCAGGTTGGGAAGGTTCCCTTCTAACTCCTTTACCAGGGTGCCCCAGAATCAGAGTGGGAACCATCAGCTAATCTCTCACCAGAAGTGCCAACTAAGGTCTTATCTTGTTCAATGAGCATATTAACTAACAGTTCTCTAGAGGGATTCTTCCCTACCCCTAAACCTCTTTCAATGCAGAGACTCCTTGCTCCTTTCCAGCTAAGGTGATCATAAGCAAGTTTGGTCAGATCAACAGTTTGGCCTGTACCAGACATTATAGAAAAGGTTTAAGGGACAGAAAAAGAAAGAAAAAGTTTCAGAACTTTTTAAAGAACAGAAAAAAAACTTTTTAAACTTTTTAAGAACTTTTTGAAAGTTTAGAGGTACTTTTCAGCACTTAGCAAAAAGAGTAAGAGAAGAAAAGCAAAACTTTTTGGTTAGGTGTACATACACTGAACTTGTTTTGTATATTTTTCTCTTATGAAAAGTACAATATGACAAAGTGGTAAGTAGTTGCAAGTACTTATCCCACCGCTGCACAACCAATGTAGGAGGCTGGACTGGCTTGTAGTGGGTACCAAGGGGTACTTACACCTTGCACCAGGTCCAGGTATCCCTTATTAGTGTAGAGGGGTGTCTAGCAGCTTAGGCTGATAGAAAAGGTAACTTAGCAGAGCAGCTTAGGCTGAACTAGGAGACGAGTGAAGCTCCTACAGTACCACTAGTGTCACATGCACAATATCATAAGAAAACACAATAAACAGATATACTAAAAATAAAGGTACTTTATTTTTATGACAATATGCCAAAGTATCTCAGTGAGTACCCTCAGTATGAGGATAGCAAATATACACAAGATATATGTACACAATACCAAAATATGCAGTAATAGCAATAGAAAACAGTGCAAACAATGTATAGTCACAATAGAATGCAATGGGGACACATAGGGATAGGGGCAACACAAACCATATACTCTAGAAGTGGAATGCGAACCACGAATGGACCCCAAACCTATGTGCCCTTGTAGAGGGTCGCTGGGACTGTAAGAAAACAGTGAGGGTTAGAAAAATAGCCCACCCCAAGACCCTGAAAAGTGGGTGCAAAGTGCACATAAGTTCCCCAAAGAGCACAGAAGTTGTGATAGGGGATTTCTGCAAGGAAGACCAACACCAGCAATGCAACAACGATGGATTTCCTGACGAGAGTACCTGTGGAACAAGGGGACCAAGTCCAAAAGTCACGATCAAGTCGGGAGTGGGCAGATGCCCAGGAAATGCCAGCTGTGGGTGCAAAGAAGCTGCCACCGGATGGTAGAAGCTGTAGATTCTGCAAGAACGACAAGGGCTAGAAACTTCCCCTTTGGAGGATGGATGTCCCACGTCGTGAAGAGTCGTGCAGAGGTGTTTCTGTGCAGAAAGACCACAAACAAGCCTTGCTAGCTGCAAGGGTTGCAGTTAGGGTTTTTGGATGCTGCTGTGTCCCAGGAGGGACCAGGATGTCGCCAATTGCGTGAGGAGACAGAGGGGGCGCCCAGCAAGACAAGGAGCCCACTCAGAAGCACACAGCACCCACAGAAGTGCCAGAACAGGCACTATGAAGTGGAGTGAACCGGAGCTCACCCGAAGTCACAAAAGAGGGTCCCACGACGCCGGAGGACAACTCAGGAGGTCGTGCACTGCAGGTTAGAGTGTCGGGGACCCAGGCTTGGCTGTGCACAAAGAAAATCCTGGAAGAGTGCACAGGAGCCGGAGTAGCTGCAAAACACGCGGTTCCCAGCAATGCAGTCTAGCGTGGGGAGGCAAGGACTTACCTCCACCAAACTTGGACTGAAGAGTCACTGGACTGTGGGAGTCACTTGGACAGAGTTGCTGAGTTCAAGGGACCTCGCTCGTCGTGCTGAGAGGAGACCCAGAGGACTGGTGATGCAGTTCTTTGGTGCCTGCGGTTGCAGGGGGAAGATTCCGTCGACCCACGGGAGATTTCTTCGGAGCTTCTAGTGCAGAGAGGAGGCAGACTACCCCCACAGCATGCACCACCAGGAAAACAGTCGAGAAGGCGGCAGGATCAGCATTACAAGGTTGCAGTAGTCGTCTTTGCTACTTTGTTGCAGTTTTGCAGGCTTCCAGCGCGGTCAGCAGTCGATTCCTTGGCAGAAGGTGAAGAGAGAGATGCAGAGGAACTCTGATGAGCTCTTGCATTCGTTATCTAAAGAATTCCCCAAAGCAGAGACCCTAAATAGCCAGAAAAGGAGGTTTGGCTACTTAGGAGAGAGGATAGGCTAGCTGAAGGAGCCTATCAGATGGAGTCTTTGACGTCACCTGCTGGCACTGGCCACTCAGAGCAGTCCAGTGTGCCAGCGGCACCTCTGTTTCCAAGATGGCAGAGGTCTGGAGCACACTGGAGGAGCTATGGGCACCTCCCAGGGGAGGTGCAGGTCAGGGGAGTGGTCACTCCCCTTTCCTTTGTCCAGTTTCGTGCCAGAGCAGGGCTGGGGGATCCCTGAACCGGTGTAGACTGGCTTATGCAGAGATGGGCACCATCTGTGCCCATCAAAGCATTTCCAGAGGCTGGGGGAGGCTACTCCTCCCCTGCCCTGACACCTTTTTCCAAAGGGAGAGGGTGTAACACCCTCTCTCTGAGGAAGTCCATTGTTCTGCCTTCCTGGGCCAAGCCTGGCTGGACCCCAGGAGGGCAGAAACCTGTCTGAGGGGTTGGCAGCAGCAGCAGCTGCAGTGAAACCCCGGGAAAGGTAGTTTGGCAGTACCCGGGTCTGAGCTAGAGACTCGGGGATCATGGAATTGTCTCCCTAATGCCAGAATGGCATTGGGGTGACAATTCCATGATCTTAGACATGTTACATGGCCATGTTCGGAGTTACAATTGTGACGCTATACATATGTTGTGACACATGTATAGTGCACGCGTGTAATGGTGTCCCCGCACTCACAAAGTCCGGGGAATTTGCCCTGAACAATGTGGGAGCACCTTGGCTAGTGCCAGGGTGCCCACACACTAAGTAACTTAGCACCCAACCTTTACCAGGTAAAGGTTAGACATATAGGTGACTTATAAGTTACTTAAGTGCAGTGGTAAATGGCTGTGAAATAACGTGGACGTTATTTCACTCAGGCTGCACTGGCAGGCCTGTGTAAGAATTGTCAGATCTCCCTATGGGTGGCACAAGAAATGCTGCAGCCCATAGGGATCTCCTGGAACCCCAATACCCTGGGTACCTCAGTACCTTATACTAGGGAATTATAAGAGTGTTCCAGTATGCCAATGTAAATTGGTGAAATTGGTCACTAGCCTGTTAGTGACAATTTGGAAAGAAATGAGAGAGCATAACCACTGAGGTTCTGGATAGCAGAGCCTCAGTGAGACAGTTAGTCATAACACAGGTAACACATACAGGGCACACTTATGAGCCCTGGGGCCCTGGCTGGCAGGGTCCCAGTGACACATACAACTAAAACAACATATAGACAGTGAAATATGGGGGTAAAATGCTAGGCAAGATGTTACTTTCCTACAGCAATTGACAGCAAAAACTGATTTTTGATTTTTAATTGGCAGAAGATATTTGCCTGGGCCATTTTTTGATATTTGTTTTTTCAAATGTGTTTTTTATTCTAATTTATGCGCTTTAATAATTCAGAAACATGAAGCTGAGTCTGACTACAACGGCTTCCCCCGCGCTACTGTTTAGACTGCTGGCCTAAGTTACTTGTAGGCTTGTTTCCTAAGTAGGACAGGGTCGTTTTTCCAGCTCCAGCATATGTGGTAGTTTTGGATCCACGACCAGTGTGGCCACGCATCTTCGCAGACGCCCAACTCTGTGAAGCCACACAGAGGCTTCCTCTTTACAGGGCAAGACTTCTGTTCACCCGGCGAACCCGTGAAACTTTTGGGAGGCTGCCCCCAGTTCATGAGTAAGAGTAATTTTGGCTTCCTTACATTTGAGGCCTGGTTGGTCACGCCTTATGTTCACACATGTCTTTTCATTTTGAAATTTCCAGCTTTCATTGGTCAGACTCGAAGCTATTAAGACGTCCATCCTGGATGCCAATTCTCCCTTTGTTCAGTTTGCAAGCTTTACAGCAGTTTTAATATTCTAAGTCAGCACCCTGTCTTCCAATGTTCAATCTTTTTTCATGTGTTCCCGCTCACTGTGGGATGCACAATTTTGTGATTTTTGCCCTCTGCATGTGTGTACATTCATAATAGGAACACTTTCACTTCTTAGCTTTGTTCCTCGTGGGATTACACTTCTTAGGTGGCCTTAAATATATTTTGGCATGTGTTTGGTTTGCAGCACTGGTGCAGCGCCCTACAAGAAGCAGGGCATTTTTAAATTTTATTTTTATTTCTAGTTTACTAACAAGTCTCTGCATGTCATTGTCAGTTTGTGTTGTACCCCTGGTTATTTGAGTTTTAGTCAGTATTGATGTAATGCACTTATGCTATCGGTGCACCAGGGACGTTATATTTTGTGAATGTTCTTTCGTTAGGTCTTCTTTCTACCATTGTCTTGAAAAGGTTCATAGTTAGAAGGCCCGAAACATGTCGACATTTTATTTGGAAGAGTCTTTAGAATTTTGGAAGTTATTCCTAAAATGTTCTGGTCCACAGACTAAGGAATAGAAGGTAAAGGTGTCTTCAGTTTGTGTACCGTGTGTTGGACTACCTTCGACCGTGGACTTGACGTTCATGGTTGGCCAAAAGCCACAGATATACGTAAGCATTGGAAGAGTGGGGACAAAACACTAAATCTGTCTTCTATTTTGCTGTTTGATGTATTTATGTCACAATAATGTGATATGTAGCCTCTTATTTTTCTGTTTTTGTTAGTAATACAGTGTTATATGTATATATATATATATATATGTATATATATATATATATATATGTTTACTTTTCATTTCATTTTTCTATGTCAAGGCTGTGTTGATTTATATGGTCACTTCAGTGAGGAGCAACATGAGTAGAGGGTATAAGCTTTTTGTCAAGACATTTCATTCATTATTTTTGGTTATAAATATACCAACATACTGGTGACAAATGTAAGTTCTTCCTGTGTGATTTTTTAGTTCGATAATTTGTTCCCACATTACACTCTTCCATTGCTTCTTTACAATGGAGAGCTTCGGCGTAAGAGAAATGAGAACTATGGGCAAGTGGAGAGAGCTGAAGTTGAGCAGGGAATCCAGGAAGGAGGGTTACCACAAAGCTCTTGGTCTGGGGAAAGAGTTTGCCCGCTACAACCCACCTCATAGGAGATTGAGGACAATGAGGAAGTCCAAGAAGAAGAGGACACAGATGACAATCTGTTGCAAGGAGCCAGCTCTTCTGTTCCTTCCAGGGCTAGAAGTGAGGACTCCCAGAGCCTGAGCTCCTCCGACCTGGCAGTGAGCCAGAAGCAGTACTGTGTCAAGCAGGCAGAAAAGGATTATCGGGACAAGCTGGCTTTCATTTCCCTGGTGGACGAGGAGATTGCCCTGGTGGAGAAGAAGACCAAGATTGCCTAAAATACATTCAAGATGGTGAAAGCAAGGGTGAGGTGTTCACAGGGGAGATGTAACTCCTATGTTGCCTAAAGATAGTGTGCCTAGATTTGTGTTTGAGGGGGACATTGACAAATGGCTTGTTTCTTATGAAAGGGCATTGAAGATGCCACCACCCGGGAGCAAAGGAGTAACATGGCTCAAAAAGAGAAATCCTTAGGGCCCCAAAATTCTGACAAGGGGAAAGAGTTTTAAACCATTTCCTGGTAATCTTTAAGGTGGGAACTCCAGGGGAAAGAAGCCCTCTGAGAAGGCATATGCTTTGAATGTCTATAGCCAAGACACCATAGGGAGATTTTTCATGCCCAAAGAAGAGAGGAGTCACACTTAGGAACTCTGCAGGAGTGACTGGTATTGTTCTGGACAAGGAGGATTACTCGACGGAGGGCATCATAGCTCATACTTTGCTGCCCCTTAATTGTAAGGTAGACCCAGTAGATAAACTGATGATCCCAGAATGCTGAAGGAACTACTCCCATAGGATCACAGTGAATGGGGTCCTCCTCATTGCTCTGGTGTAACCAGGTGGAAAGAATAGTCTCCCAGAACAGTATCTGCAAGGAGATGTCTGTGGTTTAAGGAATGCCCATTAAGGGGGAGACTGACCACCCTATGGCTGTGGTCTCCTTAGAGTGGAGGGAGTAATTGCCCAGAGAATGGTAGTTGTATGTTCCTGCTTGCTTATAGACTGCATCCTTGGCAGTGAAATACCTCAGGTGGACAGGGAGCTAGTGGATGGGACCCACAGCACATTTCTGGGGGTATTGCCCTTAATATTAGGGTGAAGAGACCTAAGAGGCAAGTAAGAGGAAGTGGTGCCACCTGCAGCAGGATGGTCAGAAGGCCACAGTTTACCTACCCTGACAAGAGCGGACCCCAAGACTGGCACGGGTGGGCCTCTTCTGTCTTGGGTGATTTGCCTGTGCTGTTGCAGAGACAGAACACAGAAGATCTAGCTAGGCAGACCCCTCCTGACACTTACAGAGGTTCTCCAAGGATAAGGTTAGTGGCAATACTGCCAAGGTTAGACAAAGAGGGAAGACCTAAAACTATTGAGGTGGTCCCACTCCCTTGGAGTGGAATGTGAGTCTAGAATGCTTTGGCAGATGGCATCCTTTCTGCTTAGGCAACAAAATCCCCCAAGGGGAATGGCTATAATGCTAGTTGCATTTTAGCTGGGGTGCACACAGTGTGAGACAATCTCTTTTTGCTCTGTGATCATCACCATTGTTTGCTGACTGGTAGTAACAGGACGGAAATCTATGTTTTGTAGTGTGCCTAGTAGTTAAAAGTGGAACGTGTAAGAATTTGTTGTTGACATGTTCCGATATTGACTAGCCTTCAAAAGCTATTTTCTTTATTTAGCTGATCCTTTGAGAAAGACTTAAGTGCAATAAAATGCTATGTTTGATCATTTGTGGTCAGGGATACACCACAGGACTGATTCAACTACTATTTTTAATATGTATTACAAATCTAACTTAATGGTGAAGTCTATCTTTTGACACATATACAGGAAAAGTACTTCTAAAAAGTTAGGAGATGCCTGCCTGAAACTCCAGGAGGGTACCTAGCATTAAATGCTTAGCCCTTAATGTCGTGTGAAAACTGCTCCCGGAGAAGAAACAATGACATAGGTCTTTTGTCAGGAGAATCTGTGAATAAGGTGTGTGACTCCTCTCAGCTCAAGGAAGGTATTCGGTAAGGGTTAAATAGCTTGAATGGGACCAGGGTGAGCCCTGCCTATTCTTTGTTAAATGAGAAAGAAGAGAGCAGATACAAGCCCTTTGATCCTAGACCAACTGTAGCCAGCTTGGCACCATCCCAGTGAGAGTGAGAGCTGGTGTCCCAGAGCATTTTGGTGTGGTTGAGGAGGATGGGGCTCCTCATTTCCCTAGAAACATCCCTCACTTCCCTAGACACATCTCTCACTGTACTTCAAGTCACCTCCAAGGGCAGAAGTGATCTGCCATGTTGGATTGAACTCAGAATAGTGCATTGTGGGATAGTTTCCAGTAAACTAAACAGGATGTGCTGCAAAAGAGGGAAGATTTGCCCTTTGGAACTTGTTTCTCATTGGTTAAGGAGTGTCCTGTAATAGCCTCTACCAACTTGGTTGTAAATTGTACAAGATTGTCACTTCACACCAACCTTATAAGAACCAATTTGATCCTCTGAATGAACAGAAGAGGACTAGACCTGCTGTGTGGAGGCATGAGGGGCTAGACCTGCTTTGACTTGTGTCCAGGACTGAGGAGTGAATTCCAATGGCCGGTTTGCTGACCTCCTGGATGGCTACAGTGACAAAACAACTTGGCCTCTACATGCTGTCCCTGAGGTCCTGGGAGCCTTAGCAGAGCAGGAGGGACTGCTCCTGAAAATCTGAAAAGTTGGGACTTGGAATCTTTTGGGATTTCCAAGACCTCTGAAGTTTGACCCCAACCTCACAATTTTCAGAGGTTTTTGTCAGACACAGCTTACTGGCTTGTCCACCGGAGGATTTGGAGTTCCAAAAGAGACTAAGGACCTGACTAAGGACCTGATTTAGAGTTTGGTAGACTGTGCTTGCTCCAGCAGAATGCAGAGGCCAATACCTTTGTAAAAATTAAAAGCAGGATTCTTCAAAATATAGAATACCCTTTACTTTCCAGTCCCAAAACATTTCAAGGATATTTCCAATGGTGCCTTTGTATGTTTCTACGCTAATACCTTCATAACAACCTGAGTTGTACAGTTGTCTCATTGTTTTCTGTCTGTAGTTTTCTACATCCATGAAAACTATATTGCCCCCTTTGAACATAGGGTTTATAAATTAGATTACGTTCCTCCTTCATCGTTTGTATACAACTCCTTACAGCCCATTTTAGAGTACCCTAGGGATCCTGTCTTCTTTGTTCTTTCTCAACACCAAATTTTAAGTTACCAAGTCATGGTAAACATCGATATTGTCATTTTATAACTCTGGATTCAATTTTGATATACAACCACTTTCTCCTGGTGTATAGATATCAAAACCTGGTGCAAACAAAACATCTTTCTCATTCATAATATCCTTAGAACATCACTCAAACTCAGATGATTGATTTTCCTCCCTCTGATAGAAGTTAACTCATCCAATTGACAACACCCCACAACCTGAAAATAAAATCAAATAAACAATTTTAAACCTTATCGAACTATAAATAACAAATTACAAATGCCAAATTAATAAAAATATTCATACAAAACTACACTACCCACCCAAGTTCATAATAAATCCAATGACCTAAAACATTATACAGCTTAATATTATTATTATTTAGAGATAGCTAAAAATTAATTTTGCAGTAGCATGAATGAGGAAATATGCCAATAGTACAATACAATAAAGCACAATTACAAATTATATTCCTAACATGAATATTATTGTAAAGTTGCGAAAAACAATATACTCACCTTCGATATACTGGTCTACAATAATTTTGTAGTCAAAATATTTTAACCACAATATAATGATCATACAATATATTTGACTTGAAATTTAGGTGGGACTCCAAAGCCTTAGGCAACAATGAAATCCAACCGGAACCATTTAAAACTGTCCCATTTAAATATACATTTGATACTTTTAGCTTCAAATCTTTGTAAATCTTGTGTTAGCTAAGACCTTTAGAGTTTACTAAAATAATTTTTCTAATATAGTTACTTAAAGGGGCTTTCAGTCACCTCCCTTCAAACATTGGTCTGTTGTTGTGGCATTCCCATTTTGTTTCCACCCACTGCGGCTTACAGCATGGGGCAATGGGTCAGCCTCCTTAAGCCTCTGGTTAATGTCACTTTGAGTGATTGCATTTTGGTCTTTCACAAGGTGCACATCCGCCCACGAGGAATTCCTTTTAGCCCCAATGTAGCCTGATGTGATAGTAGGACACATTTAAAGTGAGAAGTGGGCACATTCCAGCTTTATCAGTTCCTTGCTTCTTCCAATGCTGTTGTAAGTGCATTTTAACAGCATACCATATTGTGTTCCTGGACTCGGTTTCTTCGCCCAGGGAAAAAAACAAACTTATGGTGTTTGAATTGCAGAACACTTGTAACAGTTTTATTTAAACATGGGTGGGATGAAATGTGGGTTTTAGTATATAATATCACATTCTGCAATACCTCTTGACTTTCCTCTTTCCATCTTCTTTTCTTTGTTCTTTCCTTTTTTCTTTCCCTCTTTCCTATTTGCTTTCTTTCTTTTTCTTTCTTTCCTTCTTCCTTCCTTTCTTTCTTTCTTTCTTTCCTTTTCCTTTTCCTTTTCCTTTTTTCATTCCTTCTTTTTCTTTTTGCCATCTTTCCTTTTTTCCATCATTCCAACTTTCTTTCCTCCTTTCTTTCCTCCTTTCCTTCTTAGATTCTTTTTTCCCTTTATTTCTCTTCATTCCTTTTGCCTCCTTTCATTCTTTCTTTCCGTTTTTCTTTCTTTGTTGCCCACTTACCTTTTTCTTTCCTGCCTTATTTCCATTTGTATTTCCTTTTTTCCTTTCTTTATATTTACCTTCATTCCATTATCTTTCCTTCTTATTTTTGTACCTTTATTCCATGCCTTTTTACTCTTTACTTACTCTTTGCTTTTTATGCTCTTTTGCCTTTTCTTCCTTTCTTTCTTTCGACTTCTTTCCCTCTTACTTTCCGTCTTTCTTTTTTGTGCTCATGTCATCCTTCTTTTTTGCCTTATTTCTTTATTTGTTTCTTTCCTTATTCCTTTCCATAGTTCCTTTATTATTTCCTTCTCATTCTTTTTGCTTTCTTTCCTTTATTCCTTCTTCCCTTCTTTCTTCCTTTTTGCCTTTCTCCCTTCCATTTTGCCTCCCTCCCTTCCTTTCATCCTTTTTCCTTTCTTTCTTCCTTTTTTGACCTTCTTTCTTCCCTTTTGTCTGCCTTTCTTACTCTCTCTCCTTCCTCACTTTCTACCCTTTTTTCTTGCCTTCTTTCTCAAAGGTAAGGATAACAGCCAATGTCAGACCGATGACTTTTTAGGTCTTTGTTACCTAAGACCTTTTAATTTTACTAAAAGTGTGTATAGCATAGCTACTTTTAGGGGCTTTCAGTCAGATGTCATCCATTAGTCTGTGGTTGTCTTATTCACATTCTTCTTCCAACCACTCCATCATATATCTAGGGGCAATGTTAGCCCACTTCAGCCATTGACTGACTTCACCATGAGTTACGGCATGCTGTCCTTTCCACAAGGAACACATCCATACACATGGTAGTTACCTTCAGTGCTAGGTGTACCATGCTTATGTGTACTTTCTTTAGACCTTTTTTCCTAGATTTAATTAGGACCCTCGGCTTCCAGAGGGAAACGTCTGTAACAATGCGTACTTTACGATGCAGATGTTTTTTACGCTTGAGTGCACAGCGCATGGTTTTTTCTGTGCCTTAACCACGCATATGCTAACCTACTCATATGCATAGTTAAGGCACAGAAAAAGCAATGTGGTGTTCAGGAGAGGAACCAGAGGATGCAGTGAGGTAAATGGGGCTGGGGCAGGGTTGGGGGTGGATTAAGGGATTGGGGTGGGTGGGGAGTCGGTCCGGGCTATTTTTTTTAAGGGTCAGGGGTGTGGTGTTTGGTTTATTTTTAAAGGGATTAGGGTGGGGGTCGGGGTATTTTTTTTTTTAGGGGGTTGGTTGGGGGTTTGGATAATTTATTTAATTTAGGGCTCAGGGTGGGGGAGGGTAGTTTATTTTTGAAGGGGTGGGGGAAGGTTTAAGGAAGGGCGGAAGGAGGGAGGAGAGAAGAGAAGGAAGGATCAGGGGAGGAGGTGGTAAGGTAAGTGGGGTTTGGGCAGGGTTGGTGGGTAGTTTTTAGCAGTGAGGTGGATTTAGGACTTAGGGTAGCTCGGGTGTTGTGGTACTTTCGTTTTTAGGGGCATGGGATGGGGTTGGGATATTTTTTTTTTAGGGCTGAGGGTGGGTGGGGGTATGGGGTAATTTTGTTTTATGGGGCTGGGATAGGGGCTTGGAATACATTTTTTTAGGGATGGGTGGGGGATCTGGGTAGTTTATTTATTAGGGGGAAGGTTTTAGGGCTCAGGACACTTGGGGAATGTTGGGGTAGTTTCGTTTTTTGGGTGGAGGATGGATAGTTTTTTCAGGGCTCAGGGCGGGTGGAAGGTCGGGGTAGGTTACTTTTTAGGGGCAGGGTGAGGGTTGGCGCATTTTTGCTTTTTAGGGCTCAGGGCGGGTGGGGGATGTCATAGTAGTTTAGTTTTTAGATGTAGGGGTAGGTTTATTTTAGGGCTTCGTGGTAGTTTACTTTTTAGGGGTGGGGGTTAGGGTATTTTTTCTTTTTAGGGCTCAGGGTGGGTGGGGTTGTCAGGGTAGTTTAATTTTATGGGGATGGAGGATTGGTGTAGTTTTTTATTTTAGGGTTCGGGGCAGGTGGATGGTCAGGATACTTTAGTTTATAGGGCAGGGTGGGGAGTTAGGATAGCATTTATTTTAGGGCTCAGGGTGGGTGGGGAGTCGGGTTGGTTAGGTATTAGGAGTGGGTTAATTTTGGGCCTCAGGGTTAATGTGGGTTGCATGACAGAACCACGCATGCCATTTTGCATGCATTTCCACACATGCCCTTACTAGGCATGCTTTTACAGCGAAATTTGTTGTAAAGGCATGCGTGGAAATGACACAGTCATGGTTCCGACCGCGTTGTTAAGGCATGCGTTGTTCCAGCATGCATAGTACCATCATACAACTGCTTCCTGAACAATATAGTTTTGCAAAAATCATGACAAAATAAAACAAGAATTACCAAAAGGCTGATGTCCAATTCTAGACTTATTGACTTTGCCAATGCTTGTTTACTTTTTAATGTAACAGTAGTCACAGAATGGAAAATGCACTGGCTTGAAGAAACAAACAGGTTGAGAAGTAAAAAATGGGCAAGGTCAGGATTATTAGGGACAGAAATACATACAGACTTCCAAATGTGAGAACTCGAAAACCTTCCAAAAGTGGTGTAAAATTCCAGCCTTAATCTTCTATTCTCACCTGTATTTCCTGTACTCTGCTGGTGTGACTAATTTGTCATTAATGATTTGTTGTCAATGATAATTTTGAAAATATAGAATTGTAGCTGGACAATCATCTCCGAAGAAAATATTTTCCAACATGAAGACCCAAATGACAACATAGACAAGGAGTTGTCTATGCAACTTGTAATGCTGATGTGGAAAACAGCACCTCGCTAAATCTTAATCTTTAACTATGGTAGAGGGTTTTTAAATAATGAAAATTAATGCAATTAACATGTAGAACTAACCTGTAGGCCATAGATGGAAAACCATATTTTAAAAGCAAGTAAGAGCACTAGGCTTGCACATTTACCTGTATTAGGTTTGAATGGCTGTAGAGTGCACTTTCTTTACAGCAGCTGACCTAGGTTAAGAATGTGAAATATTAATATTCAGTAAAGCAGACATGTTACAAAATGTATGAGTTCATAATAAAGTTTTAGATTTTGACTTTCCCATGGGCTTGTTTTTCGTAGAATATAATAATGTATTAAAATGTTTAGTTTAATTTTCGCAGAATGTTTCTACATGACGAATAGTTTTGGTACCTGAAATATACGAGAAACATGTGATCGAATGATGTGATGTAAAGGCCTAACCATGAACTGTAGTTTTCTTATACTAGGCAAATGGTGGGAACTCTCCTACGTTTCTACAAAATGTTTCAGAAAATGTTTCATTCAAATGTTGATATGTGTATACCATTGTTTTTTGACTGCTTGAATAACCGGAAGCTTCCCAGTTCCCATAAAGAGACTGCAAGCTGAGTGGCTAAGCACGTTGGAAATGCAAACAACTTCTTTCAAATGATTGCTATGAAAGCTTATATAATTGCGTTTTCCTAGAGTAGGCTGAGAGCTTCTGCATTGAGACTTTCCAGACTTCACTGCAGAGCCCTCTGCTGAGATGCTTCTCAGATTCATTCTAAGAGACCCTTTCATCTCGCTGCCTGAATCTATGCTGCTCTGAGACTCTGCTGAGCTTCTTGAACTTCTCTTTATGGGAAGTTCTGCCTTGATTGATATTTGAGAATTGATGCTAAGAGCTTCGTGCTTTCACCTCTTGAGTTTAAGCTCTTTATGTGTTATGATTGATGCTTTTCTCGCATTTATCCAATCTTAGAATAGGAACTTTTCCTTTATGGAATACGCTTAAATGATATTGTTCTATTATTGATCATTTATGATTGCCTTGATTGAGCTAATTGGACAACTCTCACTATTGGCTCCCAAAAAATTGAAATTGTAACTGTGATGACTAGTTGGTTTGATTTGCAGCTCGTGGTTGATCTAATCTGCATCCAAGATCCATCAGTCTGGACTGTAGGGGCTATTGATCTGAAGAGTTGTTATAGGTACATAGTAAAACCAAATGTTGAACTAAAGTCCCTGCTCTACCAACCACGTGGGTCTCAATCCATGCTACTCTAAAACTGACCCTGAGGCGCTTATTTCCTTAGCCTGTAGTGATAGAGCCACTTCATGGTTTCAGCAAAATTAATGGATGAAGAGGAGACTGTGACTGCAGCCTCATAGATGGGTTGCTGGAATTCCCTGTTACTGCTGGGAGAGTTGTGTCTTTATGCTGACTGACATTGAGAAAGATATCACTGTGATATGTGCAGAGTGAATAATGTATGTGATGGACATAGGGTGAGAGCTCTTGCTTAACCTGAAATGGTTAATGGCAAATCATAATACAAAACAATCTAAGGAGGCCAGAGCATGTGCGCACATGCACATGCATGAGCAGACATCTTCAAATAATGTAAAACCTTGCAGCCATTGTCAAATTATGTGAAACCATTTGAAGATGGCCACCCAGCACTGTATTAGCAGCGTGTGCCAGGGGGCAGGCTGGCACTGGTGAAGAGCAGAGTTCTAAATAAACACTTTAGGGGCAGGAACAAAGGGGGCCAGCGAGTTCAAAGAGAAAGAGAAACACAGAGAAAATCATTCATTAAGCACTGCAGTTTAAGGTTCCCACATCATCAGTAGAAATATACAACTCAAAAATGGTGAGATAGCAGTGCTCCATTAAGCAGGCCAAACACAAGCACAGGTAGGAAAGCTATTAAATGATGAGACTACAAAAGGTGTCTGGAGGTGAGACTTAAAAAAATGGCAAGCTGTCCACACTGTGACTTTTCTCCCCAGATGTGTGGAACATCCCTCCAGATGTTCTGCACTGAGTTACATCTTTTAAACTATATGCTGAGACGTAGCTGTTACAATTCTAAACAGTCAATGTCAAATCCTACAATCATTATTTTTATTGCATATTTCTTTCTTTTTGCTGGCCCTATGGGATTTGTGGTACATTTAACACAATTCATAACTTCAAAGTGTGCAAGCATGTCTGTTTGCAAATCTATAATGCATCTTTTTGGTTTCAAACCTTCTACGCACGGAGGGGCTCCATTCTGCGGGACACATAGATAGGCAAAAATGCCTCTTGTGCAGATAACCTTTAAGGCATGGGAAAAGTGGATTCTGGCCCATGGCCCCACCCTTTAAGGAGGGCCCTTGTTGTTTGGTCAGGACAGAGCCTTTCATTAATGTATCCAAATAGCCATGCTGTAATAACTACCTCAACCTCTTTTGGTCATGGAATATTGGCAATACCCCAGCCTCATACAGGGCTGCCGCATTGTCCACTTCCATGCCAATCTGTGCGCTGCCTGTGGATCAAGGCAGTCCAAGGGCAACTCGAGAAAAGGAGGGATGTTAAATGGTTCAGATGCTGACTTTTCACCTTTCCTTTTTCTTCGTTCTCTGACTATTGCCTAACTTTTAAAGAATGATCAAGGGCGTGATTTAACTGAAAATGGATCAGAAATGCAAAGCTGTTGGGATTAGGGGTCCCAAAAGAGGCGTGGCCCAGGGCCCCTAAAATCCTTAAGTGTCCCTACTCTCGTGATTGTTTTTGTGCAGGAAGGTGTATCTTACTGCACAAAACCAATCACCCCTGCATCACAGACACCCTTGTTGCGTGCATGCTCGTGGGTGGGAGTGTGTTTATGTGAGAGATTGTGTGTGTAAGTGTGAATTTGTGTGTATGTGTAAATGTGTGTGTTTGAGTGAAAATGTAGGTCAAAGAGCGCGTGATGTCACTTCCGCTACCCCTGGCATTTTGGTGAATTGACGTACCAGTCGTACCCGTATGCACGAGTTTTGAGAATAATGCATGCTTGAAAGATGCTTCAGTGGCAGCTTTCAAGGCGCAGCGCTCGCTCAGGTAACATTTGCTTCTCCCTAATGCCTAATTGTAATCACAGTAATACCCCACGCAAACTCTAAAAGCATCTGCCCAATTCTTGTGCGGGGCAACTGTATGCATTCATGTTTGAGAATTATGCAGTAGTAAGACCATTAAAAGTTGCCAGGTATCATTTTGTGGTCACCTGACAGTCGTAAATGGATCCACTTTTGGCCGTAAATATAGGTTAATGGCTGCAAATGGTTTTGTGAATAGGGCCATCCATGTGAAATGAGCCGTGGCTAAAAGTTGCAATTTTTAAACTGTAATAATATTTTCACGCTATTTTATTTGCCCGAAGTTTTTTTGAGAGCCCACTAAGATCATATACAACTGGACACGAATGGCATAAGTTGTTTTTCACTTTTCATCTTTTATGAAGACATGTCTTTAAAACTCTGTGTTTCTTTGGCAGTGGCTGACACAGGGGATAGGCAAAGCGACTTTTAGAAAAAAGCCAGTCTGTTGGGAAATCAGGGGGGAGACTTTACGATGCGCAATTGGCTCAGTTGCACGAATTTTCATTATTTTCTAGACATTTTCAAGTCCGCGTGATTACAAAAGCACAGAAAATGTAAGAAGAGAAGAAAGGCGCAAATCATGTGATTGAACATTTCAATTAGAAATGAAAGCTAGTAAATTTGCCTATCTGAATACTTCACCTGTTATTCCACACAAGTGGAGCGATTAATAGTCCACTGTAATAATGATAAATTGATGCTCGAAATGTGACTCCCGAGTATTTCACTTCATGGGGCCACCATTAGCAAGGATGCAAAATGTCATTCAGAGGCCTGCTGCCCTGGCTTTTCTCTGAGGAAAATGACTTCCCACAGTCTTCAAATAGACCTGCGTGATCAGAGAAGTCACCAAACCCGCCACAGGTGGTCCACAAATGCGAGAAAAAAAAGAAAATGTTCTGGTCCTCAGAGGAAAAAATACGATTCTTGCGCTAGAGAATAGCATGTGTGAAAGTAGGTAACATTCTGTGTAAATATTGTGTACATTTAACATTTTGTAATTCTTAATTGCGCTGGGCTTCATGTTGTCATCCAATAACCGTGTTTAAATGTCTGTGCTCTTAGACAGTGCTACATTAGGACTACAGTAACCATTTAAAATCCCTCAAAGCAGTCACCAGATCCCAAATGTGGAAATAACAAGTGTCTTTCTTTTATGGTGTTGACAAGCCTCGGTACCCTGGTCCCTCAATCTGGGCACCAAGTACTAATTTTAGCACTGAAGTCTCCAAAGACTGAGGAAAACACTTCTGTGCTGGGCACTAAAACTCAATGTTAGAAATGGGGTCTTTGGTTGACAGTCAGGTTACCCCCTGTTCAAGCAAGGACCCTCACTCTAGTCAGGGTAAAAGAGAATCACCCTCAGCTAACCCCTGCTTACCCCCTTGGTAGCTTGGCAGAGCAGTAGGCTTAACTTCAGAGCGCTAGGTGTAAAGTATTTGTACCAACACACACAGTAACTTCATGAAAACACTACAAGATGACACAACACCGGTTTAGAAAAATAGGAAATATTTATCTAAACAAAACAAGACCAAAACGACAAAAGTCCGACATACATAAGTCAAGTTATGAATTTTTAAAGATTAAACTCAAAAATAGCGCTTAGAAACAAAAATGCTTTGATGAGATGTTAACACGGCGTCGTGACGGAGTCCTTCCCAACAAGCCGACACCAGCGGCGCCGGACACGGAGTCGTGTAGGCCCCCAAGTACAGTACCTTTGATGAAGAGTGAAAACAAGCCGATGCGCGAAGTCGGGAATCGCGGCGTCTGTGCGAAACGTTGAATCCGTGCACTTCGAGCGGCGTCGGTCACGACGTAGTGCGGCGACTTCCACGGATTCGCGGACTTCAGCGGGACTGCTGCGGCGTCAGGCCTGCGAAGAACGTCGCATTCCAGCGAAGGTCACGGCGTCAGGTGCAGGCGGCGTTATCGGATTCAGCAGCGGCGTCGGTCCGAAGTCGATTTCCTTGGATTCCACCAGCTTTCCTTTCAAGGGCCCAGGGACTGGATAGGGCACCACTTGTCGGGGCAGGAGTCTCTCCAGAGACTCCAGGTGCTGGCAGAGAGAAGCCTTTGCTGTCCCTGAGACTTCAAACAACAGGAGGCAAGCTCTAAATCAAGCCCTTGGAGATTTCTTCACAAGATGGAAGGCACACAAAGTCCAGTCTTTGCCCTCTTACTCTGGCAGAAGCAGCACTGCAGGAAAGCTCCACAAAGCACAGCCACAGGCAGGGCAGCACGTCTTCCTCAGCTATCAGCTCTTCTCCAGGCAGAGGTTCCTCTTGGTTCCAGAAGTGTTTCTCTAGTCTGTAGATTTGGGTGCCCTTCTTATACCCATTTTAGTCATTGAAGTCACCTTTCTCCAAAGGGGACTCACACCTACTTGTGAAATCCTGCCTTGCCCAGGCAAGGCCTCAGACACACAGCAGGGGATTGCAGCCGGCATTGACAGAGGCAGGCACAGTCCTTTCAGATGAGAGTGACCACTCCACCCCTCCCTCCTAGCAGAGATGGCTAATCAGGAAATGCAGGTTACACCCCAGCCCCCTTTGTGTCACTGTCTAGTGTGAGGTGAAAAACAACCCAACTGTCAAACTGACCCAGACAGGGAATCCACAAACAAGGCAGAGTCACAGAATGGTTTAAGCAAGAAAATGCTCACTTTCTAAAAGTGGCATTTTCAAACGCACAATCTTAAAATCAACTTTACCAAAAGATGTATTTTTAAATTGTGAGTTCAGGGACCCCAAACTCCACATGTCCATCTACTCTCTAGGGGAATCTACACTTTAATCATATTTAAAGGTAGCCCCCATATTATCCTATGAGAGAGTCAGGCCTATCAACAGTGAAAAACTAAATTGGCAGTATTTCACTGTCAGGACATATAAACCACATTACTATATGTCCTACCTTATCCATACACTGCACCCTGCCCTTGGGGCTACCTAGGGCCTACCTTAGGGGTGCCTTACATGTAAGAAAAGGGAAGGTTTAGGCCTGGCAAGTGGGTACACTTGCCAAGTCGAATTTACAGTGTAAAAATACACTTACAGACACTGTAGTGGAAGGTCTGGGACATGATAACAGAGCTACTTATGTGGGTGGCACAACCAGTGCTGCAGGCCCACTAGTAGCATTTGATTTACAGGCCCTGGCACCTCTAGTGCACCTTACTAGGGACTTACTAGTAAATCAAATATGCCAATCATGGATAAACCAATTACATACAATTTACACGGAGAACATATGCACTTTAGCACTGGTTAGCAGTGGTAAAGTGCTCAGAGTTGAAAAGCCAACAGCAACAGGTCAGAAAAAAATAGGAAGCAGGAGGCAAAAAGACTGGGGATGACCCTGCATAAGCAAAAGTCCAACACTCAACAATGCACAGAATTAACAATCAATGTCCAGCCATGCTTCTTTTAAAAATGACAAACTAAATACGACACATTAAATTACAA
This sequence comes from Pleurodeles waltl, assembly GCF_031143425.1. Lineage (NCBI taxonomy): Eukaryota > Metazoa > Chordata > Amphibia > Caudata > Salamandridae > Pleurodeles > Pleurodeles waltl. The sequence goes on from NC_090437.1 coordinate 195,282,621, forward strand.
ATATTTACAAGATTCCAAGTGGAATTACAAATGGAAACTATTCCTAAAGGGGTCCAGCGGCATTGCAGGCTTCCAGTCATGTACCCCATATACATCACAGTGGGCACCTACCTTGGCAAACCTAGTCCGTTCCCATTAGCTGTGTGGTATCAGGTGTCAATTTCTGCACCAGTAGAATCAAACCATAAAGTCCAGTAATGCACCTATATTGGCACGTTGCAATGCATAAAGGTTTTTAAGGTCAGCAAGATTTGTTCCACAGGCTTATTCATATTATTCATAATGTAAAATGAGAGTCCTGCTGCCTTTGTCACCACATTAAAAAATCAATAAAGTAAGCCTATTGGCGCCAACATGACTATAAACATTACTGCATGGTCTCTAGCTAGAGAGACCTATCACTCATTTTAGGCTGACCAAATGTATTTATTTACATGAACATAAGGTATACCGCTGGAGACCTCATTATTTACTGTGACGAAGGATATAAGGGAATCACGGTAATAAACGCCTTCCTGTTGCATTTTCAGATAATTCACAATGTAAAACCTTTTTATATTGTGTTTAATAAAAAGCTCAAAATGGAAAGCCATTTCCTATGGTGTTATTGTAAAAATCCCTGCTACTGCTCTTATTAGTGGGTTAGCAAAGTAAAACCCACGTCAGATTGTATTTACCAGAAGGTTCACAATGTAAAACTGCTCCTATGATATTTGTAAAGGAGTTTGTAATGTAAGACTCATTCCCTTTGTTTTTGTTAGAATTTTCACAATTTGAAAACCCTTACTATGGTGTTTGAGACAGCCATTTCAGGACCTCCTAGGGCAGTCAGGCAGTTACTAGCTCACCAGTGTCATTGCTGGTTTTTCACCTCTGGTGTACCGGGGGTCTCCTTTACCCAAAATGCTGAATTTGGGATAAGGCGACCCTTTTAGCATTTGTCTCTTATGGAAACTAGGCAGAACAGTTGAGGGCTGACTCGGAGATTCTGCGGGCTGGAAACTTAGAACTCAGGAACATACAACATTAACACTCAATAAATCAATGTCCAGCCCGTGCCTTAAATGGGAAAAGTTATTTAAAGTACACACTATTAAATACTATAATTAAATGACAAATAAGTACAATATTTCAGGTGGAATTAGAAACTAGAACCGCTATTACAAAGACCTTGCATATTACCAAAGTGCCAATTACTAAGTTCATAAATGTATCCCGTCTGCTCCCAATATCTGCGAGGTACCATATGACAACAGCAGGTTCTAATCACAAAAAACAGCAATGGCCTTATATTGGCCCTTTTGAAATGAAATGCCTTCTGTTGCTTTAATTGGAACATAAATAACGCCGTTGTTTAAATTGGAACATAAATATGGCCATGCCATCTCAGCCAGGAGAGACCTGTCAAACAAGTTAAGAAGATGCAAAGAATACATTGACTTGAACATTAAGAGCCCCATTTAGATTTTGGTGGACATAGTGCTCTGTTGGAAATGTGACAAATTACTCAGCTTATCAAACCCTTGGTCTGCCTGTGACATTTAAAGACAAACTGAGCTTAGCCTATTGTCGATGGAGGCCCCGTTTACTCTATCGACCGAATAGTTCCTCTGATGAAGTAGGGGCCATCAGAGGAAGAACATTACATTGCCTGTCCTATTTAGGGTGCAGGGTGTAATGCCTTTTTTCCTCCCCGCCACTGCCAGGAAAAACCTAAGGGTAAGCGACAACAAAAACAAACAATGACCAGCATATTTGGGAGAGCACTTACATGGTGTGTTGGTCATCAGTTGTTTGTTTTTCAGAAACAAATTCCTGTTTTGTGAGTTTTGTTGGACCTTGACCATTTGCAGGGTTATCCACAAACGTTTTGCCTTCGACCTTCTATTTTTTTCTGAGCTGTTTTTGTTGGTTTTAATACTCTGGGCCCTTTAACACTGCTGATCAGTGCTGAACTGCAAATGCTCCCTGTCTAAATTGTATTGGTGATTAGTTTACCCATGACTGGCATATTTCATTTATTAGTCCCAAGTAAAGTGCACTATGTATCCTCACGGCCTGTAAATCAAATTCTACTAGTGTGCCTGCAGCACTGTTAGTGCCCCCCACATGAGCAGCCCTGCAGACCTGTCTCAGACCTACCACTGTAGTGATAGTGTGTGCAGTTTTAAACTGCCATTTCGACCTGACAAGTGCACCCACTTGCCAGGCCCAAACCTTCCCTTTTACTATATGTAAGTCACCCCTAAAGTAGGTGAAAGGCAGCCCAATGGGCAGGGGGCAGTGTAATTAAATGTAGGACATGTAATAGAGCGTCTTACATGTCCTGATAGTGAAATACTGCTAAATTAGGTTTTCACTATTGCAAGGCCTATCTATCTCATAGGGTAACATGAGGATTGCCTTGAAATATCTTTCAAGTGTAATTTCTCATTGGGATCAGATAGAGATATGGAGTTTGAGGTTTCTGAACTCATAGTTTAGACATTTTTAATTGTTTTTTTGAAAATGCCACTTTTAGAAAGTGGACATTTTCTTGCTTAACCATTCTGTGCCTCTGTCTGTCTGCTGAATGCACGTCTAGGTCATGATGACAGTTGGGCTGTTTGTGCATTCACTCTAGATAGTCACATAAAGGGAGCTGAGGTGTAACCTGCATATCCTGATAGCCCATCACCAGGCTAATGGGTCTTCCTTAGCTAGAGTGGTGGGAGGAGCTGAGACTTGCACCTGAATAGGGCTGTGCCTGTCCTCAGACAGAGCAGTCTCCAAACCCCTGGAGTGTACCTGGGGCCAGGACAGGAAAGGCAGGGTCTTGTCCACTACACCGACTTTTCTTTGAAGTTTGCCTACTTCAATCAAAGGAATGGTTATAAGTACAGGACCCCTGACGCCACATAGTTAGAACACTTCTGGACTGAGGATATTCTGCCAGGAAGAAGAGCTGGATGCTGTAGGAGAGACTGCCACTCTGCCTGTTGTTTTGTTGTGCTGGCCTGCTGCTTGCTGCTTCTGATCTGGGAGTGAAATGACTGGACTTTGCTTTCTAGATCCTGCTTTCCAAGGTTCTCCAAAGGCTTGAACTGAGCTTGCCTCCTGTTAAGAAGTCTCAGGGCCATCAAAAACTTAATCTCCCAGTGCCTGGGCTTTCTTGCTGAGAGTCCTGACTTGCCAAGTGGTGCCAAATCCAGTTCCTGGGTCCTTTGAAGTGAGCTCCGGTGCAACCAAGAAGACACTAAGCACATCAACTCCAGAGGGACTTCAGAACTGGTGCCACTCTCCGACTATGTGCCACTGCCTGCATCGGAACTGTGGTCCTCCCTGAGTGCAACAACCACATGCTGCAAGACAGGCTCAACATGGCCGCAGCACCTCTGAAGTCCCGCCACAACATGAGTCCTGAGTGGTGTGTCACTGATGTCTGGGACACCCGACTTTGACTCTGCTGCAGCACTGTGGTGTGATCATGGCACCGTAAAGTTGACGCCTCGCACCCTGACCAGCTGGATTCATCGACCCTGCCTTGTTGTAAGGAACCAATGCGTCACCACCAGCGCTGCATCACCTCCCCTGCAACTGTAAGGAACCAACACCTCATCTCCCCTGCCTAGTGGTAAGAAACTGACATCTCACCTCCCCGGTAGCAGTAAGGAACCAACGCCACACTGGCTCCAGCGACGCCTCACATCCTTGACTCCCTGCAACGTCTTTGTTTCCTCATCATTTTTCAAGGGACTGTACCTGGGGTCCATCGACTCTGTGACAGGCCTGCACTCCCTCACAAGTGGTGTTGGACAGTTGGGAATGCCTCTGTCAAGAGGCCGTGATAGCCCCAGTTGGATTTATTATGCGGATAAGAGCTTCAGTAAGATTTAATCTTTGAAAAATCGTATCTTTACTTGCGTATATTTTATTTTTGTCATTTTGGTCTTGTTTTACCCAGATAAATATTGGCTATTTTTCCAACCTGGTTAAGAGTACTTTTGCAGTGTTTTCACTGTGTTATTGTATATGTACAAATACTTTTCACATTGCCTCTGAAATAAGCCTGACTGCTCATGCCGAGCTACCAAGGGGGTGAGCAGGGGTCATCTTAGCTGTGTGGCTCCCTTGCCCTGACTAGTGTTAGGGTCCCTATTTGGATAAGATGCAAACCACTGCCAAGTAGAGATTCCATTTCTAACAAGTTTGGATATAAGAAAAAAAAATTGAAAAACTTGATGGATCACATCAAAATCACCTGTGGCCATCCACCTAATATTTTTATACATTGAAAAGAATTGCTTCACAGAGGTTCCTTACAATGTTTCGAGGTGATCACTGGATCCGCTATCATCTCTAAATTAGGCCAGGGCAGAGTACATGGAGTGCGACTCTGCGGAATTCTGCGGTGTTAAAAAAAAACTCAGTGGAATTCCGTGGCAGTGGAGTTCAGTGACCCATGGAGTCCCGAATGCACCCGACTTTGGAAGCGTGAAGCAGGGTTGGGCTTGGTCAGCCAGGTCCATCCCTGCTTAGTGCTTCCAAGATTGGGCGCATTCAGAGAGGGCCATAGGCAGTGAAAGCTGCAGTTTCAGGCCTCTTGTGCACCGTCCTGTCCGGTGGGCAGTGCACATGGGACAGGCCGGTGCACAAGAGGCCTAAAACAGCAGCTTTATTTTGCTGCCTACGGCACTGGCCTGAATTCAGGCCAGTGCCACAGGCACTGAAAGCTGCTGTTTCAGCACTTGTTTGTGCAGAGATGAGGTCTTACCTGGGTCTTCCAGGGGGTCATCCTCTCATCATCATTCGATGGCAACGAGTCTTCAGCAGCTGCCTCCCTCTGGCTTCTGCTGCTGCAGTCCAGTTATAGGTTACACAGCACAAGCTCAGACTGTCTGTGCTTGCGCTGTGCAGCCTATACTGGGCTGCAGCGCGCATCGGGTGAGCTCTGCTCCCCTGGCAGGGCTAGCTGAGTTTTTGGATAACCTTGCACCTCAAGTGGTGCGCGGAATTCATAAAACTCCGTTAGCTCCGCCAGTGGAGCAGATCTCTAGGCACACCCCTGCTCGAAATCTGGCAGACAGTATTTCATCAGTGTGGCAGAGATATCCCTCTGCCACCCTGACAGACTGTTTACTATTTGCAAAACCTTAAATCGGACCCCAAGTCTTTCTCTTGCCACACCAAGGATTTACTGTGACCAGATTTAAGAAGAGACCTCTGCATGTACTCCTTCTCACTTCTTTGGTCAGAGAGTTCATAATTAAAATCCATTTCTATTGTATTTGTTAAATAGTTTAAAATATAAATCCTCTTCCTTCCCATGTTATTTGTCACACGGTTCACAATGTAAAACCGATTCATAATGCATTTGTTAGAGGATTCACATTGTAATGTCTCTTCCTATTGTATTTGTCAGAGAGTTCCCAGCTTAAAGCCACTTCAAATGTTGTTTTTTAAGCAGTTCAATATAAGATGGCCTAATACATTATTTGTTAGAAAGTTCACAATGTGAAACTGTTTTTACTGTATTGGTCACAAGGTTACACCATGCAAAGACACTTCCTTTTTAATTTGATCTGCAGTCAGCTATGCTCCTATCAGTTACGAGCAATGGAAGTGCTTCTTAGGCAGACTAACACAAGTATTCTTCAGTCAAATATTTGTAGAAAAGAGCATCAACATGTGTGAGAGGGGATTGACAGTCCTTTCCCTAGTACTACTTGTTACAGCTCTTATTCTGGTAATCACATAAGCTCAGGTATCCAGCTGTGCTCTCAAACCAAGCTTAAAAATCAGTGACATTAGAAAAAACAGAAATAGATAAGTCAAATGTAGTAAATACAATATTTAAATGAATTGATGCACACAGCAAATGGGTGAAGAAATATGTGTAAATAAACAAATCACAGTGACAATACATTACAATGGTAGAGTGCAAAGATAGCGTAACAACGTAGTGAAGAATTGGTGAAATTCATATGCCAGAAAGGATAACATGAGAAAATGTACTGAATAGCAGTTTTTACCCGTAGAGGGTGGTCAATCATCTGGCATCAAACATTACTCCATCAGTGTTGGAGTGGTGGTATTCCACCTGACATATTTATATATCTCCGTCATGGTGGTGGCTCCCAACGGTGTATTGAAGGAGTATGTGGCAGACCTGTTTGGGCTTGGAGCACCCATGCACCTTAAAGATGGATGTGCACATCGCACATCTGAGATGAATTGGCAAAGTAATCACACCTGCAAAGCACACTTTAAAACACACTCCATTCCATAACATGATTCTTTGCTTTTCTCACATTCAACCAGCACCAGATAAGCTTTTTTGTTGCCACTGTCTTTTCCTTGTATTTGTGTTTCATTGTTCCCTACTCTTCAATTTAACATCTATATTGTTTGTCTTTATTTACACTATATCTGACAGAAGAAGCTCCAGATTCTCAGACACAGAATTGACTGTCAGAGTGTTTGAAATAAAAAGGGTAGAGCCACATTAGTGTGGAGGCTTTGTCCAAAGTACTACTATAACTCAGAAAAGGGAAATGTAGACGAGAAATGTCTCAAGAGTGAATGCTGTATCTAAGAATGGGTGCTTACAAGAGGAAATTGAGAATCCCTGGAATGATGTGAGGGGGAGCGTAAGATCCCTGGCCTCTAAAGTCCACCTAGAGGCCCAGCAGACAGGTTTTGGTTCTCCCATGTCCATGAACATATTGCCCTGGGAGCGGAAGTTGTACACGATCCTACACTTGGGAGGCTTTGCAGGAATCCCTATTGGTTTGGAGACTGGCAAGTGCACTCACCGTATGCTATAAAGCTACTGTCACTTCTTCATTTGTATTGTACTAGATGTTAATGTGTTTCCTTCATCATAAAATGTTTTTGATGTGTACTAGGCCTTAAATGTATGATAATAGTTTGTACGTTGTTTGTTGATAGTATCTTTATTAACAATGTATAATGTAAAATCATATATTAACCCCATATATACCTTTCCAAAATCTAATCAGTTCACACATATAGAAAGCTGGTTTACTTTTGTCTGTTTGTTCACATTTACCATTACAATTATTAATTTGTACTCAGTACTCTAGGGCATTTATAGGTTCATGGTGTTTCTGATGCATTTGCATGTGGTTGTTACCCTTTACAAGGCATGCTTAATTTCATACAAATTTTACATCAACATGATGTACATGATGTACAGTTCAAAGTCAAAACTGTAATGAGATAGATGAATGTGTAAAACACCTTAACATGATAAAGCACAGCACTGTACAAGTGTGATGTGATATTAGCTCTTAGCATCTGACTTGACGTTAGGAATGCTATGTTTGTGTTTCTGGAATTTTAAGGTCTAAACTATGGTTTTGTCAGGGGAATCTATGGACCAGAACATCATAGGAGCAGGCTCCTGGTATGAAGACCAGATGGTCCAGACCATAGAGCTCCTCAAAGAGAACACCCAGCTCATGGAGAAAATCAAGCGTTTGCAGAGGGAGCACAGTGATCTCCTGGAGAGGCAGATCTCTGTCTTGTGCTCCCTTTCAGGGGTGGTGCAGAATGGGTTGAAGGGCATATGCAGGGCTATGAGTCTGTCATCTACCCCTATCTGTGGACCTTCAACATCTGACAACTTTCTATCAGGCTCTTCCACAGAAATGGTGGCCTTGCAACCCCAGGAGCCACTTGGCAACATCTTGTACCATGCAACTGTAGAGCCTTCAGTTCCCCCGTTCGGCAGCACCAGTGGGATGGGATCCCTCCAAAAACACCAAAGATAGGCACAAGTCCTAATTTTCTACTGTGAGATAGGACAATTCACTCTTGGGACAATTGTTTTCCACATTCACCATCTGAGGACAACATCTGTTCTGTACGTGCACTCCAAATAACTGTGGCTTCAACCTGATAAATTTCATCCAGCGTCATTGACAATTCTGTGTCTGTAATTGTATCTGTTATTTCCTTATGTTAAGTTTTTATGCATATTACCTTCCAACACATTAGTTAAAACATCTATTTGTCAAATTAAATTTTAATTTTCAAAACTGTTAACCCATTACTTTCTCTGCTATTTGTTGGGTTGTTAAAATCAACTGTAAGTAAACAAATCAATTGTGTTAAATGTAATTAAGCAAATACACATACACCATCATTTAAATTTAATCATTTATTTCCTTCCATGTTGAGGGTTTAGTTCATCAAAAATAACAACCAAACGTTGATGTCTTTGAGCTGATAAAGAGATTTAATACGTATAACAAATTCATCTTCTTGTGTTCATAATGTTTTTCAATACATTTAATATCATGATTTTAGCTACATACCATGAGCATAATATCACGTCTGTAAATACACAGGCATCAGTACTAGCCATTCATGAAAACACAAGCTGCAATTCTGTCAGCATTCACTACATGTTTGATGGTAAGAACAATACCAAGTCCAAAACAGAAATAGGTAGACTACATTCTACATCTGTACATCACAAGTTAGGTAACTAACCAAATACGAATTTCACCAATGATTCATATGTGCTAGTGAGGATGGCACTGTTATGTGACCTATAATATAAATGTGTAACACTCCTACTAATATAATATCAAAGCACAGGACATGAATGTTGTCAGTTAAAATGGGCACCTTCTCATACAACATTTAACAAAATACATCTTTCATATACAAGGCATGGCACGCTTCCAAATGGCAAATACACTGAAGCACATCACCATGCAGAACCAGCTTCTATGTAACTATACCTAAATCTATTAATTAATAAAAATAAACCACAGTCATTCACCTGTAGGGAAATAGGAGAAACTGTTTTAATTTACATACCCTATGAGAAGACGTTGTAGATGACATCTTACTACATACCATTTCCTTCTTCCTCACCAGTGTCATCTTTATGTTGCAATTCATCAATATCACCCTAGGCCTCCTCAGTGTAATCATCTGGGATGAAATGGATGTTCCTCCACAGGGCAATATTGTGCAGCATACAATATAACATTGTAATTTGGCACACCTTATCAGGTGAGTAGAGGAGGACTCTACCAGACTTACCAGACAACAAAATTAAGCTTTTAGAAGCCCAAAAAACCTGTTCTCCAGGGCTCCTAGTTCTACTATGTGCTTCATTAAAATAGACTTCCTTAGTGTTGTTGGATTGTAATTTTGAGAGAACATTATTTGTACATTTTGACATAGACTGAAACAAAATACCTACCAACAAGCCAGGGCCTCACATTTTCACGTTGTGCCATTTGCTGTTGAATGCTGCTATTGTGTAGTACAAATGAATAATGGGTGGATACAGGGAAGCTTACACAGACGTTTCTGATGTACAGATTGGGAATGCAAACAAATTTGTCAGTTATGGAATTTTTTCCTATTGCAGTACACTTGTTCTTTAGCAGAATGTGGTATGTCACCCAAAGAATAAAAATCAGCCTTCACATTGTTCATAAGTTCTGTATTTCTTGGGAATTGAATGAAGCTATTCATGTTGGTCATCATCATGGTCAATGGTCAGCTATTCCTGTAGGACCAAAGATGAAAGTTGACTGTGACATCCCATTGCAATCCTCTGCAGTGCACTGAAATGATCCAGTTGTGGCAAAATGGAGTATTGACATTGTTTTCACCAGTGGTGTAATAGCCGTTGGAATTTGGTACAGAGGCAGAAGTTGAGGCTCCAGCTGATGGCATAAATCCAATTTGGTTCAGTGCTTCTGTCTATATTTGTTTATGAATTCACTTTTTTGTTTAGTGGCAAGGTCAGGAAATGGACAGAAAACTCTGGCCTGGCACTTCCATAACCTGTCTAAGGTCCAAATTTGCTGGTTGGAATTGTTTTTTATGAAATATTACTTCTAAAATCAACATGTACATTTATTTATGTTCAATTAGCACACTTTGTACATTATGGACAATAATAAAGTTTTTGATGTGTCATCTCATATTAGCATAAATACAAAGATTTGAAGTTACTCGCCTCCATGTGTGATGTTTTGTAGTCTATTTTTATCATGTAGCAATGAAGACTACAACTCCCAGAATGCAATAAGGAAACATGCAGTGGAAATGAACATCAGTCATGGATCAGGAAAACTTTGCTACCACCTATAACCTTATTTGTGAAGAAAAAATTACATTTGAAATACGTCAACTGAGGTTTCACTGAACATGGGTATATATTTTTATATTTTTGATTGAACATAGATATAATGTACACCACCGCTATTTCATATATAAAACTATAACTAATTTAAGTACAACATTTATGCTGTTTATGGTGTTTCCAAAACATAAACCACTCTCTCTGAATCTTGGTATCATGAACTCTTTTTCTTTAGTGTAGGGCTCAAGTGTGCTACAGTATTGTTTAGCTCTCAATAGCTCCCCATAAGGGATGCTCTGAATCAAACTAGCAGGATGAGCAATCTTAGCAAATAACAGGCTGTTGCTCGCTGTTGGTTTCCTGAACAGTTTTGTCTCAGGTTTGTTTCCTGCCACCTTAACTTCAAAACTGAGAAATTCCACCATGTCTTTTTTCATTTGACCACTAAAATGCGAATTCAAGTTGTTGTCATTCAAGTTTGTCACAAAGTCTTTCACAGATCTCATATGACCATTACATGTGAAGAAAATATAATTAATGAATCTGGCCCGTAATGTGACATGTTCTGAATATTCTACAATGTTGCTGAACACCTGCTCCTCCCATCAGCCTACGAAAAGATTTTAGAAGCAGGTGCCCATCACTGCCACTTGTTTTTGTCTTAACATAGCATCATCGTAAAAGAAATAGTTGTTATTGAGAGAGAACAAAGCCATATCAAAGATAATTTCCGAGTGTAGGAGTTATGATAGTGAGCGACCTCTCAGAAAGTGTCTACAACCTTTCAAACCGCTCAATGTAGGTATACAAACTGGTGATGTTGCGAGTGCACATGATATAATCTTTCTCCCAGTGTAGACCTTCAACAATCTTTTATAAGTGTGAGGTGTCTTTTAGATAGGATGACAGGGCAAATACAAAGGTCTCCATAACTAATCTATGTACCAGGATGTGTTCTCTAGTAGAGAACCGTTAGCTGAAACAATCGGTTTACCAGGGAGATTCTGGGCATCTTTACAGGGTTTGGGTATGAGATACAAAATGGGCATCCTGGGATTTTCACATTTCAAAAAGCTACACACTTCCCATTCTATCAACCCTTTGTCTCTCCAATCTAGGAATTTCTCATAATACATTGTCTCTACCTTTCTGTACTCAGTTATACTAGATTTCTCACAGCATGTGTGAATCAATAACTGTTTTCTTCCCTCTTTCAAATAGGACTCTTTCGATTGTCCAACGACATTTCCACGTTAATCTGATTGCCTGATCACTACATTCATGTCTGATTTAAGATTCTGTAGGCATTTGAATTGTGCTGCTGTCAAATCTTTCTTCCCTAAGCTGGTACGACTATATCTAATCTTTTTTAACTTTGTTATTACACCTTTTTCAAAAACATTAATGGCTTCATAATTGATTGGAGACAAAAATACAGATCTGGGTTTAAAGTTACTCCGACAACTCAGCTCCACATCCACTCCTACTTCTAATAGGTTTTGAAAGAGGTCCCTATTGTACATCTCAGTATCCACTAGTGCTGACAGGTCACATAAGGTGTCAATGTCTTCTCCTGTTAAATCAGTGGCACTCACTGTATCTTTTGCACATTACTGAAACACAGTATCAAAATACTTTTTCAGTTTTAGTTTTCTGGTAAAGTGAAATAGATCCACTCTACTCTACACATAAACAAAATCAGTAGTGGGGCAAAATGATAGACCCAGAGATAATAGTTGAGTCTCTACCTTGCTTAGCACCCGGTCTGATAAGTTCATTACATTTATTGTGCCTGAGCTTTTCCTCTGGTTAGCATTCCTATGGAGGTTTTGTTCTCGTCCATCGCATTTCTTCTTGTCCCTGTTTCTTCCTCGTCCTCCTCTTGCTCCTCTTCCTCTGCCTCTCTGATTTGTTTTGTCTGAGGAGTCTGTCCTGCTTTGGTTCAATAATTTGAACTGCTTTAAAAAGATTTGACATGCTTGTTTCATGTCCTTACGTGCCATGGTTGCTTCTGAGGCATCTGATGCATTGCTGTCTGAATATTTACTTTCAGATGCTACCGGTATTCCTTTCTCAGTGTTATTGATGGTATCTTCTAGTTCCTCCACATACAAATGATCATACTTCCTGTGGAACCTTAGGATCAGTCCAGTTTGATAATCATTATAGCCCCTGTAAAATTGTTGCTTTTTTTAGCTGATATTTCTGATTCCTTTTGATCTAGCTTTGCCTCTAGTTTCTTCAGGAAATAAATTAAAACACTCTTCTGAAATTTCTTTTGATATCTCCCCTTTGAGTTTATCAATTTCTTCTAATAAACTGGCTCTGACTCTGATCTCATATTTCACTAAAATGCCCATCATATTGATGGAGCAGTTACTGGAGTTATCAACCCATTCTTCTAACATTTCTGGATCTAGATTGTCATAAGTGGGAATGGTGAAAATTTGCAGCCGATGCGGTACTCTTTTCACCTCATTATATTTTTCCAAGGATTCTATTTCCCACCACTTTGAAAGTTCTTTTTTGCATAATTTCTCTAACATATCCAATTTGGCCTCTATTGACAAGTTTCCTGATGATCTTTCTCCCGTTCCAAGAACTCCAGCGGAAACTGCTGTAAACAATGTGTTTAAAGTTTCATTCCATCTAGCCTCTACATTGGCAGACGCCATTATGAAAAATTATGTCACCCTACAGAAGAAGCTGGTCCACTCCTTGATTTTCACACCATCACCAGCTGCTGCCTATCCTATGTTTATACATAAATATTATCATTGTGACTGGGCAGCTCTGAAACCACCAAATGCTTTGCTAATCATGTCCATGCAACCAGAAGCCGGCAAACACCACGTCACCAGACTCAAGTCAAAACTTCATATATAGAAAAACAGAGCGCGGCATTCCAAACATGGATTCCAGAAGTGGTTTATTGCAGGACAGAGTGAAAAGTCTATGCGTTACAGTTGTTCAACTACACCCTTGTTCACGACAGTGAGCGCCATTGCTCTTACCGCTTAGTTTGTGTCATGTTGCATAAACCATGAAAACAAAGGACCAGCGGCATTGAAAACAGTTCATTATAATTGCTATCTTGTAACATGTCAGATTATTCAATTCCATTATTGTCTTATGAAGACAGTACATTCTGTATAAATTAATCATTATGCCGCATTCATTAGTAATCAACTTTATATCACCCTATTCAATATATACAGTCCGTGCTCACTACAAGCATCCAGATTTCTATGCATATGGTGAAACTGTTCAATGTATAAGTCCGTTATAGGAAAAAGTTAATGATAAACAGCAAGTGCTAATATGTCTACGGACAATACAGTTCTCTAAGGTCCCTAAGTGGGAGAGCTTCCATCAATGGCTGACTGCAGCTAAAACATCAAGTCATAGATACCTTTAGTATCGCTAACCATGCTTCCCAAGTGGGACTATTACCACCAGCCTACTAAACCGTCAGACTTTTAAAGTGTCCAATACAAAACTAGGAATTGATAATGAATACTTAAACTATGATATAATGAGGCACCAGTCAGTTCAGGTCTATATTATTCTTCTGTGCCTAACCCTAACCGGCACTTATAATTTAATAAAACCACTGTTTACATATCCCAAGTGTGTATCTAAGAAGGAAAATGGACCAGAATTCAATATACAAAACAAATAGTAACCCTACTAGACCCTTGACAAATACTAATTTGCCAGCGTGACCTTCCTAAAGAATATGTGCTCTACAGTGCTAAAATGAAAAATAAACTTAAAATACATATTGTTTGCTTCAATGTCATAATGAATGTGCATGGGGAAATCAAACGTCATCCTAGACGTGTATACATTTCTTCATACAGGTTAAGCCATGTGGTTCTGTGCTCTCTAGCGCCAATATGAAATGTGTTTCTATCCTACGGAGTTCTTTTTCTCTATCTCCCCATCTTTTTCTCTTAGGGACATATGCTAGATAGCTGTATCTCAAATCAGTGGGGTCGCTATAATGAACATTCTCAAAATGGCAAACCACAGCCTAAATACTGTTGTTATGTGTAATTGCTCTTATGTGCAGCAATATGCGTTTATGTACTTGTAAGGTAGTACTACCCACACATAGATTAGCACATGGGCATCTAGGAACATATTCGACAAAGCTAGCCCACTTGAGATTACCCTTGATTTAGATAGTTGTCTTGAAGGGAGTCTGAAATTTAGACTTGTTTTTCCCATTTTTGCAAGCTTCACATTTTGTACATTTGAGAAAGCTCTCCTTAGGACCAAGACACATTTTTTTTATTTGTTGTGTGTTGTGCCTTTAAGTCACTTTTCACTAAATGACCTCTTAGTGATTTTGATTTTGTATACGTAATCTGTGGATGATTTGTTACTGTAGGACCTATGATGGGATCATCCCTAATCAGGTACCAATGTTTTTGTATGATATAACCACCTTCTAGTGTTCAAGATTATAGGTGGTAATAAATCTATGGAGCTGACATCTTTTTACTTTTTCTTAGTTTTTATAAGGTCAGAAAGGACAGTATCCCTTTTCTGTGTTCTTGCTCTATGTGAGGCTGTCTAGTGAACTTTGTCTGAGTACTCCCACTGGTTAGGCAATCTATCATTTGTGTTTCACCTAGTTTGTAATCCTGTTCAGTACTACAGACCCTTCTGACTCTGTACAGTTCCCCGAATGGGATGCTCTTAATTAGGGGGCTGGGTGAAAGCTGCTGGCATGGACAATGGTGTTCCCTGCTGTGGGTATTCTTTATATGGTGGTCTTCAATTTCCTCTCCCACACCCGCACCAGTACACCCAAAAACTCTATGCTAGTGTTACTTATTTTGCCTGTGAACTTAAAATTGAAGTGAATGTTTTTAATTTCAGATATTAATTGATTGGCTTTCCCCTCCATGCCTTTCTATGGCACGGAGAGGTCATCAATAAACCTTAACCACAATGTAAAATTTGCAGGCCAATAATCTATGGTGGGGCCCCAGAGCACCAGATCCTCCCACCAGCCGATATGCTAATTAGCATAGCTGGGGGTGAAGCAGGTGCCTATGGTCATGCCTCTTAACTGCTGAAATATTTCATTGTTAAAAATAAATATATTCTTATTAAGGCACCACTCCTCCATACTCCAGGGATGTACCACTATAGGATATGCAAGCATTTGCGAGTGCTGTTGCCATGAATATGTCTATGAAGAAATGGAGAGATGGGACATGTGATGATGTGGGAGATCTTTTTCTGGGGGTGGGGGATTTATTACCCAACAAGATGCAGTATACACTTTCCAGTTGGGGTGATGCCAGTTCCTATAATTTGCAAAAATGGTGGCAACAGCTTGTGGTTTGTGGTCTTGTTTTCCTGACGAACCCCGGCTTCAGCCACCTTGACTGCATTGCTGTCCCTGGGAGGTGAACAGAGACTGATTTCCCAAATTGATAAAGTCTTGAGAGAAGATATCTTGAGTGTTACGCCAACTGCGCAGCCTAGGCGGGGGGCAGTACTAGAGGAAGAGGTTTCAGCTTCAGAGTGGAAGCGCATGTATGAAAGTGCTAGGACTAGCAGTTCAAATGCAATATTTAAACTTATACAATATAAGTACAACCACCAGACGTATCTAGCCCCAGATATCCTTCAGTGTATTTACCCTGCGCGATCCCCTCGTTGCCCGCGCTGTGGCGTCAGCTGACTTCTTCCATGTATTATGGCAATGTAGTGCACTGGAATCATACTGGAAGAGTATAGTAACAGCCTTGGAGGGAACCACCATGTGGAAACTGGTACATACCCTCAGGATGATACTGTTCAGATTGCTTCCTACACCAAAGGTGAAAAACCTAAGCTGCAAATTTATATTGTTGGGACTCCTGTCAGCAAAGCGTCATATTGGAATAAAGTGCTTTAATCCTGTTGCCCCAAGATATGGGGACTGGCATTGGGATTTCTCCAAATGGGCAGTGGTGGAAGAGGTCCGGATGAAACATGTCCGAACAGATGAGAAACTGGCGGATGATATTGTGGCTTGGACACAGATATCGCAGGATCTGTGAGCAGCAAGTACTCCACTAGATAGAGCGGGGGATGGTTCAATTAGTTGAACCTGCCTGGCTTTGTTAGTACTGTGTGAAGCATGAATGACTGGAGAGGAGAAAGGGAATTAGTGTCAATAACCCTTGCAGGTGAGGGAGCCAAAAGTGTCGAAAAGCCTTTTAGGTCTAGAAATGCAAAGTGGAACCTGGAATAGATATTGCGTTTAATCCTGTCAGTGGACTGAGAAGTACTAGGAGCAGTAGGGAGGATGGGAGGGACATTGGGGTTGTATACCTATTTCACTTGTTTGTAATCATGCTAACCGCTATTGTCTGAACTTCTATAGAATGGCAATGTGACAATCATATCATGTGCCAATTGTTTGTGGTTTGATGCTGCATAAAACAATAAAAATATATATATAAACAAAAGGCACCACTCCATCATCTGCAACAACATTTTATTATGTGCTGTAAATCTTATAGGCCTCATTCTCAGGTTATGCTGTATAGCTCTCAACCCGCCTTGATGTCTTATCCTATTGTATGAGGTGGATACATCAAGAGTCATTAAAAGCATATTGTTCTCCATTTGACATCAAATATGCATCACAGAAAATCAGTGGTGTCATTAATATATGACAGGAGCATGGCTACAATAGGATTCAGAAAGTAATCTATGTATTGGTATACCTTTTCAAATACACTGTTCTATACAGCAATAATGGGTCTTCCCGGTAGTGTTATCGCATCTTTGTGAATTTTTGCTATGAAATAAAATACTGGAAGCTTGCACTGTTCTTGTTTCAATAAGCTGTATTCGTCCCAGCTCAAAAGTTCCTGATCTTTCCAATGGTTAAATCTTTCCATAAATTTCTCCTCACTTGTTGATATTCTTCTATAGTGATGCAGTTATAGCAGTTTGGGTAATTTAATTGGGAATATGCTTCTCTGAAGTACATTTCCATGTCCCATAAGACACTATGGGCCTGATTCTAACTTTGGAGGACGGTGTTAAACCGTCCCAAAAGTGGCGGATATACCACCTACCGTATTACGAGTTCCATAGGATATAATGGACTCGTAATACGGTAGGTGGTATATCCGCCACTTTTGGGACGGTTTAACACCGTCCTCCAAAGTTAGAATCAGGCCCTATTTTCCTCCTTTATCTGAGGGTTTCACAATAACATTGTCTGTTTTCTTGAGTTTACCCAAATTTGCAAATACAGTTTGTTCTTTGTTATCTCAAAATTTCCTCTTTCTTCTGGATGTATAATTTAAATCTTGTAAGTCCCTTATCACAGTCTCCGAAAATATGTTGAATTTATCTTTTGTGGTCTGTGGTATGTGTATGTGTATTAATATATATATATATATATATATATATATATATATATATATATATATATATATATATATATATATATATGTATAAACCAAAGGTTATAGTGACGTTATAGTTACGCTCATATTTTAAACACGCAAAACCATAGAAATTTACCAGTTACAGTTAGAGTTACCTCAAGTAATTATAACTCGTCCCTTAAGGTAACTCTAACTCACGCCTCTGCCATGCATAGTTTTTTCATAAAATTTGTGGGGTAATTAGCAGTGCATGGCGAGGATGTGAGTTATAGTTAACTTAGGGCACGAGCATACCCTCAAACAGCACCACACCCTCATTCATTACCACAATCTCAAACATCACTGCAACCTTATCAAAACACACACCATCACCCAAACCAACCACACCATAGAAGCACACACTTTCAGCAAAACACATATCATCACCCAAGTAAACTACACCACAGAAACACCCCCAGACCACTACATCCGTCACCCATATCAAACCCTCACCCATAGTACAGCACAAACCAAAACACACATCCAAATCCACAACCACACACAAGCCAAAGACTATAGACACACACACAACCTCACAACACACACACAAACCGAAATCTACTGCAACCGTTCCAACAATCTCTACCTCCCAAACACCCACTGCATCCAAATTCACCCTTCGTCCTCCATCCTGAACCACCACTACTCCTCACAAACCCTTTAAAAAGTGACCCACCTCAATCATTATTTCATGTGTTTGGCTTTCACCTGCTTGGGGGGGGTGACATAAAATGTACAGGGGCAAAAGATATAACTTAAAAACACATCGGATTCTAATCCTCAGAGTGTAAGCGAACACTGTGGAATGTGCTAATGGAGTATGAAAGGAGATCAATCAGTAACAAGAAAAGGTATAAATCCGTGGAATATCTGTGCCATAACCTAACTTCATCCATGCCACCAATGAACTCTCTCTTTCAAAGTGTTGTTAGCAAGAATTCCATATTCCAACTTTGAGTTGGGATACAAACCTCTGTCTCAAAATTATAAGATTAGTTAAACAATGCAGATATCATGCTTTAAGCTTTGACATCTGCATCCCCTCTTGGCATTCATTCCACCTGAACAACATCAGATGGTCAATGGATTATTTATCACCTCTAAACTGTATTATGTGCAAACGCAATTTTCCTGGACCCATTACCTCTCAGTGTGAGAATTGAAAAATTGCAATATGCTCAAAATTCTTAAAGACATGTCTTCTGTTTTAGAAATTTACAGTACTAGGTCCTGGTGGAGTGCAGAAACATTCCTTTAGAATTTTTCATTTTCAGAAATCTTTAAATGTTAAATATTTGCTTAGATTTGCTGTTCTTTACCTGGAAGCAAGATCAGGTGATAAGTTGTTCCTGTTTGTCTACTACAGTAAGCTTTTCACCATGTGTTAATGGGTCCCCCTGCATAGGACAAATGGTGTGGGGAGGCAACTTATGATCACCAACATTGGGAGGGCCCTATCACTGAAGAATTGCTAATTGATGACCTTTACAAAAATGATGTGGCATCTTGGGAAACATTTGCACAATATATTTATTGATTGAAACTCAAAGATATGAAACTAAAGTTTAAACGTACAAAGGATTTTTGAGTCACATGTCATTCACAGAATAGTTTGTGATAGCAAAAGCCTATGTTTGTAACACAGGAAAGTGTTTTTGGTGTCCTTTTGCAAAAAACTGTGAAGCCAACCAAATGTTTGCTACTAGCTATTTTTCTGATTGGAAATAGTGGTCAATGTTTGCAGCATGGTGCAGTTGTGCAGTAGAGTGGATGAGTGGAGCTGACCGGGAGCGGGGCTGAGCAGGAGCAGGTGAGCATCGAGAAGACTCTGACCTCATCAAGAGAGGAGGAGATGGAGATTGCACTTGAGGAAGCAAGAGCTCTGAATTGCAGAACCCACATGGAGCATTAGTTTGAACCTTTGTCTTTTTGCTAACTGGCCAATAGAACAGAGACTTTATGGGG
The DNA here is from genome assembly GCF_031143425.1 of Pleurodeles waltl. Lineage (NCBI taxonomy): Eukaryota > Metazoa > Chordata > Amphibia > Caudata > Salamandridae > Pleurodeles > Pleurodeles waltl. The sequence goes on from NC_090437.1 coordinate 195,302,154, forward strand.
CAACAGTCATCATCTCTGTTAAAATTCTTGGATATTAGGCAGCAGAAAGAGGAGCAAGGATCTGGTTTAGTTGAGAGTGGTGAGGGTGATGAGTCGGCATTGGAGCCCACTCAAAATCCAGTAAAGGTACCTCCAGGGAATCGTGGAAACAGCCTAGCTAGGATGTGGCCCGACTTGTGTCCCCTGGAAGGTAGTCTTCTTTCTATGCTATTTAGCTCAAAGTACTCTGTTTAGTTCATTCTGTGGGTTTATGGTTAAGTAGATTAGCCACACTCCTTTCTAGTTATAAAAATCTCAGGGAACCCCTTGTCTTAACAGTCTGCCAGTCTTTGGTTCATTCACAGAATGTCTGAGAACACCAGAGAACACCAGAGAATACCAGAGAGTGGTTGTGTGTCTGAGCCTAGTGTCCGGTTAAGATAATTAAGAGGGCAAGTAAATCGGAAGAGAATCTGAGGTTCATCAGTTGTTTAGTAGTTGAGAGTGTGCATGCCTACCAGGAGGTATCTTGTGGATTCCCCCCTGGTGTGTTGGACCCCCACTGCTTTAATAGTGTGCTTTCGATAAGATGACACTGAAGAAATAGCATTTTGGTCATGTAAATTGCTTCAATTATGCTATAAAGGTAAAAAAGATCAGTTACTTGTTGTAGGAAAGTACCATCTTGCCTAGCATGTTACCCCCATATTTCACTGTATATATGTTGTTTTAGTCTATGTGTCACTGGGACCCTGCCGGGCAGGGCCCCAGTGCTCATAAGTATGTGCCCTGTATGTGTTCCCTGTGTGATGCCTAACTGTCTCACTGAGGCTCTGCTAACCAGAACCTCAGTGGTTATGCTCTCTCTGTTTTCCAAAATGTCACTAACAGGCTAGTGACCAATTTCACCAATTCACATTGGCATACTGGTACACCCATATAATTCCCTAGTATATGGTACTGAGGTACCCAGGGTATTGGGGTTCCAGGAGATCCCTATGGGCTGCAGCATTTTTTTGCCACCCATAGGGAGATCTGACAATTCTTACACAGGCCTTCCAGTGCAGCCTGAGTGAAATAACATCCATGTTATTTCACAGCCATTTACCACTGCACTTAAGTAACTTATAAGTCACCTATATGTCTAACCTTCACCTGGTGAAGGTTGGGTGCAAAGTTACTTAGTGTGAGGGCACTAGCCAAGGTGCCCCCACATCGTTCAGGGCAAATTCCCCGGACTTTGGGAGTGCGGGGACACCATTAGAAGCGTGCACTGTACAAGCCTATGTACAGCCTCACAATGGTAACTCCAAACATGGCCATGTAACATGTCTAAGATCATGGAATTGTCACCCCAATGCCATTCTGCCATGATCCCCCGGGTCTCTAGCTCAGAACCCGGGTACTGCCAAACTGCCTTTCCGGGGTTTCCACTGCAGCTGCTGCCAACCCCTCAGACAGGTTTCTGCTAACCAGAACCTCAGTGGTTATGCTCTCTCTGTTTTCCAAAATGTCACTAACAGGCTAGTGACCAATTTCACCAATTCACATTGGCATACTGGTACACCCATATAATTCCCTAGTATATGGTACTGAGGTACCCAGGGTATTGGGGTTCCAGGAGATCCCTATGGGCTGCAGCATTTTTTTGCCACCCATAGGGAGATCTGACAATTCTTACACAGGCCTGCCAGTGCAGCCTGAGTGAAATAACATCCATGTTATTTCACAGCCATTTACCACTGCACTTAAGTAACTTATAAGTCACCTATATGTCTAACCTTCACCTGGTGAAGGTTGGGTGCAAAGTTACTTAGTGTGAGGGCACTAGCCAAGGTGCCCCCACATCGTTCAGGGCAAATTCCCCGGACTTTGGGAGTGCGGGGACACCATTAGAAGCGTGCACTGTACAAGCCTATGTACAGCCTCACAATGGTAACTCCAAACATGGCCATGTAACATGTCTAAGATCATGGAATTGTCACCCCAATGCCATTCTGCCATGATCCCCCGGGTCTCTAGCTCAGAACCCGGGTACTGCCAAACTGCCTTTCCGGGGTTTCCACTGCAGCTGCTGCCAACCCCTCAGACAGGTTTCTGCCCTCCTGGGGTCCAGGCAGCCCTGGCCCAGGAAGGCAGAACAAAGGACTTCCTCTGAGAGATAGGTGTCAGGGCTGAGAAGGAGTAGCCAGCCTCTGGAAATGCTTTGATGGGCACAGATAGTGCCCATCTCTGCATAAGCCAGTCAACACCAGTTCAGGGATCACCCAACCCTGCTCTGGTGCGAAACTGGACAAAGGAAAGGGGAGTGACCACTCCCCTGACCTGCACCTCCCAGGAGAGGTGCCCAGAGCCCCTCCAGTGTGCTCCAGACCTCTGCCATCTTGGAAACAGAGGTGCTGCTGGCACACTGGACTGCTCTGAGTGGCCAGTGCCAGCAGGTGACATCAAAGACTCCATCTGATAGGCTCCTTCAGGTGTTGCTAGCCTATCCTCCTTGCTGGCACACTGGACTGCTCTGAGTGGCCAGGGCCAGCAGGTGACGTCTGAGACTCCTTCTGATAGGCTCTTACCTCTGTTAGTAGCCAATCCTCCTTCCTCAGTAGCCAAACCTCCTTTTCTGGCTATTTAGGGTTTCTGCTTTGGGGAATTCTTTAGATAACGAATGCAAGAGCTCACCAGAGTTCCTCTGCATCTCCCTCTTCACCTTATGCCAAAGGATCGACCGCTGACTGCGCAGGACGCCTGCAAAACCGCAACAAAGTAGCAAGACGACTACTAGCAACCTTGTATCGCTTCATCCTGCCGGCTTTCTCAACTGTTTCCAGGTGGTGCATGCTCTGGGGGTAGCCTGCCTCCTTTCTGCACCAGGAGCTCTGAAGAAATCTCCCGTGGGTCGACGGAATCTTCCCCCTGCAACCACAGGCAACAAAAGACTGCATCACCGGTCCGCTGGGTCCCCTCTCAGCACGACGAGCATGGTCCCTGGAACTCAGCAACTCTGTACAAGTGACTCCCACAGTCCAGTGACTCTTCAGTCCAAGTTTGGTGGAGGTAAGCCCTTGCCTCCCCACGCTAGTCTGCATTGCTGGGTACCGCGTGATTTGCAGCTGCTCCGGCTCCTGTGCACTCTTCCAGGATTTCCTTCGTGCACAGCCAAGCCTGGGTCCCCGACACTCTAACCTGCAGTGCACAACCTTCTGAGTTGTCCTCCAGCGACATGGGACTCCCTTTTGTGACTTTGCGTGGACTCCAGTTAACTCTTCTTCCAAGTGCCTGTTCAGGTACTTCTGCGGGTGCTGCCTGCTTCTGTGAGGGCTCCCTGACTTGCTAGGCACCCCCTCTGTTTCTTCATCCAAGTGGCAACATCCTGGTCCCTCCTGGGCCACAGCAGCATCCAAAAACCCTAACCGCGACCCTTGCAGCTAGCAAGTCTTGTTTGTGGTCATTCTGCGTGGGAACACCATTGCAAGCTTCTTCACAATGTGGGACATCCATCCTCCAAAGGGGAAGTTCCTAGTCCTCTTCGTTCTTGCAAAACACCAAGCTTCTTCCATCCAGTGGCAGCTTCCTTGCACCCTCAGCTGGCATTTCCTGGGCTCCTGCCCACTCTCGACACTCTTGGACTTAGTCCCCTTGTCGTACAGGTACTCAGGTCCAGAAATCCACTGTTGTTGCATTGCTGGTGTTTGTTTTCCTTGCAGAATCCCCCTATCACGACTTCTTTGCTCTCTGGGGGTTGTAGGTGCACTTTACACGTACCTTACAGGGTCTTGGGGTGGGCTATTTTTCTAACCCTCACTGTTTTCTTACAGTCCCAGCGCCCCTCTACAAGCTCACATAGGTTTCAGGTCCATTCGTGGTTCGCATTCCACTTTTGAAGTATATGGTTTGTGTTGCCCCTATACCTATGTGCTCGTATTGGGGAAATAACCTGAACAACTACGTTGGAACTACTACTTGCCTTAACAACGAATCCTGAAGAACGACTATGTCTTAAGAATGAAGTTTTGAACAACACCTGCCTTAACAACGATTTTGCATTAACAACTAATGCTAGAACAACAAATTTTAAGGTAAGTGAATTTTTTTTAAACAAATTTTAAGGTAAGTTTTGTGTTTTGTTATTTATTTGTTTAGGGTTTAATTATTGTATGTTTAATTTTATATGTATATGTATATTTATTATTTGTATTATTGTTTGTATACATTAATTTGTATATGTGTATTTTTTTAAATTTATTTAAATTATTATGTGGATTTAGGGGTGATATATGTGGGATGGAGGGGTTATGAGTAGGGTTGGGTATTATTACTAAGGTATTAAAATGTGTATTTGAGTATTTTTGTTATGTTGTGGCATGCTGTGGGTTAAGGGACGGGATATGTGCGATGTAGGGGTTATGGGTGGGGAAGTGTATTAGTAATTGGGTGTTAATTTATATATTTGGGTATTTTTTTTTATTTTGTGAAGTTTGGGTGGGGTAGTTTATTAATACTTGGGTATTTTGTTAGGACTTTGAGTATATTTGTTTGTATGTTTTTAAGGCTATGATGTGGTTTAAGGGATGGAATGTATGGTTTGTGGGTGTTATGGGTGGGGAAGTGTATTAATACTCAGGTATTAATTTAAGTACTTGTATTTTTTTTTAATTTGTAATTTATGTTGTGGGTTTAGGGGCGGGATATATGGGATGTAGGGGTTAGGGGTGAGGAAGTGTATTATTATTTGGGTTTTAGTTTATATATTTGTTTTTTTATTTATTATGTGAAATTTGGGTGGGGCAGTGTATTAGTACTTGGGTATTTTATTAGGACTTTGAGTATATTTTATTGTATTTTTTAAGGATATGCTGTGGATTAAGGGAAAGAATGTATGGGTTGTGGGCGTTATGGGTGGGGAAGTGTATTAATACTTAGGTATTAATTTAAGTACTTGTATTTTTTTAAATGTTGTAATTTATGTTGTTGGTTTAGGGGTGGGATATATGGGATGTAGGGGTTATGGGTGGGGAAGTGTATTAGTAATTGGGTATTAATTTATATACTTGGGTATTTTTATTTTATGTTGTGAAATCTGGGTGGGGCAGTGTAGTAATATTTGGGTATTTTATTAGGAATTTGAGTATTTTTGTATATTTTTTTAGTATTTGTTATTGATTAGTTAATGGAATCTATGGGTTGTGGGCTTTATGGGTGGGGAAGTGTATTAATACTCAGGTATTAATTAAAATACTTGTATTTTTTTAAAAGTTGTAATTTATGTTGTGGGTTTAGGGGCGGGATATATGGTATGTAGGGGTTATGGGTGGGGAAGTGTATTAGTAATTGGGTATTAATTTATATACTTGGGTATTTTTTTTGTGTGTGAAATCTGGGTGGGGCAGTGTATTAATAGTTGGGTATTTTATCAGGACTTTGAGTATATTTTTTAATATTTTTTTAAGGATGTGCTGTGGATTAAGTAATGTAATGTATGGGTTGTGGGTGGGGAAGTGTATTAATACGCAGGTATTAAATTAAGTACATGTATTTGTTTAAATGTTGTAATTTATGCTGTGGATTAAGTAATGGAATGTATGGGTTGTGGGTGTTATGGGTGGGGGAGTGTATTAAGACTCAGGTGTTAATTTAAGTACTTATAATTTTTTAAATGTAATTTATGTTGTGAGTTTAGGGGTGGGATATATGGGATGTAGGGGTTATGGGTGGGGAAGTGTATTAGTAATTGGGTATTAATTTATATACTTGGGTAATTTTTCTGTTTAAATCTGGGTTGGGCAGTGTATTAATTCTTGGGTGCTTTATTAGGAGTTTGAGTATTTTTTTTTATTTTTTTAAGGATATGCTGTGGATTAAGTAATGAATGTATGGGTTGTGGGTGTTATGGGTGGGGAAGTATATTAATACTCAGGTATTAATTTAAGTACTTGTATTTTTTAAAGTGTTGTAATTTGTTTTGTGGGTTTAGGGGTGGGATATATGGGATGTAGGGGTTATGGTTGGGGAAGTGTATTAGTAATTGGGTATTAATTTGTATTTTGGGGTATTTTTTTGTGAGATCTGGGTGGGGTTGTGTATTAATACTTGGGTAATTTGTTAGGACTTTGAGTATATTTTTGTATATTTTTTTAAGGATATGTTGTGGATTAAGGTATGGAATGTACCATTTTTTGACAATTTTGGAATTTACGTTGTGGATTTAGGAGTTGGATATTTGGTATTTAGGGGTTATGGGTGGGGGAGCGTATTACTACTCAGGTATTAATTTATAATGTGGGATAATTTTTTATTTCACATTTTTATAGTTTATGTTGGTAAGGGGTGGGATATATGGTATGTACTTTTTTATGGGTGGTGAATTGTATTAGTATTTAGGTATTAATTTATGCTGTTGGTTACTTTTTTGTTTGTTATTTGGAAAAGAGATTGTGGGATAAGGATTGGGATAGATGAGATGGGGGTTATGGGTGGGCTCGTTTATCAATAGTTAGGTATTATTTTAAATAATTTGGTAGATTTGTATTAAATATTAAAAAATATTGTATGGGGTAAGGTGTGGTATGGAATAAATTGGTTTTAAGGGGTCTGGCTTGGAAAGTTTAGTAATACTAAGGTATAAATTTGTAGTATTGGGATTTCTTTTTGGTGGAAAACTTGCTTTGGATTTAGGTGTGGGATATATGGGATACAGGGGTTATGGGTGGTAAAGTGTATTCATACTGAAGTATTATTAATTGATATAGATGAGTAATTTTTTATATATTTTTTATTATATGTTGAAGGATTATGGGTGGGATATATGGGATGTAGTGTTTATGGGTGGAGAAGTGTATTAGTAATTTGGGTATTATTTGGTATAGTTGGGTAATATTTTATTTATTTTTTCAAAAATAAGTAGTGGGATAATAGATGGGATATATGGGATGTAGGTGTTATGGGTGGTAAGTATATTAGTACTTGGGTATTTTTTTATACATTTGGGTATTTTTTTTTTTTTTTAAATAAACATTTTGTGGTATAAGGCATGGGATATATTGAATGGAGGGGTAATGGGTGGTGAAGTGTTTTAGTTTTTGGGTATTAATTTATAAATTTATTTAAAAAGTGTTGTGGTGTAATGGATGGGATATTTGGGATCTAGGGGTGATGGGTGGGAAGTATATTACTTCTGAGGTATTATTTATTGTATTTGGGTACATTTTTTAATTTGTTTATATAATTAGGGGTGGGATATAGGGGATGAAGGGTTTATGGGTGGGGAAGTGTTTTTATGTTGAGGTATTTTTTTTATACCTTTTGGTATTTTTTATATTGGTGTTTTTTTTTTTTTTAGGGTTGGAATTTTGTTTATTGCTGGATAATGATTTGGGAATGTATTGATATTTTATAATAATTTATTACAGGTGATTTGTTTTAATTTTTTAATTTTTTTAGGTTTTGTATTGTTTTTTTAATTTGTTTGGTTAAAGGTGTATATATTTTTTTGTTTTAAAATAGTTATGTTTAAAAAGTTTATTTTTGAATGTTTAATATAATAGTATTTGTTAGAGTAGAATTTGGATTATAATCATGTTAAAGTTTATTTCTTAAATTCTTTTTTTTTATTGATTGTAATTTGTTTTTGTTATTTTTAAAATTTGATTAAATATTTTTTAATTTATTTTGAATATTTTTTTCTGATGTGATAAAATGAATATATTTTTTTTGTAATTAATTTTTTTGGATGTATAATTTTATATATATATATTAAATTGTATTAATATTATTGTATTAAATGTATTATTTAATTAATATTTTTTAGAAAATACATAGATATTTGTATATTTTATTTTTTAGGTATTAGAATTTTTTCGTTTATAATAATACATTTTGTCATGCAAATTTAATTTTTAAATAATAAAAACACCATTTATTTTTTTTCCGATAATTTTTATTTTCAACATAATAAAGTTTAAAAAATGAAAAAAATGTTTTATTTATTATTTAATATTTACACATTTTTATAATTTTTTTACAATTTTTTTTACATTTATCTATTTTTTGTGGTATTTTATTCTTTTCCCTATTATAGTCTATGAGTGAAATAGTCAGTTTTCTATTTTTAGTGCTCTTCCATGTTTACGTTGTGTGACGTCTTTTGTTTTCAGTCGGAGGAGCGTCGCGGTCAAGATAGGACGGAAGCGGAGACCTCGTTCAGGTAAGTGGGATTATACTTTTTTTTACAGTATGTTATAGGGTATTTTTATTACAGAAATAGTTGTCGGAGGTAGTTATAAGGTAGGTAGTAGATTTTCGATGTTTGGAATGTTTTTTATATTTAATTTTTTTTCTCGTACATTTTTGTTTACGATAGTGGTATCGTAAAATAAACAAATTTGTTTAGCAGGGTTTTATGTTTACAATGATTGCACTGCTTTTGTAATAGTTGCAAACAATTGTCTTTTCCTTGTGATAATTTTGTTTTAGGGATTTATAAGGAAGGCAATTGTTCGGTTTAGGAAAAAAATAGTTGGTTCATTGTAACAGCCTTCGTAATTATTTTTTTCTTTTGTATTAGTAGTGTCCTTTATTTCGTTTCCATGTCTTTTTGTTGATTGTTGATATTTTAATTAATGATATTGCTTTGGTAAGTATCTCATTAATTTTTTTAATTTTTTGGGGTAAATAATGTTTATGTGGTGTATTCAATATTTGTTTTTTATCCGAATTTCTGGTTTGGTAAAGTTTTATATTTTATTTTTGTAATAGTTTTTATCGTATATAGAGTTGTTTTTTTTATCATCCATTTAGTATTACCATTTTTTTTTGGGATGATTAATATTTATTCATTTCTTTTTTGAAGTATGAGATGCTTCTTCTATATTAATGAAGAAGATTTCTTCAGCAACACGTGTTTGGATAAAGACATGAAAACTTCAAAGGTAGGAACAAATTTGGTTGTATAAAGTTAGAGTGAAATAATTTCAAAAATGCCAATTTAATTGGTGGTCTATGTGTTTTTTAAACTGGCAAGTACATTTTTAGTAGGTTAGTGGTTGTTAGTAATGTAGAATATATGCTAGACTGTCGAGGTAGTCTGATGCTGTTATTGTATCAAATTGTTGTATTTTTTCCAAAATTCTTTCGGTCATTTGTTTGCTTTTTTTACTTGTGCGTGGGTTCAGGCTACCTGACAGTGATTGAGCAAGTCTCATTTCTTGGAAACTTTGTTTTTCTTTCAAAATTTCCATGAAATGATACAGGTTTGGGTGGGGTTTACCTATTACTTTATTGAAGGAGTTGTGCCATCCCTCTATGGCATTATTAGTTTTTGCACCACCTTCTAAGCAGGTTTGGTAGCAGTTCCACCATTCTTTTGGAAATCTTGGCTTTTGTCTGCGACCAGATCTGTTTAGGTGTCCAATCTAGGTTTCTTCAAAGTAATTTAGTAAGGGTGCTAATTTGTCTTCATTTACTGTATAATAGTTAGAGTCTGTTATTGTGGTGTAATACTCATCTACTTTTGTAGGTGGTACAAAGCATAAGGCTGTGAGTTTTTTTAATTCAAATTGTAGTATGCAGTTTGAGAAATATTCTCTAGTTAGGGATGATTTTTGTATTCTACGCCAATATGCTTGTGAAAATTGGAAAAAGCATCCTTGAATTTGGGTTTGTGGATGTATTTTCAGTATTGTGTTTATCATTGATAATTCGAAATCTAGTATTACTTTTCTAGGTGTTTTATTTAATGTTTTGTTTTTGATTGTTGATAAAAATTCAGTGTAAGTAGAGGAATGTTTATCAGGCAATAATGCATACACTAGGGGGACTGTAGTGTTATTTTTTGTGGCATGTATAGTGTAAATTTGAGTGAATGGATGGGGTATAGATTTAAATGTTCCATCCATCATCCAAATTTCACAATTTTGTAGGATTAGTAAGTTGCGTGTTGTGCTAAATATTTAAATTCTTTTTTGAGGGTTTTTGTTGTCATGAATGAGGAAAGTTTCTTTGGAGAAGGTAATTGTTAGTTCTGGGGGGATGTTAATATCTTCATAGGATTGTGGTGTATATGTTTGGGATTACTTGCCAGTTTTTCTCGTTGAAATATTCGCCTAAGGTTTGGTATAGAAGGCATGCTACCTGCAATCTGTACTGGAATATTTTGTACTACCTCCCTTATAGGAGTCATTGGAGGAGTGTGCAATGTTTTTTATTTTTTGTATGTTTTCTCTAATCTCAATTTCCATTGCAGAGGCAGAGTGGTTCTGATCTGTTGTCTTAACAACGGTGTCTTCTAGAGTAACAGCTCTGCAATGTGAAGAGTGGAGTTGTACACACCTCCAATGACTCCTGAGGTTCACAACCTTGTCTCTGCAATAAAGATAACCTTCATACTTTAGTAGCTGATGTCCGGTTCTTGAGGTTATGTAACTTGCTTCTCCTTGCGATGCCATTTGTGAAATATCTGTAAATAATATAAAAAAAATAGGTTATAAGAAGCTTTCAGTTTTTATTTTTAAATCCGTGGTGGATTTACTTTACAAAATAGTAAGTTAGTTAATGTATACTGTGTGCTCTTTGTAAGTATTTGGTGTAGGTGGCTTGTTAAGTTTTACATTTGGTGATTGTGTGTTATCTGTTGAGGTAAGTAATTTTTACTTTTAGATTTGTAAACGTGGGTCTATTGTGTGACTAGTGTTTGTTCTGATGTAAGTACTTAGTGGAGTTGTAATAGTATATTATTTGATAGTCACTGTCCAGCAACTATGTTCATGTAAGTATGTAGTGAAGTTGGTATGGTTATTTTGGAATGTCCTGAGTGTTTGTAATGTGCTATGAGGTAAGTAATTGGTGGAGTTGGAATAGTAATTTTAGTGCTATTTACTGTGCAGCACCTGCTGTGAGGTAAGTATTTGGTGGAGTTGTAATAGTAAATTTCTTTTGTAGTCACTGTCCAGCACATACTGTATTGTAAGTATGTGGGGAATTTGCAATGATTAATTTGTAGTGTAGTTGATGTGTGTAATCTCTTTTGAGGTAAGTAGTTTGTGGAGTTGGAATAATAATTTTAGTTCTATATAGTGTCCAGCACCTGCTTTGAGTATTTGGTGGAGTTGTAATAGTACATTTTCTTACAGTAATTATCCTGCACACACTATCATGTGATGATGTGGGGTATTTGTAATGGTTAATTTGCAATGTGCTGAATTAAGATTTCTATTTGGTCTGAGGTAAGTAGTTGGCGTACTTGTAATAGTAATTTTAGTTGTATTTAGTGTGAAGAATGTGCTCTGAGGTAAGTATTTGGTGGATTTGCAATAGTAATTTTAGTTCTATTTACTGTCCAACACCTGTTTTGAGGTAAGTGTTTGGTGGAGTTGTAATAGTTAGTTTTTTTATATAATGAGTATGGTGCATGTACTTTCTATTTAGTATGTGGGGAATTTGCAGTGGTTTTATTGTAATGTTCAGAATATTTGGTATGTGCTGTGAGGTAAGTAGTTGGTGGAATTGGTATAATTATTATAATTCTATTTAGTGTTCAGCAGTTGCATTGATGTATGTATTTGGTGGAGTTATAATAGTTAATTTGTTTTTAAGTTACTTATTTGTATGTATCTTCATTTAAGTGTGTGGGGAATTTGCAATGGTTTAATTAGATTTTAATAGTAATTTTGGTTCTATTTAGAGTGCTATATTTGTGCTTATGTAAGTAGTTTCTGGAGTTGTAATAGTAAATTTATTGTATATTCAATGTGTAGTAGCTGTTATTATATAAGCATTTATAGTAGTTGTATTATTAATTTTGAGTGTATGTTTTGTGCAGTTTCTGTTTTAAGGTGAGTTTTTGGGTAGAGGTTTAATAGTATATTTTAGGTTTTATGTAGAGTATATATGTAGTTTGTGTTATTTAAGGAGAAATAGAGCAAGTTTTTTAGTACTTTGTTGAATAGTGGTCAGTAAGCATGGTATATGTGAGCTAGTGTTGGAAGAGTTAGTGGTAAAGATAAGTTTATTTAAAAGTTTTGGGTAAGCCAGTTGGTTTTCTGTTTTTAGGTGTATTGTAGATAGTGCATGTGCTGTGTGTTACGGATATTTTATTTAGTGATTGTGGATTTAAAGTTTTAAATTAATTACTATTAGTGGGCGTGAAAGTCACTCCTTATTTTTTGTTTCTGATGCAGTAGTTTGTAGTGAGCTAATTTATTTTCTTGTATGTTATAATGTTGTAGAGCACTTGTGAAGTGCTTGTGTGGGATAATTTCTTTTTTTTTTTGTGGTACTCTAGAATGTATGTTTTATAGGTTTGTATTCTTTGTTTGGCTGTTTTCTGTTATTCTCTCAGAATTTTGTGCAGTAAATGTGTTTCTTTAGTTTAAAATTATTTTTTAACTGCATATTGGCAGTATATGTACTGTGTTTTTTGAGTGTTTTTATTTGACTGACTTTGTGTATGTTTGGTGTGAGGTTAAGGGGTATTTGATCATGAATGTTTGTTTAGTGTTATTTAATTAGAAAAATTGATTTTATGTTATAATAAAAATTTTATACTTACTTTGAGTTTTTTTATTTTTCTGAGCTTACTTTTTTGAAAATTGATTTATTTTCAATTTTTTACGTCTCCTGGTGTTTTTTTGGTTCCTTGGAGTCTGAAAAAAATAATAAAGAGTGTATTATTTAGTTTATTATTTTGTTTTATTAATGATTTACTCAATTAATTTAGCAGTCATTTTTTTAGTAGCATTGAAATTTGAGTTTAGTAACTTTTAGATTTTGTTTACATTTACAAGGTTAATTCATTTTTTTAAAAAAAATTGTAGTTGAAATATTTTATATATATATATTTTATTTATATTATAGTTAATTTTAGTAGTATTATGATATTCATTATTTAACAGTTTTTGTATTTAATTGGTAATGGTTTAGTGGAATGGTTTTTGAAATATGATAATGGTTTACCTTTGATGGTGAAGGTGTTGTGTTTATTTTTTGGTCACTTTCTTGAAATTTATGCCTGTAATGGAATAGAGAAAAGCAAGATTAATAATTTATTTTTTTAGCTGTGTTATAGGTTCTTATATTTCTTAATATTTATTTTAAGGATATTTTACCTTGTGATCTCAGTAGATGGCGGTGTTGGATAAATATAGATTAATTTATTTCCGTAGTTATATGCACGTCTTCTCTGTAAGCTGTTCGGTGTAGTAATGAGTACAAAATGGAGGTCGTTGGTATTTATATGTGTTTTTATAAGTATTGTTATAATTGTAAATGGAATCTGTTTTGGACCTGTTTTTTTAATTTGAATTAGTTTGTGATGTTAGATATATATATAATTTTGAAGTATATTTGTCTTGTAGTTTGTATTTTCTTTCTATGTTAGTTATTGTTTGTTTAGTAGAGGAAGTACTTAATGGGTGATGTAGAAACTGTTGTAGGACTATCTTTTTATATAGGTTTTTTTTTGTGTTGAAGTCCTTTTTATATTTATTTTAAAATGATTTATTTTAAATTAAAATGGTGTTTCTATGTTTTTGATTTTTGCTGATGTTTTCTTTGTTTTATCTAGGAAAAATATTGTTGTTTTCAATTTTGCTGGTTTTTTCATGTAGTACTGTAGTGGTTCCAATATTTTGTATATTAGTCGTTGTTGTTCAGGTGTGATGCATATTAATCGTATTTTTCGTTGTTTAGAGTTCGTTGTAAAAAGATTAGTTGTTTAGGCGTTTTTGGTGTTGGGTAGTATTTGTTTGGGTATTCGTTGTTTGGGTAGTCGTTTGTTTGGTTAGTAGTTATTTGAGGAGTCGTTGTTTAGGTATTCGTTGTTTGAGTAGTAGTGTGTTTGGGTAGTAGTTGTTTGGGGAGTCGTTATTTAGGTAGTCGTTATTTAGGTAGTAGTTGTTTGGGTAGTAGTTATTTGGGGAGTCGTTGTTTAGTTAGTCGTTGTTTAGTCAGTAGTGGTTCAGTGGAATATTCGTGCTTTAGTGGTTTCCGTAGTCGTTAAATAGGTGGTCGTTGTTTAGGAATAATTTAGTTTATGCTTATTTTTCGTTGTTTTGTAGGATTTTTCGGTGTTGGGCAGTCGTTGTTTAGGTAGTCATTGTTTAGGTAGTAGTGGTTTAGTGTCATATTCCTCCTATTGCAATCTATTGTAACTTTACACTGCTTGCATTACTTCCTTTTGCTATTATTTGCATAATTTTGGTTTGTGTACATATATCTTGTGTATATTTCTCATCCTCATACTGAGGGTACTCACTGAGATACTTTTGGCATATTGTCATAAAAATAAAGTACCTTTATTTTTAGTATATCTGTGTATTGTGTTTTCTTATGATATTGTGCATATGACACCAGTGGTATAGTAGGAGCTTTTCATGTCTCCTAGTTCAGCCTAAGCTGCTTTGCCATAGCTACCTTCTATCAGCCTTAGCTGCTAGAAACACCTCTTCTACACTAATAAGGGATGACTGGACCTGGCACAAGGTGTTAGTACCTCTGGTACCCACTACAAGCCAGGCCAGCCTCATACATTGGAAGCAACGATGGGATAAGTACTTGTAACTACTTACCACTTTGTCATTGTGTACTTTTCATAAGAGAATAATATACAAAACAAGTTCAGTGTATGTACACCTAACCAAAATGTTTTGCTTTTCTCCTCTTACACTTTCTACTAAGTGCTGAAAAGTACATACATACATAAGTATGTGCCCTGTATGTGTTCCCTGTGTGATGACTAACTGTTTCACTGAGGCTCTCCTAACCAGAACCTCAGTGGTTATGCTCTCTCTGCTTTCCAATTGTCACTAACAGGCTAGTGACCAATTTCACCAATTCACATTGGCATACTGGTACACCCATATAATTCCCTAGTACATGGTACTGAGGTACCCAGGGTATTGGGGGTCCAGGAGTTCCCTATGGGCAACACACACATCAGAAGAAGAAGACAAGGAACAGATCACATTGACATGGAAAAGTACCCGGAACCACTAGTCCCTGCCACATGGCCAACTATTACAAAGGTCCTGCGTTTTGTAACATGCCAGTCTTACAACAACTCTACTCAAGGACTGTTCTGCTACCCACTGTATATCTTGTCAGCCTGCCCAGTGATTGCCTCTCTCTTACTCATTGGCAGCATTTCTTTTGCCACCCATAGGGAGATCTGACAATTCTTACACAGGCCTGCCAGTGCAACCTGAGTGAAGCAACGTCCACGTTATTTCACAGCCATTTACCACTGCACTTAAGTAACTTATAAGTCACCTATATGTCTAACCTTCACCTGGTGAAGGTTGGGTGCAAAGTTACTTAGTGTGAAGGCACCCTGGCACTAGCCAAGGTGCCCCCACATCGTTCAGGGCAAATTCCCCGGACTTTGTGAGTGCGGCGACACCATTACACGCGTGCACTGTACATAGGTCACTACCTATGTACAGCGTCACAATGGTAACCCTGAACATGGCCATGTAACATGTCTAAGATCATGGAATTGTCACCCCAATGCCATTCTGGCATTGGGGAGACAATTCCATGATCCCCCGGGTCTCTAGCACAGAACTTGGGTACTGCCAAACTGCCTTTCCCGGGGTTTCCACTGCAGCTGCTGCTGCTGCCAACCCCTCAGACAGGTTTCTGCCCTCCTGGGGTCCAGGCAGGCCTGGCCCAGGAAGGCAGAACAAAGGACCTCCTTTGAGAGAGGGTGTTACACCCTCTCCCTTTGGAACTAGGTGTCAGGGCTGGGGAGGAGTAGCCTCCTCCAGCCTCTGGAAATGCTTTGATGGGCACAGATGGTGCCCATTTCTGCATAAGCCAGTCTACACCGGTTCAGGGATCCCCCAGCCCTGCTCTGGCATGAAACTGGACAAAGGAAAGGGGAGTGACCACTCCCCTGACCTGCACCTCCCCTGGGAGGTGCCCAGAGCTCCTCCAGTGTGCCCCAGACCTCTGCCATCTTGGATTCAGAGGTGTTGCTGGCACACTGGACTGCTCTGAGTGGCCTGGGCCAGCAGGTGATGTCAGAGACTCCTTCTGATAGGCTCTTACCTCTGTTAGTAGCCAATCCTCCTTCCTAGGTAGCCAAACCTCCTTTTCTGGCTATTTAGGGTCTCTGCTTTGGGGAATTCTTTAGATAACGAATGCAAGAGCTCATCAGAGTTCCTTTGCATCTCCCTCTTCATCTTCTGCCAAAGGATCGACCGCTGACTGCTCAGGACGCCTGCAAAACCGCAACAAAGTAGCAAGACGACTACTAGCAACCTTGTATCGCTTCATCCTGCCAGCTTTCTCGACTGTTTCCAGGTGGTGCATGCTCTGGTAGCCTGCCTCCTTTCTGCACCAGGAGCTCTGACAAAATCTCCCGTGGGTTTACGGAATCTTCCCCCTGCAACCGCAGGCAACAAAAGACTGCATCACTGGTCCTCTGTGTCCCCCCCAGGATGACGAGAGTGGTCGCTGGAACTCAGCAACTCTGTCCAAGTGACTCCCACAGTCCAGTGACTCTTCAGTCCAAGTTTGGTGGAGGTAAGCCCTTGCCTCCCCACTCTAGTCTGCATTGCTGGGCACCGCGTGATTTGCAGCTGCTCCGGCTCCTGTGCACTCTTCCAGGATTTCCTTTGTGCACAGCCAAGCCTGGGTCCCCGACACTCTAACCAGCAGTGTACGACCTTCTGAGTTGTCCTCTGGCATCGTGGCACTCCCTTATGTGACTTTGTGTGGACTCCGGTTCACTCTTCTTCCAAGTGCCTGTTCAGGTACTTCTATGGGTGCTGCCTGCTTCTGTGAGGGCTCCCTGACTTGCTGGGCACCCACTCTGTCTCCTCATCCAAGTGGCGACATCCTGGTTCCTCCTGGACCACAGCAGCATCCAAAAACCCTAACCGCAACCCTTGCAGCTAGCAAGGCTTGTTTGTGGTCTTTCAGCGTGGGAATACCTCTGCAAGCTTCTTCACGACGTGGGACATCCATACTCCAAAGGGGAAGTTCCTAGTCCTCTTCGTTCTTGCAAAACACCAAGCTTCTTCCATCTGGTGGCAGCTTCCTTGCACCCTCAGCTGGCATTTCCTGGGCTCCTGCCCACTCTCGACACTGTCGCGACTCTTGGACTTGGTCCCCTTGTCTTACAGGTACTCAGGTCCAGAAATCCACTGTTGTTGCATTGCTGGTATTTGTTTTCCTTGCAGAATCCCCCTATCACAACTTCTGTGCTCTTTGGGGGTTGTAGGTGCACTTTACACCTACCTTACAGGGTCTTGGGGTGGGCTATTTTTCCAACCCTCACTGTTTTCTTACAGACCCAGCGACCCTCTACAAGCTCACATAGGTTTGGGGTCCATTTGTGGTTTGCATTCCACTTTTGGAGTATATGGTTTGTGTTGCCCCTATACCTATGTGCTCCTATTGCAATCTACTGTAACTTTACATTGCTTGCATTACTTCCTTTTGCTATTACTTGCATCATTTTGGTTTGTGTACATATATCTTGTGTATATAACTTATCGTCATACTGAGGGTACTCACTGAGATACTTTTGGCATATTGTCATAAAAATAAAGTACCTTTATTTTTAGTATATCTGTGTATTGTGTTTTCTTATGATATTGTGCATATGACACCAGTGGTATAGTAGGAGCTTTACATGTCTCCTAGTTCAGACTAAGCTGCTTTGCCATAGCTACCTTCTATCAGCCTTAGCTGCCAGAAACACCTCTTCTACACTAATAAGGGATAACTGGACCTGGCACAAGGTGTAAGTACCTCTGGTACCCACTACAAGCCAGGCCAGCCGCCTACACTCATCCCAGATGCAGCACTTTAAATAATTTCCAGCAATTTTGAATTTCTTCACCAAGAGAATAAAGAAGTCAAAGAAGCCACAGGTTCTTCTTTAGCCTCTGTTACCATTTTGGCCGATTAAATCAAAACTCAAATATGATCATGGATAAGAGCATGTCATTGATGGTCAATGGCCAAGAATTTGGTGGGGAAGATCCCCTTTCTGCTTTGCTACTTACATCCTCTGGTAAGGAGGCAAAGGTGTGGGGAACATACCTCTTCTCTGGGCTCACTGGCACAGGATAGTGTCCAAGGAAAAGGTCCCAGGTGGACTAACTGTGTGAGTGTTTTCATGACTCCCATGATCCAGCAGGAAAAGGTTCCATCTGAATTAGGTAAGGTTTATCCTACTGGAGCTGTTTGGTGGCCCATGTGGTGGAGGACTTCACTTTCCCGGACACAGAGCTGGCCATGAGAAATCCCCTGGGGGTGGAGGTTCTTTTAAAGTCTTGTGATGCAGCTGCAAGTGTAGGGTTGGGGCTACTTCCTCAAAGCCTGAATACTCAGGCCTCCTTGTCCATCTTATATAGCAGCACTCCATCTTTGGGGATATCAATGGATTATGAAGCATTCATTTAATCCAAGGTACAGTGGTAGTCGGAACTCTCTAATCATGGTGCAGAGGGGGTTCCATCAGAGGAACTATTTTGTATTGAGAAAGTCTTATCCTCTAATTTATCACTTCTTCAAAAATCAGTGTCAAACTCATATCACGTATTGGACATATTGTTTGCAATATTAACTGGGGTTGAAAACCTCACCATGCCTTGAATTGCAATAATGCACCTACAAAATGTTAAGGCACTGAAATCAGTTACAATAGATGCTAAATGTGAGGTCAGAGATGATGCTGCTCAAGTGGGCAAACCTGTAACTGCAGAAGGTCTTACAAAAATAGCAGTCTCCAACAACTTCATGTTAATGACTGAGCAGGTATACTACCTAAAAACACAACTTGAGGAGCCCAAGTGAGAGATATAATCATGTCTGGGGTAATCGAGGGGTTTCCAATTTTTAAGGAAGCACTAAAATCAACTTAGCCTATAACGCCTTCAGCTATACCAATGGATGCTCTTGATCTATTCAAGGATGAACAAATGCGGAGTGCAATCTGAAAGGACCCCCAGGTAAACAAAAGGCAAAAAGCTGGTATTTGAGAATTTGTAAGCGGTGGGCAAACACAAGCTGGTTTTGTCATTGTCTCATCTGGTTGTTCCATCCAGCATCCTGATTGAATTATCTAACTTTGTTTACAGTCAAAGTCCACCTGCTGAGCTAGAAGAGGATGCAGCTAAAGTTTCTGTTAACCCCTCATGTGCCGAAGACGTAACCATTATGTCCTCTGCACGGAGCCCGGGCGGAGCGCTCCCTCTGTGGGGTTCTCCCGCACCCCCCCAAGACCTTCCCCTTCCACCACCGCCCATCCACCACCCCCCCGTAATGACATCAGCGCACGATCGCGCGCTGACATCATTACCCACTGCCGGTCACTCTGGAAGCCATTTGCTTCCAGTGCAATGAAAGGAGAAACAGGTGAGTTTCTCCTCCGGTGGGGTGGGGGGTTTGGGACAAAGAGGCACTGGGGGAAAGGAAAGGCTTTTCCTTTCCCCCGGTGTCTCTTTGAGCATTACTGCTGCCCGATCGCATTGCGATCGGTCAGCAGGAATGCCCACTAGATGCCAGGGATTTTTTTTTTTTTTTGTAAACGTTTAAGCATTTGGGAGCGGCCCGTTGGGCAAGGGTCGCTCCCATTTGGGGGCATGTTTATGTTGGCCGATCTGCCCCCAAGGGGGTCAGAATCCACTAGACGCCAGTGATTTTTTGTTGTTGTTGTATAAAATGTTTAAGTGTTTGGGAGCGGCCCCTTGGGCAAGGGTCGCTCCCTTTTGGGGGCATGTTTATTGTGGCCATTTCTTTCCCCCTTGGGGGCAGAATCCACTAGACGCCAGGGATTTTTTTATTTATTTACTGTGAAATGTTTTGCGTCGGGGAGCGGCCCATTTGGGGCATGTTTCTTGGAGGCAGACCGGCCTATTATTTTTAGGCCCCAAGGGAGGGCAGAAGCCACTTAGACACCAGGGATAGTGTGTGTGTGTTAGTAGAGGGGGGGCAACCCCTTGGGCAAGGGTCGCCCCCCTTTGGGGGCACGTGCACCAAGGCCATTTCTGCCCACCTTGGGGACAGATCGGCCTTTATTTTTAGGCTCATCTGCCCCAAGGGGGGAAGAAACCACTAGAACGATTTTTTAAATATGTTTATTTATGTGGGAGGCGTCCCCTTGGGCAAGTGTTGAACTGTTGGCCATTTCTGCCCCCCTTGGGGGCAGATGGGACTATTATTTTTTTTAGGCCCTTCTGCCCCCAAGGGGGGCAGAAGCCACGTAGGCACCAGGGATAGTGTGTGTGAGTGGTTTGTTTTTTGTTTGGGGGTGGGCCCTTGGGCAAGGGTTGCTCCCCCTGGGACACACTACTAAAGATATTTTCTGCCCTCCTTGGGGCAGATAGGCCTATTTTTTAGTAGGCCCATCTGCCCCCTATGGCAGAATCCACTTACACACCAATTTCTAAATGCTTGATGGTGGGATGTTTGTCAACTGACAAAGTATTTGCATTTGTGATAATTTTTTTCCTCCTTTTTGTTCTAGTTCAAAGCTTTTGCTTTCTTTGCTGTGGCTCCTTGCGGTTTTGGCGGTGGTTGACCTGCGGTTTGCATCGTTGCATGTTTTAGGTAAGTAAAAACAATTAACTCCAAAGGAGTATTTTTGCCATGCATGAATGCATGTGGTGTACTAAATGCAGGTTTGTGTGAAATTGTCCTTAGATTTGTGCACAATGATATTTGTGTTGTCTTATTTCTAATTTGCTTTTCTTTCTTTCTTTTTAGTGGGATATCACTGGTGATTGCTGTGTCTGTGCAGAGTAGTTGCTGGTGATTCAAGCTTTTTTAGGCAAGTGAGCGGTATAGTTTTTGAGTTTATAACTCTTACTAATAAAGCTACACTTTATTACTTATCTTACACAGTGCTGGTGCATTTGTCCAGTTAATTTTCGTAGGAAGGATCATGGCTAGCCGCAGGATGACCGCTCAGCAGGTGGTTGGTATGCTTTTTGAGTCATTGTCTGATCATGATTATGCGACGGACTCTGCATCTGAGGCAGAGGAGGAAGTGAGGGATACTGGCAGTGAAGTTTCTGTCGGAGAGGAATCTTCTGATGAGAAAGCCACACTCAGTGCAGATGAAGGGCCTGTTTCAGAGGAGGACACTGATGTGTCATTAGTGCAGCAACCTGGGGCCGAAAGGTTTCCCGTTAGAAGACCTGAACTCTGGGTTGCCCCAAACATGGAGCAGCCAGAGTTGCCTGCCTTCACTGGTCTCCCGTGGTGTAGAATCAATACTGAGAACTTTTTGCCTGTCAATTTCTTTGTGTTATTTGTGGATGATGTGTTTTGGAAGAGATTGTTGAGCAGACTAATTTGTATGTGGAGCAGTATTTGAGGGACAACGCTGCTAGACTTAGGCCGCACTCTAGAGCTGCCCAGTCGATTCCCACAAATTTTGAGGAGATGAAAAGGTTTTTAGGTTTGACTCTTTTGATGGGGTTGATAAGGAAGCCGTCACTGGCTTCTTATTGGTCTACTAGTCCCTTGATGGCAACAGCTATATTTCCTGCAAAAATGAGTCGTAATCAGTATTTGCTTCTTCTTGGGATGCTGCATTTTATTGACAATGCATTAGCCTTGCCACGAGATCACCCTGATTCTGACCGTCTTTTTAAGATTAGGCCTGTACTTGCGGTTTTCAGAGGTCTATGTTCCAGGCAAAGAAATAGCTGTGGACGAGTCTTTGGTCCTCTTCAAGGGTCGTTTGTTTTTTAGGCAGTACATTCCTAACAAGAGGGCACATTGTGGAATTAAATTGTATATGCTGTCTGAAAGTAGTACACGATATGTGTATAATTTCCAAGTCTACACTGGTAGGGATTCCAGTATTGACCCCCCTGGTTGTCCTCCCACTTTTGGAGTTACTAAGAAAATTGTGTGGGAACTTGGTAGACGACTGTTCAACAAAGGTCACCATTTGTATATAGATAACTTTTACAATGGAGTGCAGTTGTTCAAGGAATTGTTTAGAGTGGACACTGTTGCTTGTGGCACAATTCGTTGTAACCGGAAAGGCTATCCAAGGGAGCTTGTCTATAAAAAACTTCAGAGGGGGCATTGCAGTGCCTTGCGGAATGATGAGCTGCTAGCTTTGAAGGTTTCAGACAGGAGGGATGTCTACATGCTAAGTACCATCCATGATGAGAGTACTTCCCCCGTGACTGTTTGGGGCCAGGTTGCTGAAGTGCGCAAACCTGTGTGCATTTTAGATTATAATAAGCACATGGGAGGTGTAGATAGAGTTGATCAAAGGTTGGAGCCTTATACTGCTATTCGTAAGTCTTACGTTTGGTATAAGAAGTTAGCAATTCACCTCTTCCACTTAGCAACTTTTAATGCTTTTATTTTGTTTAAGGATAGGTCTCCAGAGTCAAAGATGACATTTGTGAAATTTCAGGAATTAGTGATAGAGAGCCTTATTGGGGTGGAACAGGCCAGAGTTCCTACAGAAGCAGTGGTGGAGGATGTGGCTAGATTAAAAGTTCGCCACTTTGCTGAGCACATTCCTCCCACACCCAAAAAAGACTTTCCAGCTAAGAAATGTATAGTGTGTTTTCGAAGAGGTATCCGGAGGGAGACTCAAATGTACTGCCCAGATTGTCCTTCAAAGCCTGGGCTGTGTGTGGGTGGTTGTTTTAAGAATTACCACACCCAGAAGAATTACTGGGAACAACCATGAGAGTAAACTCATGTCTGTTTTGTATTTTCATGTGTTCAGTTTCGTGGTTAGCATTTCTGTCATGTACTTAGTTAGACCTTTGTGTTTGTAGTTTTGTAATTATTTCTAATTAGTTAGGGGTTTCTTTGTTTTAAAAAAAAAAAGTGATGCCATTGTGTGTGGAGTGGGGCTTGGCTGAGGGTGTACATAGTGTACATATTGACTTGCTGTTGGCTACTTCAACACACTGCCAGCCAAACACCAGTCCACACTCTCCATCAGCTGGTGTGATTGTTGTATCTGGCATGTGGGCGTATGTAAGTGATGGGCCCTTGAGTGGCGCTGTCTGTCGATGCGAGTGTTGTAATGTGCTGGGCCCGTGGCTGGCGGCGAGAATGGTCTTGTGCATGTCATGTATGAAAGGTGTGTGAATGGACTGTAAAGCGATTGGTGCCTTGCCGTGGCTTTACAGCTCACGAGCTGTGAGTCATCGGTTCAGTTTTTTGGCCTTTCAGTTATTAACAGTGCATTTCCTTTTTGTGAAATCTCTTGTTAATAAAATTTGATCCGCCGAACCATCACTCACCCTTGTGCCAAATCCAACCAGTATGTGTGGTAAAAATGACAAAACCTGCTCCGCTGTGATCAGGCGTTGCAGCACACCTGTGACACGCTAGGTGCCTCGGGTGGGACCCCGATGATGAAGTATGCCACCAACTTGGTTGGTGGGTGAGGGGTCATTTTCACATAACCTAAGTGCATTTCTTTTCACAATTTTAGTCTTTGGCACATCACAGACATATGTGGACACATCAAAATGATATATTACAAAACTACCTGTGTTTTGGGGGAGGGGCACCTATGTTTTTGGTCCTGGGTACGGCCTTCATCTAGGGAAACCTACCAAACCCAGACATTTTTTTAAACTAGACACCCCAAGGAGTCCAGGGAGGTGTTGCTTGCGTGGATCCCACAACATTTTCTTGCCCAGACTCATCTGCAAACCTCAAAATGTGCTTAAAAAAGCATATTTTCCTGACTTTCGTTTGTACGATCACCGCTCCAGCACAAAATTCCTACTCCCAGCGTTCCCCTCAGTCTCCCAAGTAAAATGACACCTCACGTGTGTGGGTCCCCAAAGCAGAGTCAGCCTAAAGATGTATAAAAGAAGAAAATGTCCTTATCAACTCGCTGTGCTATCCCCTCTATCTCTACAAGTTTTTGGCCTTATTCTGTTGCAGGCACCTGGCCCACTCACACAAGTGAGGTATCATTTTTATCGGGAGACTTGGGGGAACGCTGGGTGGAAGGAAATTTGTGGCTCCTCTCAGATTCCAGAACTTTCTGTCACCAAAATGTGAGGAAAATGTGTTTTTTTAGCCAAATTCTGAGGTTTGCAAAGGATTCTGGGTAACAGAACCTGGTCAGAGCCCCACAAGTCACCCCATCTTGGATTCCCCTCGGTCTCTAGTTTTAAAAAATGCTCAGGTTTGGTAGGTTTCCCTAGGTGCCGGCTGAGCTAGAGGCCAAAATCTACAGGTAGGCACTTTGCAAAAAACACCTGTTTTCTGTAAAAAAATGGGATGTGTCCACATTGTGTTTTGGGGCATTTCCTGTCACAGGCGCAAGGCCTACCCACACAAGTGAGGTATAATTTGTATTGGGAGACCTGGGGGAACACTGTGAGGAAGGAAATTTGTGGCTCCTCTCAGATTCCAGAACTTTCTGTTCCCGAAATGTGAGGAAAATGTGTTTTTTTTTGCCAAATTTTGAGGTTTGCAAAGGATTCTGGGTAACAGAACCACCTGGTCAGAGCCCCACAAGTCACCCCATCTTGGATTCCCCTAGGTCTCTAGTTTTCAAAAATGCACAGGTTGGGTAGGTTTCCCTAGGTGCCGGCTGAGCTAGAGGCCAAAATCTACAGGTAGGCACTTTGCAAAAAACACCTCTGTTTTCTGTCAAAAAATGTGATGTGTCCACATTGTGTTTTGGGGCATTTCCTGTTGCGGGCGCTAGGCCCACCCACACAAGTGAGGTACCATTTTTATCGGGAGACTTGGGGGAACATAGAATAGCAAAACAAGTGTTATTGCCCCTTGTCTTTCTCTACATTTTTTCCTTCCAAATACAAGAGAGTGTGTAAAAAAGACATCTATTTGAGAAATGCCCTGTAATTTACATGCTAGTATGGGCACCCCGGAATTCAGAGATGTGCAAATAACCACTGCTCCTCAACACCTTATCTTGTCCCCATTTTGGAAATACAAAGGTGTTCTTGATAGCTATTTTTTACTCTTTATATTTCAGCAAATGAATTGCTGTATATCCGGTATAGAATGAAAACCCACTGCAGGGTGCAGCTCATTTATTGGCTCTGGGTACCTAGAGTTCTTGATGAACCTACAATCCCTATATATCCCCAGAACCAGAAGAGTCCAGCAGACGTAACGGTATATTGCTTTAAAATATCTGACATTGCAGGAAAAAGTTACAGCGTAAAACGTAGAGAAAAACTGCAGTTTGTTTCACCTCAATTTCAATATTTATTTTATTCAGTTGTTATTTTCTGTAGGAAACCCTTGTAGGATCTACACAAATTACCCGTTGCTGAATTCAGAATTTTGTCTACTTTTCAGAAATGTTTCGGTTTCTGGGATCCAGCATTGGTTTCACACCCATTTCTGTCACTGACTGGAAGGAGGCTGAAAGCACAAACAATTGTAAAAATTGGGTATGTCCCAGTAAAATGCCAAAATTGTGTTGAAAAATTGGGTTTTTTGATTCAAGTCTGCCTGTTCCTGAAAGCTGAGAAGCTGGTGATTTTAGCACCACAAACCCTTTGTTGATGCCATTTTCAGGGAAAAAACCACAAGCCTTCTTCTGCTGCCCCTTTTTCCCATTTTTTTTAAAAAAACGACATTTTCATTGAATTTTGGCTAATTTCTTTTCCTCCTTCTGGGGAACCCACAAAGTCTGGGTACCGCTAGAATCCCTAGGATGTTGGACAAAAGGATGCAAATGTGGCATGGGTAGCTTATGTGAACAAAAAGTTATGAGGGCCTAAGCACAAACTGCCCCAAATAGCCAAAAAAAGGCTCAGCACAGAAGGGGGAAAAGGCCTGACAGCGAAGGGGTTAATACCCAGAAAATCATAAAGTCCCATCCCTCAAATCGTTTGGTGCTACATAATGCTTTAGGGTATTCACCTAATGCCCAGTCAGGAGCCTTGGATAATGTGCAATGTCCAGATTCCATAAATATGAATAATGACGAACTAATAAATCCTGATGTGGAATGTTAAATATGGATGGAACATAAGAATGTTCAACATGGAGATCTCTCTGACCAAAGGATCATCTTAAAGGGCAATGGCAGTATGGTTTCTCATACATGGGCTGCTCCTTGTCAAGGAGCATCAGCTTGGAAAGACCCAAGGCCTTCAAGTTTATTAAATCATGGGGAAAATGCCTTTGTCACACAAGCCCAATGACCCATTCCCAATAGTAATCTATATAATTCAAATAGTTGTTATCTGGGCCCGAACTCAAGGCAAACAAGTGGACTTTGTTTTATTTGACTATGAAATCTGTCCTTTCAATAGAAGTTCAATTTTGCATTCTCTTTTAGAAATTGAGGCATTGAAATTTGTGAAAAGTAAGGCTATTGAACATGACCTGGTGCGGCATCCTGAGGCTGTTCACCCCACTACGTGTGCGCCCTACCGGAGGCCTGATGATACAAGGCTAGCTGGAGTGGCTCTCGAGTGGTCCTTCAGGCTTGCGCTGCACGAGAGGATGGACCAGATGAGGCGGCAGGGTAAGGCCTGGGTTTACCTGGCGACCTTGGTGTGTGTCCCTCTCTCCCTGCACTGTTTGTGTTCTCCCATGGCCCAGGGGCATATAGCACTGTGACGACTGAAGACGCCAGCACCTTGCAGGAAAAGTGACTCCTGTTGGATGGGATGAGTCATCTCGGGCCTTGTTCCAAGCACTACGGGAGCCACATACATTGTTGGACTGCCCCCCTCCTCTCCTGGGACACTCATATGAATAACCTGACCCACCGAGGGCAGCAGAGGAGCAGGAGATCTGAGGACTAACAATACAGCCAGGTGCCCGTTGCCTCCAAAGATAGCACTCCCCCAATTCCTTGACTCTGCCCTCAAATAAGGGGCTGGAAGGCCAGAACCACAGCATAGACCCTGAACCGTGCCCTCCCAGACTGATGCAGTTTCTCATTGGTAAGAGGGTCACCCACTGTGACATTATCCCAGCACGGGAACTTGAGACGAGGTCCTTGTTCTTCCAGGGGTGGGGGTAAACTGGACTCCCTTGATGTTTACCTACCCTGGTAGACTGCACCAATCAGGTGGTGCTGCAGAGCTCCTGCCCTGCTGCCACTGATCACTTTGCAGTCGCTACTACTGATGGCCAATAAAGGAGGTACCAGCCCATGGGGACTATAGCGACTCCACTTCCCTCTACGGCCTTCGCTGCACAAATCCATACTCTCCTGCCTGAGAAAAGCTCACTCTGGCTGCATGTGCTGCTTCATCATCACTTGAGCTAAGCAGGCTGAGAGCACGACTCATTGAATATATGGTGGTGCGACGCTGCCACTGTAGGGACTCTCCATTGATTCTCTACGCGCACTGGACCCTGCCGTACTGACCCACTGCGGTCTAATATGACCTGAGCTGGGAAGCCCCATTGTTGATTGCAATGGGTAAGGGTAAATCCCACATGCCGGGGTACCAGTCCAGAATAGACAAATTTAACACTTGTACCTCAGATTCTTGTAAGAGACTAGCAGCCAGAGATCCTCAGTCATGCTCTTTGCCTCACTAAATGCACATCAGAAACTTCAGGCCATCCAGGCATCCCAGGAAGCCCTTGAATCCCGAATCAGGGAAGTTGGTGTTGATGTCACCCTCTCGCTTCAGGATCTTCGTAACATAGTGTATCAAGTGACGGAGGGGGAAAACTGACTGTCCATTCTAGAAGACGACTCGTTGGGCTTAAAAAACAAAGTAACTACGTTACTTTCCACTGTCCGCACCCTCGAGGCCAGAGCCGAAGATGCAGAGAGTCGGTCCCGCCAGTGCAACCTGTGCCTGTGCAGAAGCCTTTGTGGATAAATGGGTCAAATCATGGATGTATGAGGGGTCCCTATTGCCATGGATTGTGCTGGAGCAAGCGCACTGGGCGCTTGTGCAGTGTCCCCCTCCAGGAGCCCCTTCTTGGCCGATCATCGCCAAGATACTAAATTCCGGTACTGGGAAGCAGTACCATGAGAGGCACAGGTTTAAGGAAAGCTCCAATACCAGTCGTCCCACATATTGCTTTTTCTGGACTATACAAAATTGACACAACAGCAGAGGAAATCTTTCAATTCCATCAAACAGAAACTCAAAACTATGTCCTTTCAGTATATGCTTCTCCTTCCGGCACAACTGTGAATTGTTCATGAACCCCGCTCCCACTTCTTTGACACTCCGGAGGTGATCTGGTAATGGGCCACTGAAGAACGTGCTCTCTGATGTTGCGAGTCCACAGATGAAACTGCTGTGACAACTCTGGATCCCTCACCTGTGGCCTCCATGTGCTCCCAGACTCACAAGTACCCTGGATCCAGAGGTCGGTGGTGGTGCTGCGGCCACTCCCCTGCCTCATCTGAGACAAACTCTGAATGACTCCAGACAGGGGCAGACAACCCTTTTTCCCATTGCCACCGTCGAGGATGCTCAGGCTGTTGATTCTGCAGCCTCTGATGAAGACAACACCCCTGCGGCCCCAATGTGAACCTTTTTGTCCCTTGTCAACAATGAATACTGACCCCAGACCTAGGGTGCTTCACTTATGGCGTGTGATGTGCAGATAGATCCTACAAAGGAGGAGGTCCACCTCAAGTACACCAATATGGTTTTTGTTTTTAATAGTGTCAGAATATGTTGGGTGACAAATGCTTCAAGAGAGGAAGTGTGGGATGGGGGTTGTTGAGGAATGTTGAATGGGGTTATGTTCTTCATTGTTTTTTTTTGTTTTATTCTTCTTGCTCCAGCAAATGCCTTATGCTCCTCATTGCGCCATCTGTAGTAGACTCCCCTACTGACCCCTGTTGCCTAGGTCGTATCCAACATGGAGTTCAGGTTAGTCTCTTGGAACGTTAGCAGCCTCCCAAATCACATTAAGTGTACAGCAGCCCTGACATATCTCTGCCAACATCATCCAGGCATAGCTCTTCTGCAAGAGACCCATCTAATGGGCACTCTCTGCTCATTCTTGCTCCAATTTGGCTACAATCATGTCTATCACTGCAGCTTTGCCAGGGGCACCAAGGAGGCAGATATCCCCTTGCACAAAAGTCATGGCCTAGTGGTTACCCAGATCCTCGATTATTCCCTGGGTAGATATCTTGGCTTTTTGGGGTTCCTTAAGGGTAAACCCTACAACATGCTGAGCATTTACATACCTTCCCATTCACAGGGTCAGACCCGTTGATATCACACCACTGTGATTCCCACCTTTCAATGTGAGATACTACTCCTGGTAGTCTACAATACAGATTTGGATGTCCCCAGTCCTCTCTCACAGGACTGGAGAGCCCTCTCCAAGACCCTGACATTCTGGGCAGACTCCTTGGGCCTCTGTGACAGCTGGAGGCTCTGCAACCCACAAGCACGGGCGTATCCCCATCTACGAAAATTATGTCCTTCTTGATTACATATTCCTCCTGGCCGTGGAAGTGTCTGCTACAATGAAAGCTACTGTGCTCCCCGTGGCATAACAGACCATTCCCCAACTCTCTTACATCTTGGTACACCAGCACAACACAAAAGACCTATATGGCATTTAAACGCCTGGTTCCTTGTGAATGAGGGACTTATGGACAGGCTCTCTGTGGAACTACGGGCCTACTTTGAAATTAATAAAGGGACAGTCTATAAAACGGGCACGTTGTGGGCATTGAGCCACCCCAGGATACAAGGCGTAGCTAAAGCATACCTTCAGTGCACAGACATGGACAGACCTCAGGCCATTACAGACTTAGAGGCGAGCATACTCATTACTGAGGCTGCAGCTGCACTTAATATGGCTGAAGCACTGCACCACCAGTTTGAAACAGATAGACTAACTCTGCATCTCCTGGCCCTCAAAGAGGCATGCCAATGCTGGTGTGCCACCGCTCAAGGTCTATGTGAATATGGGGACAAGCATGCTCCTCTGTCAGCTACCGCACAAGAATAGTAGTTCTAGACTTATTCCGACCCTTGCGAATGCCACGGGGACTCTGGTCACTGCTGGGGAGGATATTGCAGAGACGCTTGTAGACTTTTATGAATGCCTCTACATCCATTATCCACAGCCGGCTGCTGAGCTCACTCGACCATTACTGGTGGATATATCCCTTTCTCGTCTGAGGTGACTCCAGCAGAACTCCCTAGATGAACCAATCACTGCAGACAAGATCCAAACCGCCATTCGAGATTTGAAAATTGGGAAGACCCTTTGCCCTGATGACTTATCTTTGAGTATTATTCTAAGCTCCGAACATCTTTACCCCTCATCTTCTTCAGTTTTACTCAGGTGGTGAACCGCAGATCCTTTCCTCCTGAACTCAACCTTGTGACTATTTTTGTCATCTCTAAGAGATGATCTACCAACAACATGCATCTCCTATCACCCTAATCTCCTCAATTAATGCAGATATTAAAATATATGCTAACGTCCTGGCGACAAGGCACCCATTGGTCCTCCGATCCTTGATCCACCCAGATCAGTGCAGCTTTAGCCCTCAGCACTGTATCTACAGGCTACAGGTGATCCTAGCCCACATTGGAGATCTCACGTAATTGACAGCTGTCTTGCTTGTCGATTTAGAAAATGCTTTTGACGCCATTAACTGGAGCTACTTAGACTCAGTGCTGTTCCAGATAGGCTTTAGCCTTGGCTTTAAGGACATGGTGCAACCTCTGTATAGGCAGCCAACAGCCCAAGTCCGGTCAATAGCATACTCTTGCAAATTCCCAATCTGGGCTGGTACTCAGCAGTGATACCCCCCTCACCGCTCCTCTTCTCCATTGCCATTGAGCCTTTGTATAATCCTGTACGCCAGCCAGTTGCGGGTTTGGAGGTGGAGCAGAGCCTGTGAGGACAGGCTTGGCCTATATGCCGACAACTTCCTGCTGTATCTTGAGACCCTGCAGTCTCTGGCCCTAGGGCCTTGGAGCTTCTTGACCTCTTCGAGGAAGTCTTGGGCCTTTGGATAAACAGAGGGAAATTACCTCTTATTCATTTGGGGAGAGACCATGCATCACTAGATTGGCAATCCAGAATCCCGATCTGCTGTCTCACTTTTAAATACTTGGTAATCCACATCTCCATAGTATCAGACCTCACACACACTCTTAACCCTTCTGAATGGACCCAGGAAGAGTTTAGCACCATTGCAACATCTTCCTTTGAATGTTTTAGGCAGGGTGGCCTTCATCAAAATCATGTTACTCCCCGATTACAAACATGTGGTTCAACGAGGTGGCAGCAGTATTTCGATCCTTCTGTGGAATGGTCACCCACCCGCATAGCTTGAGCCAAGTATCGACATATAGTGCACAACGATGGACTCGGGCAGCTGATATATGTTTATGCTACTGGCCATCCCAGTTATTGGTCATAAATGAGAGGCTGACTGGTGGGTAGGATGAGGATGATGCGGTATACCAACTCAAACTCTCTGGCCTTAGTCTGGACAGTGTGATGCATTTCTTATACAGTAGACCACTATCCCTTACCCTTCCAGAGGTCACTAGAGTGATCTTTCTGATATGGAGGGCAGGTGTGTGATTTACCGACTGGGACAGATGTCAGACCCAACAAACCCCCCTATGGCGAGGACACTGGGTAGAATGGCTGACACATCTGGAGGACTTCCGGCATTGGGACTAAATTGGAATCACATTATTGGTCAATGTGTGTCATGGATCCATTATGTCTTTGCTCACTGACCTCCAAACTCAGTTTACTCTTTCTCACACACAATTCAATAGATACCTTAGCTATAGCATGCTATGGGCCACTATGCTGCCCATTTGCAGGAGGTCCCGGAATTTAGCCCCTTGGAGGCGTGATTGTTGTTCAGGAGTCTGAGTTGTGGAGGTATTTCTCTGATCCAAACTCTAGTGTGCAGTGCCCCAGAGAACTTAGCCACCGCTTAAGCAGACATGGCTGGGTGAACTGGGGGAGGTTGAATGATGCGAGGCCTGGGTGGCTCCTAGGAAATCAGCGATTTCAACAAGACTGAGACTGATACAAATACATTACCTACATATCACTTACAGGACGCCACAATAGCTGCGATGTGCAGGCCTTTTCTCAGACCCCAAGTGTGCTTGTTGTCAATCCCGGAAAGCAGATTTTTATCTCATGGTCTGGCAATGTTCTGCGGTTGCCCAATACTGGCCCCATATTAATAGCATCCTGTCAGCGATCCTTAACAGACCAATCGAGTTGACCTCAAATGTGGCCTTATGGATGAGTTTGGAGGGATGGGGGGAGATAGGCAGTTGGTGGGCTTGGCGGCCCTAATTGCTAATCGTGACAATGCACGTGCTTGGAAGTTGCCCAGGTTACCCAGTCCTCAAGTATTAGAGAATGAGAAGGAGTTATTCAAAAGGAGGTGGGTGGCGGCAACCCTGAATAGCAATTGTTATCAAATGAATCAGCCTGAGCTGCAGGGGTAGCTCTCTAGGAACCATCGTAACATGGAATTTTGCATACTTGAGTCATCATGAAGTAAACGTGAATTGTTTTATGTATTATAATCTAGCAATTGTCTGCCTGCAGGATACATAGCATGCTCCGAATTCATGTATGACAATGTTTTGTCTTTGCTTGTGAGACAAATTCGGTAACCAATGGGCATGCTAGTGGGGGAATTGCATAGTTAACAAACTGTGTCAATAGAAACACTATTTGTTTATTTATCCTTCTGTATTATGCCTGTGTTTGAAACTAGCCAAAAGTAAAGGTTTAAGCGGTTCCTCTATATTACTTTTATCTAACATATGTATCCGTTCTGGAAAAATCTATGATCATCTTGTAAATTCAATCTTCATGTTTATCTATGATATTGATGTGTCAGAGGATTACTCCCAGATAATAATTGTAGGAGACCTAAATGCAAAAGTCTCTAATTCGGCATCTTTGTCTTTTCCAAATCCGGACAAGAAGGACGTTTGGTACATTTCCAAGGTGGTAGTGTTTTCTATTAAGAAAGATAAGTGGGGTTTTTATGTTGCTGGACTCCCTCAGAATTAATTAACATGAATTTATGTTCTTGAAAAAGGAATCCCAAATGATACACCAGCATCATTTACTTTTCATTACTCTCATGGTCAGTCCTTGATTGATTATATGATTGTCTCCTATCAAATGTATGGGACATTCTCTAATTTGAATGCACAATCATCTGACCGGAGTGATCATTGTACCTTGAGCATGAATGTGGAATTAGTGCTACAGGACACTAAGCCATGGAACTGCTTGAGGGCTGATGTAGTGTATTATAAGATGAATGGGCGCACTTTCTCGGGCTTTGGCAGCCTAGCGGCTCTAGGTTCAAAACCTTTGGAGGTCATTAGTAGTGCAAAGGAGATAGCATATTGGGATCCAGTAATCCAGTATGAAATCCATATGAAATATTTCCTTAGTTTGGGGAGTAAGGGTAAAACTCCCATGTTACATAAAAATAGTTAATCAGAATTTAAAGGCAGTAAATCTGGAAATAAATCAGCTGGTAAGGAAATAATTTGTGCTTTTCTATGTCCCAAGACAAGGTGATATCCATTGAATTAAACGGAAGAGAACTAGATGGAAGGCCCTAGATCGGAGAATGGAAGTTGCCAATAAGTGGATTAAACTGAGAGAAGCAGCAGATTGAAACAATCTTAGAAAAGTATTGGTGCTTAGTAGCACAGTATTGTGATTCCAGAGTGAATGTTCAGGAAATCCCCCTCTCTGATGCTGACTGGACAAGCTATATTTTTATGCCAGTAATCTTGGAGTCGATGCAGAATTGTTCGATTTGTATGTGCCACCTACATCTCTGAAGATTGCAGGTTTCATCAAGAGTGCCAGAGTGTTAGGCAGAATAGGCCCTGATGAAATCCCGATCTTGATGATCAAACAGGAGGATACGCTCTGGGCGTCTTTTCTGTGCCCATTATTTGAATACTGTTATCTCTTAGGAAATATCCCACCCCCCATCTTGGAAAGGTAGTATTATTTTGCCACAATACGAAAAGGGTCCAGACTCCTCGCCAACAACTTTTAGATGCAGTAAGCAAACTATTTGCTAAAAGTATGAAAATCCACCTCCAACTATTAGCAAATAATAATAACAATATTTCTCCAGTGTAGACTGGATCCAGAAGATACTGTAGTACATTAGATAACCTAGCAGTACTACAGGCAATCATAGAAAAGTACCCCCAGTCAGGGGGAATGTTGGTGTACATGGCCTTTATTGATTTCTCCAGAGCGTTCAATAGAGTTGATCATCGGACACTGTGGAGAAAGAAGTTTCGGCTGGGTATGCATCACGTTTGTAGAAGCTAGTCATAGCACTTCATTCGTCAATCTTGTACTGATGGGCGGGAATCGGGGATTATCCCAAAAAGTTCAGATGTATAATGGCCTGAAACAAGGCTGCCTGTTAATGCCTTAGTTTTTTTCCTTAAATATGTATGAATACATATATGTTGTCTCTTTTATGTGGGTTGACGTTGCCTTGATGGACTTAACCCCTGTTGGTCTTGAAAGGTGCTTTGCACCTTGGAACATGCAGAGGAACATAATTTAATAATAAAGATCTAAAAAATGAAGATCCTGACTTTTTGGAAGAAGGGCTCTAGACTGGGGGAGCTTAAATTGGTTTCTGGGGCAAGAAGAAAATTGAGGATGTTAAATTTTATTCTTATTTAGGCAAATGTTTCTCTGGTAATTGCGGTGAATTCGATCATGTAAAACACTGTTCGAGTGATGCTACTCTGTAAGATAGCGCTATTAATAGATTATACTAAATTTGTGGGAGAAAGCATTTTGCCCATTTATTACTAACCTTCAGGGTGAAAATTCCTTCCTCCTTAAGTTATACTTGCAAAGTGATGGATGTAAGGTATTGCAGCTTCTTCAATGTAACTGATGTAATCAAAGGCCGTATCTTGTGTCAGATCTATAATATGAATTCCATGGGAGCGCCCTACATCCTATGTCTGGAATTTAGATTATTGTCAACTTTTCTTACAGCACTAGCAGCAGTTTTGAGGTGGGAGGACTGCATATTTGGTGGAGAAGCAGCATCAGTACTTGCTGCTTTAAGGTATGAAATCTTCACTTTAAGATCAGAAAAAGTGCATTCTTATATTCCTTCTTAAAGGCTAGGGATGCTTTTGGGATATGTCCATGAAAGTAAATTCAAGAAAATGGTAGGGGAAGTGGAAGTGACATCGCATACCCATCTTGTGCACTCTGTCTTTAAATTTCTTTCTCATGCACGTGTTTACACACACACACACACACACACACATATACACACACACCCCGCACACACTCTCTCACATGAACACTCACCCACCTGCAAGCATGTACACAACATGCATTTAAATGCATTTTGTAAATATGAGCTGCCACTGTGTTCCTGGCACTTACTTTTCCACCTCTGAGGCCAGGGGTCGCAAAGGCAATGTTAGAGGTTGCAAAGGACAAGCCGGGGGTTGCAGCTGTGACCCCTGGTGACCCCTAAATTATGTCCATGGATATGGATAGATCATATTGGGAGTTTTCTGACAACTAAATGCTTTTGAAAAGCTATTAAAACAATTTTCCTACAAAGTAAGTTTGGATCGGGACATTAAGAGCCTCATTATGAGTTTGGCAGGTGGCGAGGCTGCCCGCCAAAGTCTTCCCGTCATCAGACCGCCTGTGTGGGCTGAACCCCTTTGGCCCTATTAGGAGTTCACTGTAGGGCCTCTGTTTCTGCCCGACAGTGCTGCAGTGAACAGGGCCTCAACATTGCAGCCGGCTCCCAATGGAGCTATCTGCAATGTGGTGGTGTGGCAGGTGCAGTAGCACCTGTCGCGCATTCCACTGCCCATAATTCGGGCAGTAGAATGCACGATGGGGCTGTGCATGGGGTCCCCTGCATTGCCCATGCCAAGTATATGGGCAGTGCAGGGGCCCTCAGGGGCCCCGAATTCCACCATTCCGCCAGCCTTTCCATGGCGGTGTAAACCTCCATGGAAAGGCTGGCGGATGGGGACTCGTAATCCTCAGGGTAGCGCTGCTTGCAGGCCTGCCCTGGTGGATTACAACTGCCGGGACCGCCAGGCTGCAGGCTGGCAGGAGCTTGGTGGTGACGGCGTTGGACCGTGGCGGCTCCGCCAAGGTCATAATGTCGCGGTCGGACCGCCACTTTGGCGGCCGTCCGACCGCTAGCATGACCCTGGCGGTCTGGTGACCACCACGATCGTAATGAGGCCCTTAGTTATGCCAGTGTCCTGAGAGAAATTTGGCATACAAGAAAGCTGTTTTACGGAAAAAACTTCAACCTTATCTTACTTAGAATTTTCCTCATGGGGTCCGGAGAACAATTATGCTGGTAAGATTAAATTTGTTACCCCTTCAAATTGTAACAGGCATTTGGGCCATTGTAGCTGATAGAGAGAGATTTCATGAATTGTGTAATCTCCATGTACAATATCTGAATCATGTAATCTTTGCATTTCCTTCCTTGCACTTTGCACAACGTCACTTTTTAAGTCCAGTGTTTTTAAAATGCAATGTACGTTTGTGCATGGGGCTAGCCAATGCTTGTTTTCTCCACCTAATGAAATGGTATTTGCCAACATTTGTAACTTAAAAAAAATGTTTTTTAAATCTGCATTGGGGATTTGCCTGGTATTGTTTCTTTGAAATTATGTATGTTATAGTATATCATTGTATTTTTTACTTTTTATATTGCTTTTATGTGGACCTGAATAGGAGTTACGAATCATAAACAAATAACTGAATTGAAATGAATTGACTGGAAGTAGCGATTACCTTTTAGTGATTTCATGATTGCTTTCGCTCCACAGTATGTAAAAGCATTTTAAAATTGACTCAGTTTAAGGGACTGCATTTCGCATTCTCAAATTTGCATTCAGAGGGACCCTGAGTAATCGGGTGCCAAAAATAAAAGGAAAACTAACACATTATTTTGTCTTGCTCTATGGCTCATTAGTATGCTTTGTCAAGGAGAATTAGGGTTTTTCTCCACAGCAACAGAGCTGAAGATATTTGATAAATAAGGTCTGAGCAGCAGAAACGTTATTTTGAAACTTATTTCAGATTTGGACTAAGTGTTGTCTAGGGACACATACAGAAGTGTGTCTATATCCACACGTGTACAAGTTCATTACTTCTGTCACCCTTTGTAGTAGGTAGAGCAGGAGGTGTTTCCAGACTTCACTTTCACGCTTCTTTTGCAATTTCCTAGATGTAATTCTGCGTACCAGAAACAGACTCATTGCGTTTCCTAGCACTCCTTACAAATTGCATCAAAACAAGCTGTATTTTTTAGAATTGATAAACGTTCCATAGGTTATTGGCTCTGTGGATGGTACGCATGTTTTAATTTGCCACGCTATAGACAGGAATTGCGTAATCCAGCTCACTTTGAATATGCAAAAATTATGCCACGCAGGCTGTCTAATTTCTGCTCTTGTAGCTTTGTCCCCTGATTCCCAATGGGGGCATATTTCTGAAAATTGGCGCCATGCACCATGTGTGTGCTGAATTAAAAATATGGCGCACCCAAGCACAGGGCAGGGAGCAATAGCATCATTTTTTATGACGCTGTTGGTGTACTCTGGAGGAGCAGTGTCAAAATGTTGGTGCTACTCCTGCAGAGTACATAGAGGCCCATTGTAAACAATGCTCTGCTCCCTTTAAACGCCTGCTCTGAGCAGGGGTTAAAAGTTCCGAAACAATATGATGCAAGAAAATCTGATAGATTTCCTTATGCCATTTTTTTGTTCCCCACCCTATAACGGGGGAATGCCCCCTTTGCATACATCATGCGTAATGTAGCTCAAAGGGTTACAAAGTGGCGCAATGCAAGCACTGCGCCACTATGTAAATAAGGCGTGGGGATTTAGGCCTCGTTGGGCCACATTAGCATAAAAACAAAATTGCACTAATGTGGCGCAGGGAAGCGCTAGGGGCTCTTAAATATGCCCCACGATTCCTATCTTTTCAGGCACTGTGGCCTATACAACCCTCTTTCAAGTGGAGACTTCGAAGATGGCTACCTATTTGTTTTTCTTTGTAATGAGACACTTAGGGCCGTATTTATACTTTTTGGCGCACAACTGCGCCAACGCAGTTGTGCGTCAAAAAATTTAACGCCGGCTAACGCCATTCCAAAGCGCCATGCGGGCGCCTTATTTATGGAATGACGTTAGCCGGTGGAGCTGACTGGTGTGCGTCAAAATAAATGACCCACACCAGGCAGCGCCGGCGTAGGGGAAAATGGAGCTTGGGCGTCAAAGAATGGGGCAAGTCGGCCTGAGGCAAAAAATCTGCCTCAACCCGATTAGCGCAATTTTTTTTACTCCCACCCTCCATTGACATGACTCCTGTCTTAGCAAAGACAGGAGTCATGCCCCCTTGCCCAATGGCCATGCCCAGGGGACTTCTGTCCCCTGGGCATGGCCATTGGGCATAGTGGCATGTAGGGGGGCACAAATCAGGCCCCCCTATGCCACAAAAAAAATTAAAAAAAATACTTACCTGAACTTACCTTAAGTTCCCTGGGATGGGTCCCTCCATCCTTGGGCGTCCTCCTGGGGTGGGCAAGGGTGGCGGGGGGTGTCCCTGGGGGCATGGGAGGGCACCTCTGGGCTCCTTCCGAGCCCACAGGTCCCTTAACGCCTGTCCTGACCAGGCGTTAAGAAATGACGCAAAAGCGGCTGGACGTCATTTTTTTTGACCCGCCCACTCCCGGGCGTCATTTTTGCCCGGGAGTATAAATACGGCGCACATGCCTCTGAGTCATTTTTTAGAAGGGAACGCCTACCTTGCATATCATTAACGCAAGGAAGGTGTCCACGCTAAAAAATGATGCAAACTCCAAGATCTTTGGCGCTAGACGGGTCTAACGCCAAAGTATAAATATGGAGTTAGTTTTGCGTCGGATTTGCGTAAAAAAAAACGACGCAAATCCGGCGCAGACAGAGTATAAATATGCCCCTTAGTACATGTATATTTGTAAATATTTGAACTTTAAAATAATGTATGTTGTAGGTGACAGTAAATATGCTGTAAGCACCTGGATTACGACACCATACCTGAATGCTTCTGCACATAGGGAAAAAAGACATAGCGTTGCTCGCAGTGTACAGGGGCAGTAACATAGTGTACGTTTTCACTTTTCAAGGCCAGATTCGGATGTTGTCATAAACGTTGTGCTGAACTATGATATTCACCTGATGTGGCATGTAAAGGTGTTGCAGCTTGTGCTATGTTGTGCAACATTGTGACCAGGAAGGGTTTTCTTCAAATGCCAGATCATGACAATTCAGAAGACGAAGAAGAATTGCCACACCACAACCTACTTCTTGATTCCACAAGGGGTGCAGAAGGAAGCGATTGCTATGTCTACATTACTGCAAACTATTTCTAAGGTAAGAATATTTATAATCAAATACATTAAAAAAAGAGTAAGAGGAATATATTGCGAACTAAATATTTTTCCATGTTTAATCATAGGAAAAATGAATAAACATAACCAAGAATAATTAACATGCGGCTTAAAAATGAAATGTATGTTTAAATAGTAACCTAAATAAAGGCCAGCGTTTCGTTTTTTCAACGTATCTTTTAATGTATATTTCTTAACTTGCATAGAGTAGGTTGTTAGTGTTTATTTTTCTTCTGCTAAGTGCGCCTATAGAAGTAGCCAATTTTTCTAAATTTTTCCCATAATTTTGCATGCATGCACCAATAAGCCAATACTTTTTATTTTGTTGGAACCTGTTCTAAGGAATTGCCCTACATATTGATTTAACAGCATCAGTCAAATCATTGCTGCTGTTTTTCATGAAAGACAACACTTAATCGATGGATGTACCAATCTCCTATAGCGACCAATTGTTTGTTTTGTATCTCCAATATTTGTATTTCCAACACCGATTGTTCAACATGCAGAAATTCCTCTCGAGGGTGGTGTGCTTGGCTCATCCTGTGGTGCAGGAGGCCATGGTCTGTAGAGTTGTTCTACATCGTAGAGATGGACGTAGTGGACGTACACGTGATGAAGATATTGGTGTTCCCCTTCTGGGAGGCACCATCTTTTTGATGGACTCTTACAGGATTTGCAATGTCCGTTGATGTTGTAACATCAATGCTGCCACTAGGTTGCTTCTCAAATTCATCCTGAACATCTTCCACATGGGCCTCTGTTACACTTGGATCAACGTCTGTTTTGGAAGGATGAAATAATATGGCACATTTTCATATTCTTTTCTTTTGTTTCAGTAAAGAAACAAGTGATTGTAATGACAATGATATACCTAAGTTCATAGAAAAAACACATACTCTTCAAGACATCTATTATTACATAGTGGTAGTTGGTGAATTGTGACCCACATAGCTAATTTTGTAATACAGTATAACACACATATGAACATATAAGCAATTGTATAGTATCTTTAATGTATGTTTTTGGTTACAAAAGTCTTCCTCACAATAATAATAAACAGGAACGCTTTAAACAGGCACACTTATAATATATATATATATATATATATATATACATATATATATATATATATATATATATATATATATATTTATTAAGATGTGTCAAAACTGACAAAAACTGAGAGAGTGGAAAAGGCCCATATTCTATTCAATATGAATCATGAATCATGTTTAGTCTGTACCTTGGAAACACCATTTTTGCTATGGAACAGTATAGCATCACTTCTAAGTGACTACAAATTCCATGATGCATTTCAACATGCAGAAACAACATGCAACATTGTACATTATCAATTACAAAAAACATATATGAAATTCATAATTATGCATTTATAAATTCAAATATGTCTCTAAAAATTATTGTCATGACAGTACATGTTGTAGAAATAGATATAAAAAACTAACTGAAAGGAGGCTATGTAGGTTCAGAAGAGTCTGCATCAGTTTAACCTGACACAGCCTCCAATACCAAAGTACTCTCAATAGTCTCATCCAAAGGCGTGGGTGGTGACTGAGTAGATGGCCACCGTCAGAACCACTTTCAGAGGGCAATAAAGCGAGCAGGAGCTAATGGGCCCAACGTTTGAGGTTGACACTTTTACTTCTGATGTCCCAGGGCCTGACCAACTGTGGGGTCTGAGTAACTGGGCCAAGTACTACCCCTTCCTCCACTTGACTCTCAATAGTAGTGTGGGTTGAACAGTCCAAAGCTTATCGGTAGGTGAAAGGTTTACAGGGGCACAAAGTAAAATATGGCACACCACAAATGATATACAAGGGCTTCATGAAGCCAGCATCCTAGTTTTGTCCGGGTAATATCCTGAGTCCCAGTTTCCTGTCTAAGGACTGTGGTCATTCAGGCTATGCCTGGCTAGTGAGTATGATGTAGGAAACTGGCCCCTTGTGGCAGTACTCCCCACTTTGTGTGTGATATTTGATGCTTACTTGACTGAGAGTGTGGTGAATTCATTTTAGTTTCCCACTGGGATGCAGGAGTTAGCTGAGCCTTTGGCTTGCATACCTGCTGCCCCCTTCACCTAGTGAAGTTGTACCTACTTAGTATGCTCTGTTTTATTTCATTCATTTTATTATTTCTTTTAGCTTACTGTCATTGTTTACATTTATAAGAAATGTTTTGATTTTCATTGTCAGTACCATTCTGAGAGGGCGCCATTATCGGCGTCACTATCAGTGATACACATAGGTATTGTCATCATGTCCCTTTCTCACTTACGTGTGATAGGAACATCATGCACACCTGTTAGGGATTGTTTATGCAATTGATGACACAAGTCTGCCACATTATCAGTTGTTTAGGAACATACCTGCGTCAGGGATCCTACATGATCTGTATAAATACACCTCACACTGACAAGTCCACTAGAAGGGTTCCTTCCAGATGCTATCTATGGTGCACATAACTTGCTGCAGAACTCAGCCTTTGTGTCACCACGGAGTCTGACCTAGAGACCTAATTTCAAGGTGATAAGGTTCGGTGGTGCTTCTCATGGACATGGTACTGGAAGATTAGGTTTATCATACCTAGCTCTAGTTAGGGTAGATATTAGGTTTTTTGGAGAGGAATTTCATATCTAATGTTTGTTGTAAGATGGTGGGTTTTCATATTCACAACTATTATCTTCACAATTCTGCTTTTATTACTGTTCATTATCCTAATCATTGCAGCACATGCATTTTATCATAGATTGCAGTCTTTTCAATAAATATATTGAAAACTCTCCTGCATTTCCTCCATAGCCTATGTGTGTATGAGACATTATTACTAACAAGAGGAATGGGTAACTTCTGTTCCACCACGACTTCCCTGAGAGGTCTAATCTAGAGTCCATGCGTAAGGCTGCCAGAAATCACCTTTACTTTCTGAGTTTTGATGATGTACTGCTTGTGAGCCGGGAGGGTTTGGCTGACAGTTGCGATTTGTTGTAGAAGTGACTCAGTTACCTCCAAACAGAAGTGCTGTCATCCTTAATCCAGCAGTCTCGCAAAGGAGCGAGAGTTCAACTACAATACGGTGCCACCAACGATGGTGTTTTGGCACTAATTTACGGACATCCTGAGTATCTCTGTCTCACACACAGCAGATACCCTAAGTACCATTATACGGAGATGTCCTTGGTCATAGGGTAATCCTCCTCAGATGAATAGAGAGCACCTAACTAGGCTGTAGGGTGTGCAAGCTTGAAGCCTTAAAAGGACTTTTCCCCACATGGTGTTCCTTCTCTGTATCCATTACTCAACATGGCTAACGCCATAAACATTTCAGAAAATGTCAGACACGCATTAATACAACTTCTAGTAGCCCATGGCTCAAGAGATGAGGGCAGGATGTCACATTTAGAGTGGAAGCTCACAAGGCTTACCAAACAGAAACATTCTATTCCTGGGTCACTTTTCCTGAACAAGTTGATACAACACATATATTTCACACATTTAAAATAGCAAACATACAGCAGCAGTTCCAGGCTTGTTGGTACCTAGAAATACTACTTTCTTATCAAGAACATCAAAATTGGTTCAATGGTGCCCTACCACATGTAATACAACCCATGAGAATAGGTCCCTTAATTTGCTCACTGCATCCTGGCATATGTACAATGCAAATAGATGACGTGTGCACACTTTATAATAAGCTAGTAGTACTTTACAGAAAACTGGTACAGCTCCCTAAGTGGTCCTTAAATACAACCCCAGCACGGACTGCACCAGCTGGTCACCAATTGCCCATTACTGGGATTAACCCTCAAACAGTACATTCTATCATGGGCAAGGCACCCACGGAACGTGAGAAGATTCCATTATGGGTAGCGCAAAAAACGTAGAATTCGCACAATGTGCTAGCCTTTCAAAATTGTTCCCTCAATGGATGACTGCTCTTCATGGGCTACGGTCTTCACTTCAACTTAAACTACCATGATGGTACCCCGACATTTGCAAACTTACTGGAAGTTTGAAAACAAATTCAAAATGAGCACAGGGCTGCTCCAGCCCTGGATTTGGGGATGAAACTGATGTGCAACTTTGACATAGTCTCCTTAATAATACTCAGTAACATTAAAGGGGAAGCAGTAGCGTTGGCTATATGCCAACGGCACCGGGTGATTCCACAGTTGGAATAGGAGCAGCAACTACCAAAAATTATTTCCGAAATCTATACTAGTGTAGGACAGGATAGTTTGGGAGTCAAGCCAAAGAAGCTAGACAGTACTAAACAAGCACAAGGTGGGTCTAAAAAACGCTGGGATAAACAAAACCAAAATCAAGACCTAAGAATTCAGAGAGCAGACCCTCTGCATCTGGAAAGCTCCAAAAGGAGATATGGGCCATCATTATGAACACAGTGTTTCACACCACCGTGTTCATGCTGGCGGTCCCTCTATTGACCACCAGCTCCCCTGGGACCCCACCGGCCGTGTTATAAACATTCTGCTGGGCGGGCAGGCGGAAACATTGTTTCCGCCTGCCGGCCCAGCAGAATGCCTGGTCGTGACATTGCCGGCGGCTCCACATGGAGCCGCTGTCAATTCCTCTGTGCGACGGGTGCAGCTGCACCCGTCACGCAGATCATTGCCCATAAATCGGGCAGTGACCTGCGTGATGGGGCACTGCACAGGGGCCCAGAAGCACCC
Source organism: Pleurodeles waltl (assembly GCF_031143425.1). NCBI lineage: Eukaryota > Metazoa > Chordata > Amphibia > Caudata > Salamandridae > Pleurodeles > Pleurodeles waltl. The sequence continues at coordinate 195,346,226 of NC_090437.1, forward strand.
CTTCTGCCAGCCTTTCCCTGGCGGGGAAACCCGCCAGGGAAAGGCTGGGGGAAATGGGATCATTATCCGAGTTACAGCAGCGCTGCCCTTTCGGATAATGATGCCGTCCACCATCAGGATGCCTGTCGGAGGCAGCCTGGCGGTGGAGGAGGGCCGCCTATGGCAGCCCTCCCTGGCTTCATTAGGTGGCGCTCTGGGCCACCATGCCAGATGGCGGGATTTCCCGCCACCGCCGGCATGGCAGCCCACACCGCCATGTTCATAATGAGGGCCATAATGTCAGAAATAGAGAAACTTTAAAGGCTCCTGACAGATATACTGATACACGACCCTCTTCTTCCTTTCAGGACATGCCAGATAGATAGAGTGACAGAGTGGGCTGGTCAAAGCAATGCACTGATTATGTGATACATAAGAAAGACTCACAGCATTCCTCAGACATGAAAGAGGACAAATCTCCACAACAAAAGCCACAATAAAAAGAAAAGAAGGTGGCAGTGATTTCAATAAAACATGCCTACAAACTTGAGAACATTGCTGAGGACAATACGTGGGCAGTGACCCTGCTGGATAGCACAGCAGAGGTCACAATATGTCCCCAGAGTCTGAAAGATCATCTAGATAAGACAGCAACTAATTACTTTCTAGTAGTCAAGACTGCAGACGGGCACGTTCTCCCACTCAACAGAGTTTATGATTTAAATGTCTGAATTGAGGGAGACATAGAGCGCATTTTTAGTGTAATCATTTTGGAACACCTGATTTGTGACATCCTATTGGCAGAAAAAGACTGGCCACCTGAGTACGTCCTTAAGCTTTCATTTTGGGAAGATGTCATTTTGCCTTCTTTCTCAGATCTTGCTCCGGAAGCGGAAAAGGAAGCCTACGTTGTTGACTGAACTTTGGGGCAGGCACCCGCGCTATACTGCAACCATGTAGGGTGGGATAATGATTCCCCCTTCCATGCAATACCTCTTAGGTAAACACCCCAGCCTCAGCCCCAACACCCTGTTAAACATGAGGCTAAAGCTCCAGTGAGAGAAACCCTCACTTCCTTTGAGTACCAGGGAGTAATAGAGCCTTGTGTCTCAGCAATGAATAACCCTTTATAACCCGTTGCAAAACCAGACCATTCGTATAGAATAGTCTTAGATTACAGACACTTAAAAAACTACACATGCGCCTACCCGATGCAAAATGCACACTGCACTGCACTAATAAACAACATAGGGCCACATGTACGAAGATCCGGTTTTGCAACTCACAAAATGCAAGTCTTAGTGACTCGCAATTTGCGAGTTGCAAAACCGGATGTACAATAGTGTCAATGACAATGTCTGTGATTTGCAATGCAGTCGCAAATGACCCACCTCATAAATATTCATGAGGTAGGTTGCAATTTTTGACCCCATTGCGAATGGCGGCACTCACAGAGATGGTGGCCTGCTGGTGTCAGCAGACCACCATGTCTGTGACGCTTTTAAATAAAGCAGTATTTTGTTTTTAATGCAGCCCATTTTCTTTAAAGGAAAACGGAATGCATTTAAAAAAAAAAAATGACCAATGCCTGCTCTGAAAAACATATTTTCGAATGCATTCACAAAGGGGAAGCGGCCCCTTTTCCTTTTGCGAGTGGGTTAGCACCAATTTGAAATTGGTGCTAACTGCGATTGTTTTGCGACCTCATTTATGGTCACAAAACAATCATACATACCATTTAGATTTGGTATTAGGAAGGGATACCCTTGACATGCCCCTTTCTAATACCAAATCGCAGTTTGGGCTTTGTACATCCCAAAAAACATTTACAGAATTGGCCCGTTCATCTGGCCCTTAGTGCTTAAAAAATACAAAACAACATTGAATATTTCCAACATTTTTTTCTGCTAAAACCCTAGTGCATGAAAGTTGAGACCACAGTGCATTTTCATTTGGGTCACAAAAATGCTTTTCTTGTTTGCCCCAGGGCTATAAAAAACAGCCTAGGGTTGTTTTCTGCATGTGTAACATCAGTATTGCATGATATTGATTCTGAGACATTGTCCATTGTGGATGACATGTATCTCACACATGACGACCTCAACATTCATCTTTCCAGGGTCATTCGGATCATCTTAGGATTCGCCGCCTTAGGCTACAAATTCAATTTTGAGAAAACTGAAATAGCCTTCTTAAGTGTATTGCTCCTGGGATACGAGCTAACAGATGAGGGCAAGAGCCTGGCCACCACTTTCTAGAGAAATTACCTCATCTTCAATCACCAAATACCATTAAGAAACTGCAGTCACTACTTGGTTTCTTTAACTTTGGCAGAACTTACATTCCAAATTATGCACAACGCATAAAACCACTCTATGAAATAATTAGCCCAGATTTCTGAAGCAAACACTGGACAGTTGAACACACATGCATCCTTAGAGGATTGCAGCAAGACATGCTTGAAGCAGAACACTTACACACATGTGGCAACAAACAAATTTGGTCATCAGAGTAATTGCTGGTGCCATCGGGTTCACCTATGTCACCTTTAATGAGGGTGACACAGTACCCATAGCATAAAAATCACATTTGTACTCAAACATAGAACAACATTTTGCGCCCACAGAAAAGATTCTGACTGATGTACAGATGGCTGTCATTAAGAGATGCCACTTGCCCAAGCAAAACGTATTATTGTGGTTTCCCTGGTGCCGGCCTTAAAGGCTGTCACCAAAGCAAGCGTTCCTAACGAGAAAGCATTAGCTCCATGTTGGATTCAATGGGCAACCTCATTGACTGCCACTGATGTTGACTACATTTTTGACCCAAAACTGCAAACACAAGAATTTCTCCAATACGAACAGGAGTACCCAGCACCTCCTAACATCTTGCAACTTGACATACTGTCATTTACACTGATGGTTAAGCACAACCAGCTGTAGGTACAAAACATTAATACTCAGCTGCTTGCACAGCTGTGAGGGGAGTGATGAAGGATGGTGTATTCTACCCACAACATACTTACACGCAGACCCTGAGGTTGTGCATTGCTCACTTGGCTGAGCTTAAAGCTCTTATCTTGGCACTGGAGCATGCAGATCGAGATCAGCTCCGCTTACTTGTATGTGATTTGTACTATTGTGTCCAGTCCTACAGTGATTATCTCAGTCATTGGCGGTTGAACGGGTTTAGAGACTCAAAGGGGAACACCATAAAAGACAGAACTATGTAGGGGAGGGTAGCTGATCTAAAAGATAGGCTACCAGATGCTCATCTAGTACATACACTGGGTCACCAATGTGTAGGAGTACATGCTTCAGGAAATACTTTGGCTGATGAAGCTGCCAAATCTACAGTAGCTACGGCTTCTCTTGCTGCAGTGACTCATTCTCACACAAGATTGCATAATGAGATTCAGGTTGCTGTGAAAGCTTCAGCTGAAGGCAAGCCTCTTCCTAAAGTATACCCTACAAAATAGTCCTACCATATCAGTGCACAGAATGTTGCCTTCACAACAATTTGTGGGGTGGGAGATTGGGTGTTCCCCAACGAAGAACAGAGGTAAGATCTAATCAAAGCAGTGCATGAGGGTGTCACATTTTCTCATGCTGGTGTGGCTGCCACAATATCACCATTACAGAAATGCTTCTGGTGGATGGGTCTATACAAACAGACCAAGTAATATATCCTTTATTGTGACTTTTGCCAGCAAATATAGAGCTCCAACATCAAACGCTCACCGTAGACATCCCTCTTAGTGTCCAACAGGCCACTACAATGTATGTACCTGGACCAGTGTGGTCCTTTACAACATGATGGTGCATACAAATACATATTAGTCACTGTTGATTCTTGTTCTAGATTCCTGTGGGTATGGCCACAGCAGTCGGCTGACATTCAAACAGTTATAAAAGACTTGTTGGTGTTTATCAGTACATATGCGGTTGCAGCATTCCTCTCAGACCAGGGCCCTGCTTTGCCTCTAGGGCACTCAGGGACACCAGGAGGATAATGAGTGTTGAACTCCATTACTCTTCCCCATATTATCCTGAGGGTAATTCTATTGTGGAGAGAAGGAATCGTGACCTAAAGCAGTCCTTAACAGAAAGACTATTAGGTTCAGGCCACAGTTAGATTCATCACCTATATGGGGGTCCAGAGAGCACTGAATAATCTGCCAAGGTGGTCCTTGGGGAGGGGATCGCACTCCTTATGAGGTCCTCCTTGGGATAACTATGTACCTTCCAGATCTAGATAGCCCTGATACAGTTGCGGCAGACACACCTTTTGACATAAATGAACGTCTCACTATCTTGCAGGTGCTTCAAGAATTTTGTGATGATAATTCATCCACCAGTGCCACCACCGTAGGAATAAGGGATTTGCCAACAACTTCTACAGGCTGGATTCCTAAAGTTGGGGATCTGGTTTGTGAGAAGATTACTGTGAAGAAGGAATTTGGCCCATTTTACAGAGCACCGGTTCCAGTCCTGGGGATTCAAGGCACCAGAACTGTCATGCATCACTGCTGTCAGGTTCCAAAAGGTACAGACTTGTCTCCATTGATAACAAAAAAATTGCACCATGTGGTCGATCCTGCATAGTAGACCCTGAGGTCCCTTGGGTAGTTCCTGGTCTCCTCTCACTACCCAAAAGGATATACCTTTTCAAAGAAGAAACAACAACTATTCTGAAATACCAGCGTGAACAACAATGCTACAAATGCCTCCTCAAGCCTGGGGAGAGCAGAGAATGAGCTTCTGCTAATTCCTGTTACCACTTCGCCAACAAGAAATGTCCAAGATGTGGCTGTTTATTACTCCAATGCAACACAAACTGACAACATTGTCTACTATGAACCTCCACACAAATTGGATCCATCCACCAACTAAGCACTGGCTCCTGTGTTTGCACAGAATGCTTCTGGTTGCTTCATCGACCAAGATGACTTTTCTACAACTTCATCTAAATCTGCAACTGAAACTCTTTCAAAGACATGCAAGCTGTACATATGGCTTAAAATAACTATTTGGTTATCCATGGCATCATCTGTGGGTACTAATGACATTGTTTGCCTTTCTGTTTTGGATTTGTTTTGTGACTGTTTTCTTTCTCTTGATAAATGGTCATTATGTTCCTGAATGCTCTTCTGTCGAGCCAGTGGATGAAGTTCTAACACCGTATCTTTCCTGACATAAGGTCCAAAGAAACTTGTCCCTTGTGAACATTTCAGCAGTAGCAATTCCAGATGGGATTGTTTGGATAAAGTTCCTTTTGATATATATGGGCCTATTGAGGTTATCCAAATTCCCTATCTATTTAAAATTTCAATGACTGATGTAATTACAACTAGTGTTATTTCTGATGACTGGGATGTCAAACAGTAGATTCTATGCTGTCTGAACTGCAGGATTACACTGTATTTGAAAGTGAAGATGTGTATATGAATACAGCGAATAATTGTGACATTTTATTTTATCATCATTGGGGACATTACTTTCTGCACCGAGCAACTGAACATAGAGCAGTATTTAATTACACACAATAGGAACATTGTTCAACTCCACCTGTGAGGATCCCCAAAACAGATGTAGATACATTCACATATTTCTCTGGGCATAACACTACAAAAGCAGAGTCATATTATTTTAAATTACCACTTTCTAAACTGTGGGAAAGTTTGCTAATCAACACTAAATTAATCTATTCAGATTCATTTGTTTCTCTGCTTGCTGTTGAAGGGTATGAATACTAGAAGAACACTATTGATGTGAAAAGTCTATGGGGAACACAAGATTGGCAAATTCAGGATAGGGAGACTTTGTTTAGAGCATGCCTTATTCCTATACAAATTATAATTTAACAAGGGTTGGGGGCGCTTCTCATGGACATGGTACTGGCAGATTAGGTTAATCATGCCTAGCTTTTGTTAAGGTAGTAATTAGTTTTTCTTAGTCAGGAATTTCATATCTAATGTTTTTCGTGAGACGGTGGGGGTTTCCACATTCACAAATCTTCATAATCCTAATCATTGCAGCACATGCATTTTGACATAGATTGCAGTCTTTTCAATAAATATATTGAACATCTCCTGCACCTCCTTCAATGCCTATGTGTGTGTGAGACTTATTGCTAACAAGAGAAAAGGGTAACTTTCGTTCCACCACAACTTCCCTGAGAGGTCTAATCTAGAGTCCGTACGTAAGGTTACCAGAAATCAGCTTTACTTTCTGAGTTTAGGTGACGTACTGCTTGTGAGCTGGGAGGGTTGGGCCGACAGTTGCAGGAGTCACTTAGTCGCCAACAAACAGAAGTGCTGTCATTCCTAAACCAGCAGTCTCGCTATGACAAGTGTGTAGGGGGATCCTTCCAACCAGGCCCCAGCACCCGTGCTCTTTCCCTAAAACTGTACCATTGTTTCTACAATTGACACACCTCTGGCACACAGAAACGTCTTTTGTAAAATGTAGCAGTGGTACCAAGGGCCCTGTAGCCAGAGAGGGTCTCTAAGGGCTTCAGCATATATTTTGCCACTCTGAGGGAACCCTCACCAAACACATGCATATGGCCTATGCACATTGTGTGTTGTGGAGAGAAAAAGGCAAAGTCAACATGGCATCTCTCCCTGGGTGCCATGCCAACAAAAACACTGCCTGTGGCATAGGTAAGTCATCCTCTAGAAGGCCTTACAGCCCTAAGACAGGATGCACTATACCTCAGGTGAGGGCATAGATGGATGAGCAATGTGCCCCTACAGTGTCTAAGTCTATTATTAGACATTGTAAGTGCAGCGTGGCCATATTGAGCACATGGGCTGCAAGTTTGTCAATATGAACTCCACAGCCCCATGATGGCTTCACTGAATGCTGGGAGGTTTGGTATCAAACTTCTGAGCTCAATAAACCCATACTGATGCCAGTGTTGCATTTTTTTTTAAATGCACACAGAGGGCATCTTAGAGATGCCCCTGCAATTTACCCATCTTTCTATTGTGTGGCTGACTGATCCATAATAGTCTGCCACCACCAGGCACGTTTCTGACCCCCTGGGATGAGAGCCTTTTTGCTCTCAGGAGTCGGGGACAAAGCATGCTCTGGGTGGAGGTGCTTCACACCTCTCCCCTGCAGGAACAGCAACACTTGGCGGTGAGTCTCAAAGGCTCCTGCCTTTTGTTATGCTGCCCCAGGGCACTCCAGCCAGTGGAGACTCCCACCCCACGGACCAGCCCCCATCTTTTGGCGGCAGGTCCGGCAGGAATGTTAGTAAACACCAGGAGCAGTGTCCACTCCAGCTGGGACTACCACTAGGGTCCCCAGAGGAGAGGTGAACCCCTCCTGGCAGAATCCTCCATCTTGTTTTTGAGGAAGATAGTCAATAAAGTTAGGTATGCCCCCTCTCCCCAAAGGGAGTGAGCATGCAAAGGGCGTAGCCACCCTAGGGTCAGTAGTCATTGGCTACTGCCCTCTGACCCTTGTAAGGCCCCTATTTAGTATTTAGGGGCACCCCTGAACCTTGCTCTTTAGATCCTGGTGACCTAAAGAAGAAGAAGGACTGAAGAGCCGCATCATCAGTGAAGACTCCAGACAACAACTGACTTTTCCCCAGTCCTACCGGCCTGTCTGCAGCTTCAAGACTCCTGCTACAAGAAGACGACTCATCCTGCAGGACCAGCAACCTCTACAAACCCCGAGACTTGCCTGCGTTCCCTAAAGACCAGTTCTCCCAAGGACAGTGGCCCTGTCCACAAAGAAACCTCCAACAGAGACTCCAGATCCGCAAGTCCTGCCCACTCTGTACCCGAAGCCCATTGTCCGAGTCCAAGTGGCCCACCAGACCAGAGAAAGTTCTCCAGGTGATTCCAACCTTGAGTCCACCCCGGGTTGACCCCACCTGACCACCACAACGACACCTGCAGCCTGAATCCAGAGGACCCCCCCTAACTGCAACCAGTTCCAGTGAAGAATCCCAACTCCGAAAGGTACCCCTGCACCCGCAGCACCCTGGCCTTGGAGAACCCGGATGATAGTCCATCAGCATCCAGAGGAGCCTCAACTTACCTGCCCAGCCATTGGTCTTCTTCAGCTGACACCCTGGACCAAGCCTGCAGCCTCTTTGTGAACCCGGAGTTCCTCATGGGGTGCCCGACGCTGTATTTGCACCCTGCACTCGGCTGTCTCTGTGCCGCTGAGGGTGTGTGTTTTGTGCTTACCTATGACCCTCTCAGTGCTGGTCTAAATCCCCAGGGCCCGTGCTCTGAGACCACGGGTACTTACCTGCAAACCGTTCACTTCTGAGTGCCAGTCTCCATAGGATTCCATTGTGGGCCCAACACCAACCATGACCTCTGCACCCGTGTTGCTGGTGGTGCACCCTTGGTGTCTTCCTAAACTTCACCCTGTTGACACCTTAACCCCTGAAGACTGGGGCCGTAAGTCAAGTACTTACCTGTAAACTGTGTAGGTACTTTTACCCCATAAGACTGCATTGCCTTCAATAAAAATTGCACTGCGTCTACTTTTGATATTGAAAAGTATTACTTACCTGAAAATTGTTTTAAAGTGAATTACAAACAAAGTGCATTTGATACATTCCTGAAACTATACTTACCTGCAACAAAGATCCTTTTGGTTCTAAAAATAAAGTAACAAAGTATATGTTTTGATAAATTAAACATTGGACTGGAGTTAGTCATTGGGTGTGTGCCTCATTTCTTTACTGGGTGTGTACAACAAATGCTTAGCACTATCCTCTGATAAGTCTAACTATTTGACCACACTACCACAACAGAGAGCATTAGTGTTATCTACTTTAGCCTCTGTAAAGCCTCTGGGAAACCCCTGGACTCAGTGCACACTATGTCTCACTTTGGTATAGTAAATACAGAGCCAGCTTGAGTCTTACAATGGCTCACAATGGCTTTTTTAAAGTCAAAGCTTCTGAATGCTGTAGCGCTCCTGTCAGAACAAGTATGCCCGGAGGCTCTGCAACCCTGTGATCAGTCTTTCGGACTCTTGCTGTGTTTGGATACAGAAGTCCCTGGTTTGTGTCAGCCGCCCAGCAGTTAGCAGAGGTTTGGTGCCTGCTGGCAAGGCACCAGAAATCAACGGCACTCCTTTTGTCATGCTGTAAATCTTTCTGAATCTGGTGTAAGGTCTTAGATTACTTCAGGGGTCAAGAATGGTGGCACATGGGCAGATGGCCTTAGTGTGGTCACCTTGAATCTTAAACTTCTCTACAGGTACCCACTCAATGGAATCCCCACTGGACCTCGCTCCCTCCAAGCACTCTTCTCCTCCTCACAGAGTCCTTTTGTCTCACCAGGCAAATGCTGGTACTCCAGGCTCGAGTACAAGTGGTATTGATTCTCCTGCATGATGTCCTCTTACACAGCAGGGAGACTAGCAGACCTTGGTCCTTAGTCCTTGTCCCAACAGCCAGAAATACAGCTACAGTTGGACATGGGAAGCTCAAGCTCCCCTCTTTTTCTGTTTCCAGACACAGATGTGATTCAGTTTATGTCTTTGAAGTTTGCAATGTGGATTTTACCCACTTTGAAGTGCCCATTCCTCTAGCCTGTGCTTTGTCCAGCGTGATCACACCACAACATAGGTCATGGGAGAGACTAGGGAATCACACCTGGATGTCAGCCTCACTGATATATGCCTATCAAAAAGTTGCACAGACCTCCAGCCTGCTTGTTATGATTCTCCATTTCTGCAGTGTCTATCTTATGAGCCCATCAGCCCTTTTGAAGTCCACAAGAGAGCCTGGCTCTCCCTACCTCCAGCGTGTCCCTTCAGCTCTAAGGAATGCAAGCAATCCACAGATCTGTCTGCGATGGCGACTCCACCTCCACAAGTCTAAGCAAGTCCCTTGGATTCCAATATGGAGCCAGAAGGACTTTAGGTATAATATTCATACATTGTAGCATGCATATGCAACCAGATATGTGCTGCATAGAGCTGAATGATAACATGAACTTTACATTAATGGGCTAGTAGACCTCACTCAAGTGTCACAGATAAAAACGGCCGGTTCACTCAACTGATCGCTGTTACAAAAATTGTATGCTGCCACCACTGCACTCATGCTACTTCACTCTTTGCAAGTGAAGTAGCCCTTTACCAATATGAGAGTGAGCTCTGCCCTGTCTAACAAGACTGCAATCTGTGAGAGAGGTCTAGGTAATAGCGTTCAGGCATGACCAAGTTCACCCATAGCCAAAAATCGGTATCAAGAATCCAAATATCACTGAAGCCGGGAGACTCAGGGCAAGGGTGCACATCTGTCACCATACATGGGACTTTTCTGTCGCAACAGTACCCCTCCAATTCTGGCAGCTTCCTTTTTCTGACTTGCAGCCTTCTCTTTTGTTCTGGAGCAAAGTCATACCAGCATCTTCTCATTTCTGCTATTCCTTGTGTCGTTAAACCTATTGCATTAATTCGCTCCTGAAATCTGGTCCAGATCCTTTTTTGTTGGTTGCTTTATGAACTCGTAAACTTAAATAGGCTTTGTGAAACAGCTGCTCATTGCTGGTCACATATTTTTCAACCAGAATATAAATATTTTGGTCAGTGAATTTATGCTTCCATTTGTATCCAAGCACCGCTCACTAACCTTCTGGCTTGCCATTTTCAAAAATGTAGGTGCGTAGTAAGTGTACTGATTCTCTCCTAGAACCTCTTTTGCTTTTCATTGTGATGGAAACAGTGTAATTCCTGCTACTAATGTCATCACTGTATGTCAGTTCATCATTCGCAATTTATGAATAAGACTAGATTGCATTAAGCAATTTCTTATTTTTCCCTTGCTAAAAATAGCAACTTGCTATTTTAGGAAAGAGAATATTAAGAAAGTGCTATATCTTTAATGGTTCTCCATTGTACATTCCACTTAGTGCTTTACAAGCAGCGATTTGGATATATTCACAAATTACGGTTCACTACATTTCTACAATAGTATAATTGCCCCTAAGACTATCGAAGTATATGTAACTATTAGCATCGATCAGGCACAAAACTGTGCAGGGGTTACAAGGATTATTAACTCATTAAACTAAATAAGAAATACTTTAAAAATCATAAAAATGTAAGGACCAACTCATATACATAAAAATCCTGATTGCCTACTAAAATAGATTGTGTGTGGTTTATAACCAGAGGCAGTCAGATTTGTGAATGAGTTTGTAAGGCTAACTATACCAGTTGAAATCGAGCAATGCTTTCACAATGACAACACTCGAAGGCATAAGAAGAAACACAATTTGTTTTTTTAAAGTGAGTCATTTTAAGGTTGTTTGATAGGGTAATACTCAATAACTTTAGAGAAGTACCTGATCTGCCAACCTGATGTTTCACTCTATTTACATTAGAGCAAACTGACCTCGTTGGCAGACACTTTAGGCTAACACTTTGAGCTGTGGGTCAATTGCAGATGACTATACCATCAAACAGGTAGAATAAAGGTTTATTAAAAATGTCAATATTTGGTACATTCTGTAGATTTTTCTAAAAACATGGAGGTCAATTATCCAGTTCCCTGGCACTAAGGACTTAGTCAATGCGCCAAGCTGAATCAGAAAACCCATTGTACTGCAAACATTATACAACCCACTGAGCAATATTTGAGCAAGATGTCTTCTGGGTAACATTTAATCACGTAAAATGTTATGGGGACAATTAGTGGGTCCGAAATCCTCTTTCATTTAGGAATAACACACTCAAAAAAAATTAGAGGAAAGAGAATACATTTTAAATATTTAATTGAAAACTAAAATTTTTGTCTAGTGTACATGATCTGAATTGTAACTACAGTGAAAACAGATAATATGGCAGCAGAAACGGTTACTAGGAATGTCAATAATACATTCCATTTCAACTTAACTTCTGTTGTTAGTACACAGCAATCCTACCTCTTTATGCTACTTTTTTGTCAAACTGTTTTTCTTGATTTTCAAAGTTACAGCTGAAGATGGCATGGTGCACAAATCATAAGGCCACTTTCAGAGATAAGGCTATTTGCGAGAGCAGTTTCACATCAATGAGCAAGGCCATAAGGTTATACACTTATCAATATTGCGTATAGACATGTGGTACATCTATGACATTATAATAGTGCATATTCATGTTGGAAAGGTGTAAAATGCAAACATAAACCAGGGTTAAAACATATAGGGGAATAACAACATAACCTGCATGGTTGGATCTTGATCTGTAAGGCAATGTATAGAGGGTATATTTGGGTGTTTCAGGGAGGGCGCTTAAGCTGGGCCACCCAGAGAGCAAAACAAAGGCGCTGTGGGAAGATCTCATATATGGAAGAGGTTGAGTGCTCCTGTCCGGTTGGAGCAGGAGAAAAGTACGAGTCTCATTGAAAGGAACTCTACCAGGAGACCCCATATGTAGTCAAAGCTTTTCCTAGCGTCTGTCATAACATCAGTCATTGGCTCCATTGTAAGCACAAGCCACAGGTTTGTATGCCATTGTGACATTGAGGCGGGCTTGAGTTTCTTTCATGTTGATGCTAATGTCATCTTGGCGGCTTCCAGGTACAGCCAGAATCCCTGGGGCCTAACAGCATGTTTCATGGGGTGGAAGGTATCAGGTAGCCCAGTACCTCCTTCACCTGAGCTAAAATCTCCTCTCAGTAGGGCTGAATACACGGGCAGTCCCACCAGATACGATACAAATTTCCTAGTAACCCACACCCTCTCCAGCATCAGTCGGTCATATTTGGAAATATTTTCCGGAGATTTTCCGGGTACAAATACCTATCGTAAACGACTTTGTAAAGTGCTTCAAGTAAACCCACTGAATGATTAAATCTGGGGATGTCATGCCAGAGGTTATACCATTGCCGCTCCTGAATACTGAACCCTCTACGTTTGTTCCCAGAATGTAATGTGCTGTGAAGTAGGGACAGATGTAGTGGATCTCAACAGGGAGTAAAGAAAGGAGATGCACCCCCTGGTGGTTCCTGCCTTTTGTAGAAATTGCACAATGGGGAGGGTGTCTCTAATTGTAGGTCACCTTATATCTGATTGCAGAACCCAGTGTTTTAATTGAGCATAATGATAAGCTTCTGAAGTGGGTAAGTTAAAATTAAGGCAGCAGTTTTCGAATGTTAGGATGTCCCACCCATGGAACAGGTCTGATACAGTAAGACACCTCCGGGTGGATCAATTCTGGCATAATGTCCTCCAACCTGTGAGCTAGGATTTTAGCATACAATTTGCCGTCAAGATTAAGGAGAGAGCTATTGGGTGATAGGAAGCACAAATATCTGGATTTTCCCCTGGCTTCGGAATAACAGAGATCGCAGCTTCTCCCATCGAGGGGGTAACTGCCTGGGAGTCTGCGATATGGTTAAAAAGCTTTGTCAAGTGAGGGACTAACTTGGGGCTGAAAGTCTTATAGAAGTGGGCATTAAATCTATCAGTGCCAGGAGCTTTGTGGAGTTTAAGAGCATCTATAGCAAGCTGTACCTCTTCTTCATTATGGGATCACTTATGGCATTGTTAAGGATTGGAGAGACTTGTGGTAGAGTAACGTCAGCTAGGTAGGCTAACTGCTCCTTGTCATCATTGGATTCAGAGATGTAAAGTTTTTTGTGAAAATATCAGAAGACCGGGCCTTCCTCTCTTCTCTGTGTTGAGGCACACCTGCCTTGTCCTGTATCTGTCCTATACATGTTTTATCTTGTTTATTTAATAATTACCTCTCTAACAGAGGGCATAACTTGTTGCCTCTTTCATAAGTGGTCTGTTTGAGTTGCCAAAGGGATAATTCCATTCTTTTGGCGTATTTAGCTTTCATTCTCCCCCGGAGGACTGTGACTCTTATCTGTAGGCTAAGGGTGTAACCTTATGAGCCTCCCCCGCTTGCTAAAGTTTAGCTTCCAGCAGCTCTCTCTCCCCCATCTTCTGCTGAGCGAAAATGGTTTTTAAGGAGATGCATGTCCTCTGAAAAACTGCTTTAAAGGCATCCCAAGTCAATGGAGGTGGCAGTGCCTCTGTTTTTATTTAGCGGAAAATATTTGCTAAACGGAAAAAGGGGGTCCCTTAAAGGTCTGTTAGGAAAGTACCATCTATGGAAGAACGACCTCAGGTGTGCCAATTGAGGGAGTGGGACATGGTCTGAGATAGCAATAGCGTGAATGATGGTGGCCAATATTTTGTGATCTACGTGTTGGCTTATAAACGTATGATCCGGTCTAGAGTGAGCTCCGTGGGAGAGAAAAAAAAAGGTGCAGTCAGGTGTGGTGGGATTCTTCCCCCTCCAAGCATCCATGAGACCCAGCTGATGTAGGGCCATTTTAGTGGCTTTAGTAAATAACCCAGCATAGAACCTGTGTGAGCGTGCACTGTCCAGATTGGGATCCCAGAGTTAGAAGTTGACTGAGGAATGGAAGAGGAGTGCATCTTCGTTATATTTTGTGGTGGCAGAGTAGGTGCATATACGGGGGTATGATCTATGTTGCAATCTGTGAACCTCTGCCCGTCTGAGATGTGTTTCCAAGACATATATCAAGGATATATTTCCAAAGCTGGGAGTGTTTATGGGGAGATTTTAGCCCTTTGACTTTCAATGGTAAGGTATTTAATACCATCTAGATATATGACAGAAAGGTGATCAACTGCACTCCCTTCGAAAGGTCCAGAAGAGGATCTCAACCGCATCCCGCCATCCCCCACTCCCACCCACCACACAGTCAATCCCTCCCCGTCCGAGCCCTCCCCCATTCGATGAAACCATTTCCAGCTATGCAAAAAACAACTAATAGACAAACAAATAAAATGAACCAGGAAGTGTACACTCCCTCCAAACCACTATCTCCATTTAGATCTGGATGATAAGGGTGTAGTGACATTAACCCATTGAGCACCCTATAGGCTGCAAGTGTATACTGTACAGAAAGGGATGCCTGGTCCCATAATAATTGTCTGCCAGGCTCCGTATAAGTGATAAGTATTAGAGGAGTTATAAAGAAAAGAGTTAAGGGAGTTCACATTTGCTCAGTATGTCGCACTCCCTTCAACCTAGAAGGGCTAGAGAAAGGAGAAATCTCCAAGCATGTCAATAGCTATCCAAGCCTGGCAAATAGAGGTCGAAGGATGGCTGCTTCGTGGTCAGATGTTGTGGTGTCAGGAATCACTTCTTGCCAAACATATTCCTTTCTGTTGTGAGCGCCAGGGTTCAGTGGCAGAGTTATCTGCAGAGTCAGATGGCGTTGTTCTGCCATGACTTCCCAAGTCTGATGGGGTGGAGATGCTGAGGTCGAGGAGAGAAGCTGTGTCATCTAGTTCCATAAAGTTTTGTTGTTTATTGCGTAATTCAAAGGCAATACCCAAAGGATAATTCCATCGATATTTAACATGGTCACAATGAAGTACATTTGTGATGGTTTTAAACTGTAGTCACCATGCCAAAGCGCCAAAGCGACATCTTGGAATAGAGGACAGGTCGCTCCTTAGCTCTTTTGTTTTGTAGGAGCTCAACTTGGCAAGAACGTCTCTAGGCTGTCTCTCGCCACTCTGTGCACTCGTTCCACTCTCACTTCAGGATGTTCAGTACCTAGTAGTTCCAAGAACAGGCCCGCTATGAAGGCCTCTGGTCTGGCCCTTCAATTCCCTCTTCTAGACCCCTCACTCAGATGTTGTCTCTGCTTACGCTATTCTTAATTCTAATTATGGAGTTCTAGCAAAGCAGAAAATAAAACCTACTGTGAGTCTTAGAGATGGTATACACTTGCATGCCTGTTCTAACAATGATGTTCTGTGTTCTGGAAAATAGCAAGGTCTGCCTTTCTTGTCTCACAAATCATGCTCCATTGACAAATCGGAGCTCAAAGGACAAGTCCCTCCTGTTCGGATAGACTTCAATAAGAGCTGAAGATGTGGTTCTGTAGGGCCTGTCCCTTGTAGTCTGGTTTGAAGACTCCTCTCTGCCTGTCATATTCCGTACTTGACTTTTATAAAATAATCTTATTGTTGTTAACAACTCTTGGTGAAAACAACTAGCAGAAATTGGTCTATTGCCTTTTCAATTATTTGTGGTTTTGAACTGAATATCATCAAAAGTGAGAAAGGTAGTTATTAACCTTTAAAAAAAGGCATAGAGATTAATAAGAAACTAACATAAAAATAAAGCAGTTAGCATTTTGATAAAGTATTGCAAATATATTCTCCTAGGCTTATCACACTGCAGAACATAATGATATAAAACAAATATGCGCCATATGAATCATGCATGTTAAGCATTTTGATTTGTTTAGCACATTTAACTCAAGAAGAGGAATGCCCACGTTGAAAAAGATGCAGGGCCCAATTCACAAAGGTAAACTTCGACCAAAAGTCTAAGTTTAGACTAAAAGTCTAAACTTCAATCAAAAGTCTAGCTTTGCTATGAGTAAAGTTAGACTTTTTGTCTAAACTTTGCCTTTTGGTCTAAGTTTACCTTTGTGAATGGGGCCCACAATATTATTGACATGTTGTTATTGAATATTACAAATCTTACTTATGATGGAAGTGTAAGAGTAAGACCTTAGCCAAATTGAATTCTCCAGCAGCTTTATGTCATTTCAAGCATATAAGTTATAAACAAGTGTTAAGGAACAAAATCCATATTAGGTCCAAAAATAAGATAGTACAAGAACAATTATGGTGAAGGAAGTAGTTCATATAGCAAAGGGGAGAGAGAACTCTGAACATTTTGGGAAATAACACAGTTATTAAGAAACAAGACTGGGAGTAAGGACGGAAGAGAGAAGAGAAAAGGAGGGATCAAAAGAAGCAAGGTTTACAGTGCTACAGGAATGGAAGCTTTGAGCAGGAGGGCAATTTCAAAGGAGGCACCACATTAGATAGAATTTGTCACAAATGCAAAAATATTTTTTTTGCACACATGTGCAAGAGTGGGTTCCAAAATAAAGTCAACATTGTAGCTGGAGAAGAAAATGATGTTAAAGAAGTCTCTCAATCCTCAGCAAGTTTTGAGTGCTGGTGATCGTTTCATTCAAAGTAGATATCTAATATGTTTTCTAGATTTCTTTCCAGAAACAATCCCCAACTGGCTTTCCTGGACTCTCTGGCACTATGGGGGTCATTTCGACCTCGGCGGTCTTTTCAATAGACCGCCGAGGGACCGCCGTACGGAAGACCGCCAGTGCTGGCAGTCTTCCGCACGGGCCATTCTGACTGTTGGCAGCGCTCTGCCCGTTTCCGGACAAAGCGCCGCCAACAGCCATACTGGCGGCAGGCGGGGAAGTGGAGGTAGCTCAACCTCCACCGCCACACCAACAGAACACCGCCCCGTGATTCGCTGTGGCGGTGTTCTGTTGGCGTGGTGGTGTCGGCGAAGCTGCCCCATGGGTCCTGTTCCCTCCCAGATGATCACCAGGAACAGGTAAGGTGATCGTCCGTTAGGGAAGGGGGGTGGGGGGTGTTGTGTGTTGTGTGCGTGCATGGGGGTGTGCGTGTGTGTATGTTGAAGGGACGTGTCAATGCGTGCATGAATGCGGGGGTGTGTGTATGTGCATGAATGCGGGGGGTGTGTATGTGCATGAATGCGTGCGTGTATGTGTGTGTATATGTTGGGGATCGGGGTCGGGGACGGGGGTCCTGCACCCTTTTGGGGGTGGCAGGGGTGGTGGGGGGGTAGGGGAGGAGTCGTCAGGGTGGGGGTTGGGGGTGGGGGAGACCCCTATCAGTGCCAGGGAAGGGATTCCCTGGCACTGATAGTGCTTACCGCCATGGATTTCATGGCGGTCCCAAACCGCATGAAATCCATGGCGGTAAGCCGGGGTCCGGCGGGTTGGAATACCGCCGGCGGTATGTGACGACCGCCGGGCTGGAGACCCAGGACTCCAGCCCGGCGGTCGTTACCGCCGTGGCGGGCGGAACGGTGAAGCGGCGGCTGGCCATGGCGGTAACCGCCATGGTCAGAATACAAGAAAAAAGACCGCCAGCCTGTTGGCGGTCTTACCGCCGCTTCACCGCCGACCGCCACAGTCGGAATGACCCCCTAAGTGTCAGGACCCAACAACTCTGCCTAATTTG
This sequence comes from Pleurodeles waltl, assembly GCF_031143425.1. Taxonomy (NCBI): domain Eukaryota; kingdom Metazoa; phylum Chordata; class Amphibia; order Caudata; family Salamandridae; genus Pleurodeles; species Pleurodeles waltl. Next base: position 195,364,263 of record NC_090437.1, read on the forward strand.
CCATCATCCCCAGGGTCATTGTTTTAATCATGTACGTGTAGCACAACTGGGTTGCTCGTAACGTCATTTTACTGTCTGCATTTCAGGATAGATATTGCCAATGTTTGATATGTACTTGAGGTTACCAATGCTTGTTGCACTATATAGTTGTTTTCACCAATGCTTTTTGAGCACATGTGACTGTGTGAAGTCCTTGTGCTTCTAGATGTGTCAGGTTCACTTGTTTTTTGATTAGCAGGCAACCACCACGCCCCTAAGGTCTCCAGGGAGAAGCTGCCTTGTGTTTTCAAAAGCATGAGACATGCCGGCTATAAATACTCTTGCTGTGAACATGACCCTGCTTGGCTTTCTTTCTGTCTGGCAAGGAAAGCCCTCTGCACTCTGGAATTCCCTCCAGGCCCCACCCGCTGCCTTCTTGACTCGCCGGCAGCAAAGAGACTCTGCAGAGATCTTCTGGAAAGAACACACTTCTGTCAGCTAAGTGGAGCATGCTGTCTGGAATCTGTTTGTGTAGAATTTTTTAGTGGTTGCTTTGTTTTTTTGTTGATGAAAGCTGAAAACTGACACTGATTGCACTCTAGCCTTCTTGAGACTTTGAAAGGCCTCTTCTAAGGACAGACATGATTTATGAGTGGGGACCTTGATGAGGGTTTAATAACAGATTTAGAGTGGGGGGGGCTTGACAACTTTTGTTGTGTAACTGAGAACTGTGACAGAACTTCACTATTCTCCACTTGTTTATTTTTTATACTGATAGTGATTACACAATTCAGTGCTAGTGTCGAGTAGGCTCTCGTATTACGTTGTGTGTAAGTTTATTTACTTTTGGTATTGCAATTAATTTTATGTTAATAGTGATTATGCAATTCAGTGCTAGGAATACTCTATATGTGAGTTTTGTTGCTTTTGGTATTGCAACTCATTTTATGTTGTAATTTTACCATAGAAAACCTAATGTGAAAGTGCAGATCCATCAAAGAGACTTGCAGAACTTCCTAATTTGTTTAAAGACATTCAGATTTCTTCACCTTTTGTATATATTAATCCGTGAGAAGAGAGAGAGGGCCAAGTTGCTGATATTACCAGGTGAATTGCTGTGATAACCAAATTATACAAAATTAATGAGATCAGTGCATGTCTTTTTGAATGCTGTTGAATGATACCAGTGCATGCTTTATTGAATGTTGTGAAACAGTCTCTTAATAGCACGTAGCTTCACCAATACTGTAATTCATCACAGAAAGGCAGCTTCCAGGTGCTCCACTGACAGTCCTCCATAACCCGAAGAACCACATCCGGCTGGACCTGGTGAAAAGGTGTGCAGTATTTCTTTCTCTCTTTTTCCAAATCCCCTTCCCTTTTGGGGCACCTGCCGGGACTCCTGGTGCAATCAGCAACACCGAGAGGCACCTCAGGAGATCGGGAGAACAGTCATCGTCCCTGCAGACAGCCTGGTTTTCAGGTGGGTGGCCACACCGCAACGCTAAGAACTCAGTCAATATGCCAAACGGAGACAGAGAACCCAGTAGATTGTAACTGTAACACAATCCAGTGAACATTACTTGAGTGAGATGTGTTCTAGGTAACACTCTGTCATTTAAGATTTTACAGGGGTTGTCAGTGGAAACAAAACCCTCTGTCTAGGAAACTATGAATTAATTTTTGGGATCTATTAAAATTACAATCTTATCCTTGTGCACATGATATGAATAGTAACTATTTTTAAAATAAGCAAGTTAGTGGCAATGATACTTGTAAGGAGGCAGAACAAGAGAAAATATTGTAACATTATGACTGCATTACTTCTTTACATCAATATTTCCAACCCCTATTTTCTCTCAACTAACTAGCTAAAACTAACACTAAAAGGAGCCTACTTTGAGTCTAATAAACGGTTCACACCTGTATACCTAAACTGAACACTCAAATTGTCCTTGAATTGACAGACAACCAAGTGGAAGACTTGATGTGCCATCCCTGCTGGCTTCAGCAATGAAAGGTGTTTATGGTTATTCCATTGCACTTAGGCCCATATTTATACTTTTTTAGCGCCGCATTTGTGTAACCTTTTTACGCAAAAGTGGCACAAACTTACATAATATAATTGTATTTGGTACGTTTGTGTTGCTTTTGCGTAAAACAATGGACCTTAGTATCATACCAATGGAGGGAAGATCCTCCCTATCAAATAACACTTCTATTTCTTTAGTTTGTCTGAACATTGGCAAATATTTTCAAAATAAACAATAGTAAAGCTCTGATGACCTTTCACTTACTTAGATTCTGTAAAACACTGTTTATTGTTTAAAAAACAATAACCAAGATGTCAACCTCTATAAAACCTTGTTCACTATTTAACAGCAATAACTAGAAAAGTATTTCAAACCATGCAAAATATTTTCAAGCCAGCTGAATTATAACGGTACAGTGAATACTGACATCAATAGGGGAACACCAAGAATAGAAAATGTATGAAGATTATAACACTACCTTCCACTACTATTAAAATGGATGCGGTTGATGTACACAAGATGATAGACTTATGTGTTTGGTATGCAATATTTAGGCACAAGTTATTTAGGTTGCTAGGGCCAAAGGGGAAATTCAGCCAACAGAGATAAGTCCAGGAGCTTAAACAGGTATAGCATAATTATCATCATGATCATATAGAATCAAGATGTAAGGTTTTATCTGGAAAAGACTGGAGTTTAAGGGAAGGAGCTCCAAGGATAAGGTTTCTGTGGCTGACAAGTGAGAATCAATTTTGGTTAGCCTCATCAAAAAGGGGAAAAGTCCTAAACAACGCGTCCTAAACAACACAGATGTTTCCCATGCAAGCAGAACAACTGGATTTTTCTCTGCCTTAACTGCATACTTGGTTAAGGCTGAGAAAAAGCAGGGAATGGTCTAGTGGATTGGGAAAGGATGTGGTGAGGAAAGTAGGGTTGGGGCAGGGGTTGGGGGTTAGTTTTTTAGGGGTGGGGTGGATTTAGGGCTTAGGGTGGGTGGGGGGTTGGGGTAGTTTATTTTTTAAGGGCAGGGTAGTTTATTTTTTAGCAGGAAAGGAAGGTTTAAGGAAGGGCGGGAGGAGGGAGGAGAGGAGGAAGGATTGGGGGAGGATGCAGCAAGGCAAGTGGGGCTGTGGCAGGGTTTGGGGTCATTTTTAGGGGTCGGAGTGGATTTAGGGCTTTCGGGGTAGTTTGCTTATTTAGGGGCTGGGTGGGGGGTTAGGGTAAGTTTATTTTTAAGGGCTTTCAAGCTATTTTATTTTTGTGGGGTGGGGGCTGGGTACTTTATTTTTTAGGGGCAGAGTTGGGGGGTGGGGTAATTTACTTTTTATGGTCAGGGAAGGTTCAAGGAAAGGCAGGAGAGGGGCGGAGAGGAGAGGAGAGGTGGAAGTATTGAAAGGGGACACAGTGAGGTAAGTGTGCTTAGGGCATGGTTTAGGAGTAGTTTTTAGTGGTGAGGGTAAATTTAGGGCTTAGGGTAGGGGGTTGGGGTAGTTTATTTGTTAGGGGTGGGGTAATTTTTTTTTTAGGGCTTTGAGTGGGTGGGGAAGTTTACTTATTAAGGGTGAGGGAAGGTTTTAGGACCCAGGGCAGGTGGGGGTGTCAGGGTGGTTTATTTTTTTGGGGCAGGGGTGGGAGAGTCTGGGTCATTTTTTAGGGCTTAGGGTGGGTGGGGATCAGGGTAGTTTAGTTATTAGGGGTATGGGAAGGTCTAAGGGCTCATGGCGGGGTGTTGAGGTAGTTTATTTTTTAGGGGCTGAGTGGGGGAGTTGGGGTCGTTTATTGTTTAGGGCTTAGGGTGGGTGGGGGGTTGGGGTAGTTTAGTTATTAGGGGGGGGAGGGTTTTAGATCTCAGGGTGGGTAGAGGGTGCCGGGGTAGTTTAGTTTTCAGGGGTGGGGAGGTTTCAGGGCCAAGGGCGGGTGGGGGCATCGGGGTTTTTGAGGGGCAGGCTTATAGGGGTGGGGTTGTTTTGGGCCTGAGGGCGTGTGGGGGGTTGTGGTAGTTTTTTATGTTAAGAGGGGGGTTGTATGACACAACCACGCATGCCGTTTCCACGTATGCATTTACTAAACATGCTTTTATAACTAAATTTGTTGTAAAGGCATGCATGGTAAAGGCATGTGTGGAAAAGACACAGTTGTGGTTCCGACTGTGTTGTTAAGGCATGCATGGTTCTGCGTGGTTGTATCATACAACCATCAAAAAAATATGGGTAAAATACTTAACCTGGTGTATTACCATCTGTGTATTCTTTTTCTGATGAGAGTGAGGAGGATGATGTTAAGGGTCAAATCTAACAACTTAAGAGTGAATTTACTGAAGTTTTTGAAGACAATTTGGGGCATACACAGGATTTAAGCAAAAAATCATTATTAAGGAAGGTGCTTTGCCTGTATGGCATAAGGTCAGGAATGTTCCAATCTATTATAGAGAAGGGTTTGTTATAGGATCTGTGGAATTGTGGCATCAATGAGGCAATTGATTGCTCACCTTGGGTTTCCCCATTAGTCACATTTTTTAAATGGTCAGAAAACTTCTGGTTTACATAGATCGTTGCAATGTGACTGATGCAACTTGGCTTGACCAACATTCTTTACCTAACATTCACAAGTTCAAGACGTTGATGGCATATTGTGAGACAGGGTGACTGTAAGTACATAAATTAAGAGGAGGAGTTATTGTCTACTTTAAAGTCCGGAATTAATCGAATGTTATGAATAGCGTTGTTTGACATGGTGACAAAATTATTCCCTCTGTTTAACTTAACTATGAAGGCAACTTAGGCATGCCAGCTACCAAGAGATTTGGCGGAGAATTATATTGGTGACCATCTCTGGCTGGGAGCATTGATGAGTGTGTTCGACGGTATGTTGCATGTCTGAACAATGACAAATCCACTAAACCGTGTAGGGTGAACTCTAAATCACTGCATGTTCAAGTGGGGCCCTGGAGGCAACTATGCATTGAGACAACTGAATGGTCATTTTGCTGAGGTATCACAGAAAGAGTTTTGGCTTTGTTCTTATTGACTATGTTTCCAAATTTCTGGAAAGTAAGGATGGTGGGGAAAGAGAACTATGACACTATTAAGAATTTCTAGAGGATGTATTTTCTACAGAGGATATTACTGAGATTTGGGTATCTGATATTGGTCTGCAGTTCAGCAGTGTGTGTTAGGGTGAATATATTGGTGAATATTTGAATCATTTGGGCATCTTGTACAAGAGAATTTTGGTATACCATTGGTATACCATCCAGACATAACTGGTCAAGGAAAGATATTTAACAAAGTAATCAATAACATGGAACAGTCAGCAGTTAGTAGTGAGTTAAGTTGGAAAAAGAGTTTACAGGCTATGTTGTTCGCCTGTCACACAACCATTCATGCTTCTAATTGCTATGTGAATTCCTGGTTCTAGCTTATTTCCTTGGTGGTTTTTGAAGCCGAATGAATTTAAAAGAGAGTTAGGGCCAGATGTAGGTAGGTTGAAAATTGCGACTTGCAATTTGCGAGTCCATGCGACTCGCAAATTGCAAGTCGCAATTTGGTATGCAGAAAGGTGTCTCAGACACCTTCTGTAACTCGCAATGGGGTCGCGAAGCCCCACCTCATTAATATTAATGAGGTGGGTCGCAGTTTGCGACCCCATTGCGAGTATGGGCACTCACGGGGATGGTGGCCTGCTAGAGACAGCAGACCACCATGTCCGTGACTGCTTTTTAATAAAGCAGTTTTTTTTTTCTATCTGCAGCCCGTTTTCCTTAAAGGAAAACGAGCCGCACTTAGAAAAAAAAATGAAACCTTTTGTTTCGGTATTTTTCAGAGCTGGCAGTGGTCCATAGGACCACTACCTGCTCTGAAAAATTATTTTTGTTTCCATTCACAAAGGGGAAGGGGTCCCATGGGGACCCCTTCCCATTTGCGACTGGGTTACCATCCACTTCAATCTGGCCCTTAGTCCTTAAGAAGGTGCCTAAACACATGGTCAGTGTCAAGGACAAGATGCAATTCTGTATGGAGAAGTTCAGACAGAAACCTATTAGAGTGAACGTTCAAGTTGGCAAACTAATGAAAATCATAAAACCAAGGACTAATGGTAAGGGCACTCCAGAGTGGATTTCTCCCAGGTTGTTGTGCAAGACTTTAAAAGGGTGGTGAGGGTGGAAGGTGCAAAGTTTGGAACTTGGAAAGAGTTTCTATTATTTGTAAAGAGAGCTGTGAAGCTTTTTGTTGTGCAGAGTTTGGTGAAAAGCAAGGATTCTGATGGCAGTAATGTGCATCTGAATTTAGGGTTCCCCTATGGTGGAAGGTTCATCAGGTTCAATTGAGACTGTGAGGGAACACAGGTGTGACGTACAAAGCAATTTTTCAGTCGCAAAGCATGCAATTCACAAAATCACAGGGTGTGTGACTGCAAAATGGCTTTTTGTTCTGATGCCATTTACTGATTCGGTAACTCGTACTGCAAATGGGTGTATAAACCCATAACAAATCGCTATTTGGAAGGGGCATGTTTAGAGCGGCCCTTCCACATAGGGATTTGTTAAGGTATGTATCAATATTTTGCAAGCAAAATCAGGTTTCAAAACATTTAAATTTTACCAACACATCAAAACAGGTGGTAACCCATTCAAATGAAAAGGGGTCAAATGAGAACTAGAAGGTGACTTTATTTAAAAGCACTCAGGAACTTTATGGTCTGCTGTCCTGTAGAGGATGTGGGACTGCGTTATCAGAGGGGAGACGTAAATAACCTGGTCGGAGTCCCAATATTTTGCAGTGATGTTCTTTTATTAGTAAGTGGACTTGTTTAATAGTCTTAGGTGTCCTTAAAAGTTTTTTTAATCTTTTTCCCTTCTTGCTTTCTTCCCCTGTTTCTCCTCCCTCTTCTCTCTGTTCTTCTTGTTTAGTCTCTCTGTATTCTTATTCTTTTCTTCTTTTTAGGGTGTTTTCTTTGGGTGAAAACTCGTCGGCGTCAGCAGGAGCCCGTCAGCCAGAAGAAAACAAAGGTGAAGAGAAAGGTAAGTGGCCTGTTCTGACTTCAGTCTACAAAGGTTAGTGAAGGGGAGGTGCGGAGTGGTGGGTCAAAACAAACAAAACAGTGGTTTACACCCGGATTCTCACCATGGTGTTCTAGTTTTCATTGTGAGAAACAGAAAGTTTTTCTACTAAGTGATTCACGAGTCTCTTATCTCCACATTACTTGCTTCCCTCGCAGTGTGTTTGTGAGGGTTAGGACAACAAAAAAAAAAATAGACAAGCGCTATCTATATGTCTGACTATGACCGGAACTGGTCAAACAAGGGCATTAATCATTTTACGCTGGTGAGTTTATTTATCTCCTCCCTCCAGCTATTAGTCCCAAATCACCCGCCTTTCTTTCCTGCCACTGAAATATCGTGTCGGGCTTAGTAAGCAGGCATGTACCTGCGATAACCACGTCCCTCCAGGGACATGACGGGAGTCAGGAGTTCCCATCCAAGGTCCGACTGGCCGTTGCTGGGTCCGCGTCTCCAGACCTCGTTGGTTCCCCGGTTGCCTTGGCCCTCATCTCAGGTAGGTGGTCTGCCTCTCTTCTCCGTCGCTCTTCTCCTAGCACGCCTTCCGTGTCTTTTCTTGTTTCGGCATCTCCTCTCGGTTCGGCTTCCGCGTCTCCACTATGTTCTCTCATCGAACCCTGTATCCTGGTTCCTAGTCCCTTTTCAGTGTGCGCTGTTACCCTGATATCCGGGTTTCCTGAGGTCATCTCGGTTCCTTGGCTTTTCCTGGTGCCCACGGGGTATCGGTTGGACGGTCCGGGGTCATGATTCGGGATCAGGGTCTCTGCGACCCTGTTACATACCCCTCCCCTAAAATAGGACTTTTTGAGATCCTGACCGATGGGATGTCTTGACAAATAATCGGCAGTACATAACTGATTCCCCGGTATATGTTGAACCTGAAAAGGAAATGGTTGTAATTCCATAAACCAACGTAATATTCGCAGGTTAGTATCCTTATTTCTGGACAACCATGTGAGGGGTGCTTGATCAGTATGTAGTATAAATGAGTGCCCTAGGAGATAATATTTGAGATTCTTGATGGCCCATTTGATTGCTAGGCATTCTCTTTAGATTATTGGGTAGCGCTGTTCCCTGGATAAGTGTTTCCGGCTTATAAATACGACAGGATGGTTATCATCATTGAGTAACTGTGTTGTTGGGTAGGTGTCAGGGTTTTTATCTTTGTGGGTTTTCCCCTTTTTAAGATGTTAGTTAAAGGGGCGGCCAAGGTGCAATAGTGTGGTGTAAACCTTCTGTAGTAGCCGACCAAACTTAGAAAGGAACGCAACTCTTTCTATGTAGATGGATGTGGTATCCTGAGAAGAGCCTCAACGTTATTTAACTGTGGTTTGATCTGGCCTTTCCCTATGTAATAGCTGAGGTAAACGATCTCATTACAGGCTAGTTTGCATTTGGAGGGATTGGCGGTGAGTCCTGCGTTTTGTAACAGGTTGAATATTTTATCTAAATGAGTCATGTATTCATCCCATGACTCGCTATAGACCACTATATCATCAAGATAAGCGGCTGCATATGCAGTGTGTTGACGTAAAAACTTATCCATGAGCCTTTGGAAGGTTGCTGGAGCCCCGTGTAATCCAAAAGTGAGGACAGTGAATTGGTAGAGGCCCGTTGGCATAGAGAAAGCTGTTTTTTCTCTGGCCCAAGATGACAGGGGAATCTGCCAGTACCCCTTTGTAAGGTCCAACGTGGACATGTATTGTGCTTAGCCTAGTCGTTCCAGGAGTTCGCCCACACGGGGAGTAGGGTATGTATCAAACTGTGATATATTGTTAAATTGTTGAAAGTCGATACAAAACCGGATGGACCCATCTGGTTTAGGTACAAGAACGACTGGGGAGCACCAGTGACTCACAAATGGTTCTATGATATCCATCTATAACATTTTTCCCACTTCCTCTTATACCAATACCTTTCACGCTTCGGGGATTCTATATGGTCGCAGACGAACGACCTTTCCTGGTTGTGTTTTAATATGGTTTTCAATCAAAGATGTTTTCCCTGGCACTGAGGAAAACAATGGTTTATGTTTAGAGAGTAGAGAACTTAACTGTTGCTGTTGATCTAACGAAAGGGAGGTGTTTATGGTGGGTTTCTCTGACTCTGCGTCATTGTCTGTTGGTTATAACCTGATTTCCAAATCTTTTATCGTGTTCACAAGAAACCCGGTTTGTAAAGGATTCGGAGTATCCCCTGGTTCCTCCCACTTCTTTAGTAGGTTTGTATGGTATATCTGTGTTTTCTTGGGATGTTTTGAGAGTTCAATTTTATATGTTACCTGTGTCACAGCATTTAGGACTTTATAGGGGCCTTGCCATTTCGCCAATAGTTTGTTGTCAGAACTAGGCAACAATATGAGGACTTTGTCCCCGGGTTGTAGTTCTCAGAGACTGGCGTTTTTTATCATAGTGGTGTTTTTGTTTCTCCTGAGCTTTCTCAAGATGTACTCGTACGTCTTCCCATACCGTTTGGATTTGGGTTTTTAATTGTTTGGTGTAGTTAAGGAGGACTTTGTCCCCACCTTACTCCTCCTCCCACATTTCCACGGCCATATCGAAGAGGGTCCGGGGTTGACGGCCGAACACCAGTTCAAAAGGACATTGGCATTTAAGGCTTACAAGTGGGTTCTACTGCCACATCAAATTGACAGTTTAAAACGGCATTCAGATTGCAGTGGCTGTCCTGGGACATGTTTCAAGTGGCTACTTAAGTGGGTGGCAAAATAATTGCTGGAGGCCCACTAATAGCATATAATTTACTGGCCCTGGGTATATTGTATACCACTCTAGAAGGGACTTATAAGTAAATTAAATATGACAATTATGTTTAAAGGAAAGAGCACAAGCACTTTAGCACTGGTAAAATGTGCAGAGTCCTAGTGGGAACAAAAATGAATGTCAGCAAAAAGTGGGGGGCATAGACAAAGGATTTCGGGGTGACTCTCCAGAGAGGGCTAGGTCCAACAATGTCTACAAATAAGACTGTCTCTGTGAGCTAAAATAGCTAAAGGAACCCATATATGATTTGAGCGGGCTAAAATAGTGCCAAAGAAGTGGTCTGAATTCCAATAAGATGATCAATGCAAGCAATAACAGTTTGACCTACAAACTATACTAATGGTGGCAATAGCATATATTGGTAAAGTTGTAGTTAGAAAAGAGGAAAGAGTCTGATGTTCGTACTCCTTTGGTGAATGAGGAAGAGTATGCTTATATGTACTGTCGAAACCCCTGTTGTTCTTTGGCTTTACACACTTCAAAGAGCCTGAACTGTGAGATTCTGTGGGTTGTATTCAGTACAAGGAAATCTTTCACATTTTTAACATTAATGATATGAATGAGGCCATAAAAATGGACTCATACATGGACCTACGAGCTTTTCAAGTACTGACAGGAAATCACACAACATAAAATTGACAAAATATCACACCAGACAATTTAGAATAGTTATCCAGACATGACACTTGATGTTTCTACCCTTTCTATCTCAGCTACATTAGTAGAGACTCTAGCGGTCTCTATTGCCACTGTTGAAAAGTTTGTCATCCTTACTTATGAATATTGCAGCCAAGGAACAAGTGTGAATAGGGCCAGTTTGTGTTAGTTATACAGAATAACACATTGATTTAGATAATATACCTCCAATTCTGAATGGCCTTCAGCAGCATGTGCTCAGACTAGCCTACCAGGCTGAACAAGTTTAGGGCCAGATCCTTCCGAAATCATTTGCTTCGGGGCTCGTTGTAGTATGGTGTAAGGAATACCACAATACCTTAATATTGTAGCCAAAGTATTGAGGATGAAAATATGAAAACATAAGCACTAATAGGGAAGTATATGTTTACTTTTCTTAAATCTATATCTATGTATCTTGAATATATACCTACATATTCAAAGTACATAGATGCAGAGTTAGGTAAGGAAAATCTGTACATAGCTGTATACAATTTTGTCCTCAATATTTTGTCTGTGATAATAATGTAACAAGATGGTTCCTACTCAATATTCTGGACCTAAACCTCCTGGACTTGAATATCTTTAGTTGGGCCTGAGATAAAAATGTATCACCATAGCAAACACAGAAGACCACTTCACTGCCTGCAGATGCAGAGACACAAAAACTCATCAGGTGCAAGCATAAAAGTGAATGCACGTCTCTGTGCAAGTATAGAAAGGATGATTTACTTGTTTATTTATTTGTTTATGTGACTGTTGTGAGAGTGATTAATTTTATTTGCATGAAAATACATTTTTAAAATGTTTAGGAAAAAAATCTTTGTTAGTACATTTTTAAACCTTATCAATTTCATTTCTATATACAAATCAGAGAGGGAAAGTAAAAAATAAAGATAAGTAAACTCAATTTTCAATTGTTAACTTGTTTTTCATTTTTTGAAATGTTTACAAAAAGGATCCTACTTTGATACATTAATAAGAATAATCAATATTTTTTTTTCATTTGAGCTTAAGCTTTCAATTTCACTCCACTTCTGTCATTTCACTTCATAACATAGTCAGATAATGGGCTTATTGTGTGAATTAAGCATCTTTGTTCAATCATATAAATAATTTAGGAGAGTCATTTTGAGTTTACAAAATGTAGTTTTTACCTTTTGTTATACAGGCCTGACTGCTGACCAGTTTAGAAAAAAAGAAGTGAAATCCATTCATCCATTCAGGAGTTATGAGTGAAAAATGTTTTTCTGCAGCTATTTTCCAGGATGGGAGCTCTGGGTGCTTGGAGAAGGTGCCTATAGTGCTTAAAATCACAATGTGGGTTTAACAACACTTCTGCTGAGTTTCATGCATTTACCTAAAAAATACACAATTCTTCTTGAAAGAGAGATATGTGTTCTGGACCATCATACAAAAGCCACTCTCACTCCTACTGTATGCTTGGTTATTTTGCCTAAGAAACATTATTTAGACTTTTAGTGGCCTGAGAGAAATTTTATTCTTTCACAATTCGAATGCATTAGGGATAAGTTTAGATCTAAAATGTAATTTAGATTTTATTATAGCTAATGTAGGCCTGAGGTTCAAAATGAGTTAATGTTGATTGCCATTTATGCTTTAAGACACATGAACATTTAATTTCTATACAAGCTGGAGTTCTAGTATTGTTGAGTGCAATTTTCTTTTTCCTTCTTTCCACGTGAAGAAATGTTTTATTTTCTTTGAAAATAATGTGGAATGTTAATTTAATGAATAGCGCATTCAAGAAACAGCTCCAGTGTGCCGACTAGTCTATGCATCTTATCTTGTGACAAATCGTGTAAGCTTGAAGGATGCAGGGAGAATCTAGTATTGTGAGAAACCATGAGAACCTATTGAGTATGTAACAGTATAATTTAGTTTTAACCTGATTGACAGTGCTTTTGATAATTGTGTGTAGTTGTGTGAAGTATTAGAGATGTGTTTTTTAGGGCCGAACAGAGCAGACGGTTTAAGAGTGATTTTTCTGAGAGAGGACTGACTTTTTCCTTTGTCCCTCTCCTCAAGGCGACACAATGCTTGTTCTTTCTCTGCTTCCTAAGATTTGATCTACTTTGATTTCCTTTTAACGGAAGCATGCTGATTAATGGAACATCCATGTTTCTTGTCTTCTGTAAAGCATGAATGTTTAATAAACCTTCATGGCTTGATACAAAAATATCCTGTCCTTTAGCTGGATCCTAATGTTGTTTCACGTAGTATTGAATGTATTTATTTGTGAACCAGTTTCAGGTGTGGAGCACCCAATTTCTTAGGGGATTAATATTGCTCCCAAGTCATCCAGAGAATTGTTTTATGGTTCTCGAATTTGCAGAAAGAAAAACACTCACACTAATGCAGTACTCTGCTCTTGCATCCACTAAAAGCACTCACGCCAGTGCTCTACTCTTTTCTTGCTCCTGCTTTATTTATTGTCATTTCACACCATTACCACAGGGAGTCACTACCCTCCTCCCTACACCCACTCGTGCCTCCTCTCCCTTCACCACTGAGAGCTGTGATGAAAGTCTGTGGCAGCTCTCTTGCCACTGGCGAGCCTATAGATCTGCCTTTGATGTGCTACTGAACTCAAACATTATTTATTTGCATGTGTTTCTTCATAGGTTGCATCACATTAAAGCAAGAACCATTGTCATTGCCAAAGCTTGTTGTTAACTGGTGTCCTTAGGCTTAAATAGTTGAAGTAATTTTCCTCTCACATGATAGCCACCCAGTGTTCTGTACAACATACATTTCTGACAGCCCGAATGTTTATTATAAGATAGAAAAGACAAGCACGCTCACGTGTTGGTATTCACAATCCCGCGCGTGCACGCGTCAGCCACCCGTGTGCGCCCTTGAGTCAATCAAGGGTAGAAACAATTCTCTGGGCGCCCATTAGTTGCAGAGCAATGCAAGCCGACTCACAAAGCATCATAGAAAGACATCAGTCATGACAGATAATGGTGTTCGATACAAAAAAAAGGCAATACATGCTCTGCATGCATTTGTCTCAGTCGGACAGATGTCTCAGGAGAGCTCTAGCCTGCAAACTGCGCGATCCCTCTCTGCTGAAAGGGATGAAGGGGTCAGTGTCGGGACAGCAGGCAGAAACACACACAGCAGGCTTTGACCTACTGCCCTCGCCTTCCTCATAGCCGTGGGGTTCAGGTCTGTCTCTGGTGATCCTAGAGAACACGATTGGCTGTCTTTTGTCTCTCTCCCTCTAAAACAAACTGCAGGACATCTGAAAATAAAATGAACAAAAGACAAATATATTCCCCATTGGTTTCCCAATTTGCTACGTGTGTTTCTCTCTTCATAATTATTGGACGGGTAATTTCATTCTACGTTTACCAGTTCAGGTAAAAATGTATAAGAAAAGGGAGGGATGTGTGAAAGAAGCCTCATTGTTCCATTGCCAGATTATGGGAGTTATGAATTAGCAATGAGAAACTGGAGCAGTGCGTTCAGAAGGGCTTAAAGGGAAACCTTGGGGAAGGAACTCTGAGCGAAAACCAATTTAAAGTCACCGTTCCTCATGTAGAGTACAAAATACACATTTAGCAAAGAAAGAAAATGCAATATGTAGTATTCTTTCAGTTTCTATTATCGACATGTTCATACAATCACTCTATTTCTGGATTTTTTTTTCGGTCCCCAAAATGCTGAACATACAGCACCAACCACATTCTTGTGGCTCGATAGGAGGCCTGATTATTTCTGATATATGCTTTAACTTCTGTTAGTGCACATACTGTAATTATGAGCTATGTAGTTTTTATCACCCCCTCATCCCCCACCAACACACCCTCCGCACCCTCCCCCCTGTGTTAATTGGGTGCGATGAAGCTGAATCCCGGAATCACTTTATTTATTGGGGGGGCATACCCAAAATATTTAGGAAATACTGGGACGTGGAGTGCAGTGTAGTAAACACAAAAGCCGCATGTTATGCCATATTTTTTGAAGTAAAACTCGTAACAGATGAAAATGATCAAATGTATAGATTCTGTATAATTCGTTGTTGGTTTTTATAGTGTGCAATAATTATCGCACATAAAATTATGCCACACGTAATCAGGACCAAAATATGAAATGCAGTTCCCTAGTTGACACTTTATGCCATCCTTAGACCAACCTATGTGAATTGAACTGTGACGATTCTTTATTAATGTTTGCACCACCGGACATGTTCATATGTATCTTTTGCACAGAATAACTAGTGGAAAATTATATTTCACACTGGTCAGTCGGTCGGAACGTGACTGTAAAACTGGACCGGCATCAGTGAAATTGTTGTAATCATCATGGGTTTCTTGGTACAAATTTAGACTGTTCCTGTCAATGTAATATGGTGATAACATAGATCCCACAGGACCTAGATAGGAAATATGGCTTGTTACCATGGTATCCAACAACATTTGCTTCCTGGGATCTCAACATAACAGATGCGCTTGGTGTTAACCCCTTAGCTGCTGGCCTTTCCCCTCCAGTGCTGAGCCCTTTTTTGGCTATTTGGGGTAGTTCACTTAGGCTTTCATAACTTTTTGTCCACATAAGCTATCCACGCCAAATTTGCGTCCTTTTTTCCAACATCCTAGGTATTCTAAAGGTACCCAGAGTTTGTGGGCTCCCCTGGAGGAGCCAAGAAATTAGCTAAAATACAGCAAAAATGTAGTTTTTTTTCAGAAAAATGAGAAAAAGAGCTGCAGAAGAAAGCATGTGTTTTTTCCCTGAAAATGTAATCTACAAGGGGTTTGCCATGCTAAAATCACCATCTTCCCAGCTTTCAGGAACAGGCAGACTTGAATCAGAAAACCAAATTTTTCAATACAATTTTGGCATTTTACTGGGACATACCCCATGTTTACTATTTTTGTGCTTTCAGCTTCCTTCCAGTTAGTGACAGAAATAGGTATGAAACCAATGCTGGATCCTGGACAGCTAGACATTTCTGAAAAGTAGACAAAATTATGAAATCGGCAAGGGATCATTTGTGTAAATCCTACAAGGTTTTCCTACAGAAAATAACAGCTGAATTAAAAGAAATATTGAAATTGAGGTGAAAAAAATAGCAATATTTCTCCGCGATATATAAGGCTTGTAGGTGAATCCAGAACCCCAGGTACCCAGAGCCAATAAAGGAGCTGCATTTTGTAATGGGTTTTCATTGTATCCTGGTTGTACAGCAATTCATTTGGTGAAATATAAAGAGAGAAAATTAAGTATTAAGGAAACCATTGTATTTCCAAAATGGGCACAGGATAAGGTGTTGAGAAGCAGTGTTTATATGCACATCTCTATATTCTGGGGTGCCTGTACTAGCATGTGAAATACAGGGCATTTCTTAAATAGACGTCTTTTTTTAATACACTGTCTTACATTTGGAAGGAAAACATGTAAAGAAAGACAAGGGGCAATAACACTTGTTTTGCTATTCTGTGTTCTCCCAAGTCTCCCGATAAAAATAGTACCTCACTTGAGTGGGTAGGCCTAATGCCAGTGACAGGAAACGCAACATGGACACATCACATTTTTACATTGAAATCTGATGTGTTTTTTGGAAAGTGCCTAGCTGTAGATTTTGGCCTCTAGCTCAGCCGGCACCTAGGGAAACCTACCAAACCTGTGCATTTTTGAAAACTAGAGACCTAGGTTTCCCTAGGTGCCGGCTGAGCTAGAGGCCAAAATCTACAGCTAGGCACTTTCCAAAAAACACATCAGATTTCAATGTAAAAATGTGATGTGTCAGATTTCGGTGCTGCAAAGTTCTGGAATCTGAGAGGAGCCACAAACTTCCTTCCACGCAGCATTTCCCCAAGTCTCCCAATAAAAATGGTACCTCACTTGTGTGGGTAAGCCTAGTACCCGCAACAGGAAATGCCCCAAAACACAATGTGGACATATTACATTTTCCCAATGAAAACGTACGTGTTTTTTGCAAAGTGCCTAGCTGTGGATTTTGTCCTCTAGCTCTGCCAGGACCTAAGGAAACCTAGCAAACCTATATATTTTTGGCAACTAAACACCTAGGGGAATTCAGAATAGGTTGACTTGTGAGGCTCTTCCCAGCTTCTGTTACCCAGGATCCTTTGCAGCCCTTCGTGTAGAGTCAGGACACAGCCTATTCAAGTGTAAGTGGGGCTGGGTCCAGATCCTCTCTCCCATCCTGACAGTGATGGCCAATCCAGACACTCCTAAGCTCCCTATCTTGTGTGGGCGTCCAGGAGAAATACACAAAATCCAACTGTCAACTACAGTGAGTCATGTGACCCAGAGACAGACTGCAAGAACTAAATGGCAGAGACAGGAAAATGCAAACTTTCTGAAAGTGGCATGTTAGACCTGACATCCTTAGAGTGGTCTTACCCCAGAGTTTTTACCTTTACCTCCTGTGTTGTTACTGTATCTTTTTGTTGGCCTTAGGACTCTTAGCACTTTACCAATGCTAATCAGCGCTAAAGTGCATGTGCTTCTCCCCTAAAACCTGGTAATATTGGTGTATTCACAATTGGCATATTTATTTTACCTGTGAAGCAACCTATATGCTACATACCCAGGGCCTGTAAATTAAATGCTACTAGTGGGCCTGCAGCACTGATTGTGCCACCCTCTTCAGCAACCCTGTAAACCTGTCTCAGGCCAGCTACTGCAGAGCCTGTGTGTGCAGTCTCACTGCCACACCAAATGGGTATTTAAAACCTCTTGCCAAGCCCAGCACTCCCCTTTTCTTACATATAAGCCACCCTTAAGGTAGGCCCCAGTTAGCCCATAGGACAGGATGTCATGTAAGCAAAGGGAAGGACATGTACCTTTAAGTTTTCTTATGTCCTAGTAATGAAAAACTCCTAATTTTTCATTACTGTGAGGCCTGCCCCGCTCATAGGCCAGCATTAGTAATTCCTTATAAAATCTTTAAGATGTAATCCCTGATCTGAGAGTAGTAGCTGCATCATGTTTAGTACCATTGGAATGGGGATAATACTTCCTCTTTACTGGTAAAGCCAGATTTATTATTACTATTTTGGGAATGCCACTTTTAGAAGGTGGACATTTCTATGCACTCTCTGTCCTGTGTGTCTCCAATACTCCTTGTCTCCTTGGGCCTGACACCTACACTTGGGCATCCCCTTCAGACACCCACAACACAGGATACTCAGCCCCATCTGCATTCATCTGCATACTGTTGGGTCTTCCTGGGGAGGAGGTTGGGAAGGGCCTGCACCTCAAAGGGTAAGGACTAGAATTCACACAAAGGGGCTGATTACCTCCCACTGACTGTCTGGAGCCACAACTAATCTGAAAGGAGGACCTGTGCACTTCACAAGGATTCTTTTGTGGTCATCCACCACATCAAAGGCCCTTTCTTGTATAAATACTGGTTCTGTTGACCCACTCAGTAGTGCACTGCTGGATTAAGAAGAAACTATGTTGGAATAAAGGCTGCTGCACCAGAAGGATTGTCACTTTGCTGTGCCTGACTGGAACTGCTGCCCTGCCTTGCTGAGCCACCCTGCTGCTTGCTGACCTCTGCCCTGCAACGGGGACCTTAACACCACTCTAGAGTGACTTCAGGGGTTGACTGAGCTAACTCCTGTCCCTTCAAAGGCCCCAGGAGCATCCCGGACTTCGCTACTAGCTGACCCGCCTCCCCGCCAGCATTCACAGCACTGTGCAACTGTCGGAATTTAAGCACCAAGAGAGTGCGATCCCTATAAATGGCAGTGTTCCTGAGCTGCAGGCACCATCTCCAGGGGGATAAAGGAGGAAGCACCTTCCCCACGATGACTAGTGGGATGCAGCACCTTGAATCGGGTGAGCCTCACTGTGCACATCACACCATCTCCTGTGTGAAGCTCACTCCCTCAGCCCCGCCTGCCGCTATGAGGTGTGACTGCCTCACTGCCGCATGGACTCAGTGTAGAGAGGAGGCCAGCTGACTTTATTTGCCTCCAGGTACCAGGTACTGTTATGACCCCAGCCCGTCTTGCTTGTAACCTACGAGAGGGGCAGACTCAAGTGGGCCTGAACTGATTGCCTGGTGCTCATCACCAGTGGGAGTGGGAGTGGAGGGAGTATAGTCCCTGCATTTCATTGATACCCTTCCCTAACGAGGCTTGGTTTCAATCTCCTACCGCCTTACCCACTTGAGTAATCACAAGGACACCGGGCCGCTCCTGCTAATACTGCAAAGAACCTAACCCGAGCCCCGCACAACCAAGCTACAAGTCTGTACCTATCTGTTGTGCCTTGATAACTTCACCACTGCAGGGGTTCATGACAAACTCATATATCTTGTTTCGATTTACCATTCTTCTACTAGATCTGTTCAACAAATCATGTTCAAGCTATTTTTTGGATCTGTATCGCCTGATTCTTTAAATCTTATATAAAGATCACTATTTTTGTAACCTGATGTGGAGTTCTTTTTGGGGTGTGATCACTGGGTTAGAGTGTGTGAGTTCCACAAATATTTTACACACTACCTCTGATGATAAGCCTGCCTGCTCTGCAGCAAGCTACCAGAGGGTGAGCACAGGTTATCGTTAGCGTGTATCTTACTTGCTCTGACTAGGGTGGTGGGTTCTGCCTGGCTTGGGTACCTACCCTAGCTAACAGAAATTCAATTTCTAACATGCCATTTTCAAAATTGTAACATAAAATTCAACTTCACAGTAAATTAGGGTTTTTCACTACAGTTCCACTGACATCAACTGAAGGGCACGATTGTTTGCTGCTTTTCCTGCCTGCACTTGCCTGCTGCCCGTGGCTGGGGTGGGAAGATGTCCGCCAGCTTCCCCAGGGCCTAAAGAGGGGCTGCATCATGCTCTTAAGCCCTAGGATGTTCCTGCAGCGTGGGACATGCTTGGATGCTTGCCTTGGCGAAGAGCGGGCCAAGAGCGGGCATGTCTGCACCCATCAGATCCTGGGAAGAGGCTGGGCTGGGTTACCTGTCTTAGTCTTGTCATCAAATCTTCTCTTTTGGATTCTCACAAGTCTCTACTGCTGCAAGAATCATGTGTAAGAGAAAGTCGAATGCTATTTCTGTGCCAGTCAATGAGCGCTCTGCGGCTCGGGCTATCACTAACTGACAACTGCAATAAGTTTCATTAACTCAGAGAATGAGAGTGTAGAAGAAAGACTGGGGGTAACTAGAAAGACTCTGCTGCTTGTCTCTACCAGAGACCAAACACTCAACATTTCATTAATCAATTCAGATGCAAGAGATGGTGCAGGGGACCCAAGAGGAGATGATGGGCGAATTTCAAATAACCTTTGTGTTTATGAAGGGAACCTCAATAGCACAATAGAGACTCTGTTGTACCCTGGCAAATCTCCCAGCAAAGATGTGATGTGAACTCCTCCAACTAAAAGGAAGAAGGGCAACACACTCCTGGTGCGTGCATCCAAGAGAGGTGACAAGAAGGGCTTAGATAGTTTGCTGATAGAAAAGAGGTGCGGAAGCACAGAATTTAGTGCATGCGCACAGGGACAACAACCTCCAATTTTGGGTAATGGTGTAAATGGTTTCGACAGTACCAGCCAGTTGACGGGCATAATTATGAACTTGCTTAGCCATGTACTTGCTGGACTGAAAGCCATAAATCTAGCCCTGTGAGAATTTTTTACTCAAATTCTTAATAAACTTCCAGATCATGTTGAGCCCCTGAGCTCAGGACCAGATGAGGACAAGTAAATGTAAGCCAAATTCAGCTTCAATGAGAGGAGGGGTAGAACGGAGGAGGAACCTGTGAATGGCACAGAATAGTTTAACAAACAATGCATTTACTACTCCTGACTTGAGTCTCCTCTTCTGGAATATTGCCAGTGTCTCTATAAGTGGGTGACTATGATTGCTGGCCACCAGACTGTGTGCCTCCAAGAGACATGGCCCTGTAGTAGCTTGCAAATAAATGGTTTCTTTGGGTTACTATTCTTGCTATCCTATCAACATCTGTGCACCACAGCAGTGGATTGTTAATTCTTATCAATGTAACCAGGAAGGAAAACATATCCAAGTCATTCCTGGACTCTGCTTATTTCCAGATAATTTGTGCATCATTCTTTGGGTTGCCACTTGTTGTGCTGATTAATTTTTATCACAATCATTTTTATAACAAAAATGTCCCCTGATCATGAACATGCTAAGGTACTGGAAGGTCTAAAATAAGATTATCTCACAGTATGGGAAAGTGACATAATTCCAGATTGTGCCCCATCTATAACAAAATTGTGTGTGGTACAGGAAACAAGGAATCAGCATATCACTCACACTTAGAACACAATCCTTGTGGTGACATAATAAAGAAGTTGATTGTTACTAATAATATCATCTTTAGCATGGATTTGGCCTGGAAAGAGAATATTAGGCATGTAACATCCATGGGCAGAGGCACTGGGAGCCTGATCAATTATATTGCATTATAGAAGGTCTAGGAAAGGAAGGTGTTAGAAATTGGGTCTCTAGTTGTCAAAGGTGTGCACCCAGTCCAAGTAGGGACCACAGTCCTAATCAGGGTAAGTCACAACACAATCCAAATTATCCAGTGCTCACCCTCCGATAGCTTGGCACAGAGCAGGCAGGCTTAACTTAGAAGGCAATGTGTAAAGTATCTGTGCAATACCTCATACAATAACACAGTGAAACCACCACAAAAAGTACTCCACACCAGTTTAGGAAAATAGATAATATTTATCTAAGTAAAATAAGACCAAACCTGCACACAGGTTAAGATGTCCCTTTTTAAAGGTTTAAACGAGTCTCAATGCTTAAGAATCAGTGGTTGTATCCTTTTAACACACAGTACCTGGGATGTGTAAAAAATAACGATGCACAAGGGCCGCAGAAGAGGAGAAGCATTGAAAAATAAGGCACTGTGTCTGATTTTCTGTTGCGGCACAGACGATGCATCATTTCTTCCCATGCTGCAAGCTGATGGTTTGATTTCCAGGAGCACAGCCTTGGTTCCTCACTGCGATGCGAGGATATTTTGACATCCAGGGACGATGTGTTGAAAATCCTTGATGCACCGGTAAGAGGGAGCAGGCGCTGCGTTGATCTGATTGGTGATGCAGCAATTTTTCAGCCGTGAGGCAGGCGCTGCATCGATTTCTGCAGGCGTTGCATCATTTTTGTAATGCACAGGGATTTTCTTGTCTTTGATGAAGTCTTTGTGGCAATGAGACTTCAATCCAAGCCCTTGGAGAGCACTTGTGGCACAAGGCAGAGTCTTTACAGCAGGGTCAGGGGCCAGCAGGAGAGCAGTCTTTCTCAGTAAAGCAGTCCAGATGCGTCCTTTGGGCAACCAAGCAGTCCCTCTGGTCCCTCTGACAGAGTACAGTTGCGGGTCCAGAAGTGTCTGATTTGGTGGGGTCACTGACCCGGTATATATACCCAAAAGTGCTTTTGACGTGGGGTAAACGTCAAAGAGTGGTTTTGAAGTGCACAAGTTCCCCTTTCAGCCCAGCCTTGTCTACCAGGAGCTTTTGTGTGGGGGGGGTTTACCAGTCCTTTGTGTGAGGGCAGGCCACGGGCCTTTGAAATGGAAGAGAGAGCCCCTCCACCCTTCCTGCCCTGGGAAACCCATCTGTATGCAGATTAATGCAAATGCAGTTGCGTGTCCTGTGTTTATGGCTGTCTGGGTGGAATGCACAAGAGGAGCTGTCAACAAGCACAGACCAGATGTGGATTGGAGACAGGCTGTAAGGCACAGATGGCAGTACATGCAGAGAAATGTCTACCTTCTAAAAGTGGCATTTCTGAAATAATAATGTAAAATACAACTTTACTAGTGAGCAGGATTTCTTACTACCATTCCAGCCATACCAAATATGACAGGTCTATTCCTCTCAGATCAGAAATTACCATGCATAAGCATGGAAGGGAATCTCTAATGACGGCCAATGAGAGGAGCAGACTTCACAGGTGTGAAAATGACTTTGGGAGTTTTTCACTATGAGGACATGTAAAATTTATAAGTACATGTCCTCCCTTTTACTGACATAGCACCCTGCCCTGTGGGTTACCTCAGGCCTACCTAAGGGGTGACCTATGTGTAAGAAAAGGGGAATTTAAGGCTTGGCAAGTACTTTTAAATGCCAAGTCAGAGTGGCAGTGAAACTGCACACACAGACCTGGCAATGGCAGATCTGAGACACGCTTCTGTGTCTAGGGTTGTTAATACCAGTTCCTAACCTTGTGGTTCCTCCAACTGAGCACACTAGGAATGGAAACGCATGACGCAAATGATGGAATGTTGATGGTGGAAAACATTTCTCCTCTTTAGTTGGGGAAAAAGGGAGCACTTTACAGTGTGTCTAAGTTAACAACCTGATCTATTAGATGTATTGGGTACTTATACTGAAATATGCAAACAGCAACAGAGCTGATGATTTTACCACAGTGGCGGGGGGACCAAAGTTTAAGAAATGGTTTGATAGATCTTTTTCACAAGCACATAGCAGCCTGTTAAGAGCTGTCAAAAGAGTACCAAGAGACAGAGAGGAAGTAGTAGCTAAGGGTAAGATCATGGAAGGAAAGACATGATTAGAAACAGTTAACCATGGCGTGTGTCATGAATGACATAGTCCAATTTTGGCGAACAGTGACTGCACCATTTTGTGAGAGCAGCTGTGGCACTGGTATAGATATGACCATGCCACAGCATAATTGGGTTTCTCACTTTACCAAGGTTTATGATTCTCATTCTCTAGCAAACCTGGATAGTAGTATTATGGATACAATAGCTAGCCATGGAAAAGATAACCAGATACTAATTACACTCAAAGATATAATAGCAGTGGAGAGATGCCCAAGCACAATGCTCTGGGACCTGATGGGGTCCCTATCGACCTCTTTGAAAGCAATCTTGACTTTCGGGCACCAAAACTTGTAAATGTTTTGCGCACTGCCATTCTTGTGGGCTATCCTAAATCCTGGTCTAGTGCAATTATTGTATCTATATTCAACAAAGAGAACCGAGGAGAAGGTGCTACCATCTGATATCCCTCACTGACTCCACGGCTAAGGTCTTTGGCTTAGTAGTGCTAGATTGGCTGGAGAATTGGGCTTTTGAAAAGGGCAATCTAACAACAGCACAGTATGACTTTAGGCAGTGTCTGAGGACAGAAAAATTGTTCCTTAACCTCCGTCTGCTAATGCGTTAATATGTTTATATTAAAGGGGAGTGTCTTTATTTAGCGTTCATGGGCCTCAGTGCAGCCTAACAGTATCATTAGAGGTAGGTTATGGAGAATGCTGCTAGCAAAGGGAGCTGATCCTAAGATTATTCATGTACCCCACCAACTCCACGAGGAGGTTGAGGGCTATGTCAGGTTTGGCCCTAATGGGGAATGTAGGCCACCAATCAATATTAGGAGGGGTGTCAGACAAGGATGTGTTCTGACCCATTTCCTTTTCAGCTTTTTTATAAATGATCTTGATGCATATTTGTTGGTTGTAGAGACAAACCCACCTAGTGTAGGAACTAGGAGGTTACCAGTCCTGATGTACACTTATAATTGTATGCTCATGTCAAAAACAGGGCTGGACACCAGAGAATGCTGGACAGATTTGCTTAATTTATGAACGACCTGGGTCTGTCTACTAATAAAACAAAATCCTTCTCTATGGTGTGTGGCAGCCCTTTAAGTAAGATCAGTTCCCTCCATGTTGGTGGCACCAAATTACAGTGTGTATCTACCTTCACATACCTGGGGATCCCTTTTGATAATATGAGCTCATGGAAACATCTATTGAGTGTGAGATCTGTGCATCTTGAACAGACTATTGCATGTCTGTCCAAGTTTGCCTCCAAATCGGGGTCCTCACCACTGAAAGCTATGATTAAAATCTACAGGGCCAGATTCACTTTGATTGCTTCCTATTGTGCAGGCATCTGGAGGTGGAGTGACTGCATTGCTGCAGGTTGTGAAAATCATTTTCTGTGCAGACTGCTTTCCATACCAAGAAGTTGCCCAACTCTATTATGTCATGAGGAATTAGGCCTTCAGTATCTAGGAGATCTCAGAAACATACAACCAACCCTGCAGCGACTCTCATTTTGGTCCAAGCCTGAAGCTGCACTTGTCAAAACTTCACAAAGGCTCAAAATATTAACTGGCTGGCCTATTTCAAAGAACGGTTGCATTCAATCGGAAGGCCAGATCTGTACGACAACCCCTAGAGTGCTAACCAATCTATCAAAATCTTAATAAAGAATGAATTACTGGGTTTATTAGCAAGGGTCGAGATCAGGAAGAGGTCAGTTAAAGCATAGTTTCAGCTGTTTATGACTATTAATATGGAGACATATTTGTATCAGCTACAGAGGCATCAGAGGTTTTATTTGCTAAGATTCAGACTTAACAGGCCCTTTTCCTGGTATCCTACCCCTCAGATGCCTACCATAGTTGAGCCCTTGCTTATTGCCAGTGTAAGTCAGTAACTCCTCAGTCCCAGGTCCACTTCTTTCTTTTATAATGTATATAAGGACTTGAGGAATAATTTTTGAAGGCCGCTACTAAGGACTCTTAATATCAGAGTGTGCAAAGCAGCACTGGATTATCTCCAGCTGCTACAATCTGACATGGTTTGTTAAATTGGTTGGCAAGTAAAGATTATTTGGTACCAGTTTTGTGCTTAGAAAGGATCAAATGTAGAAATAGACTTGGATATATCACTAGAACTATTTGCTCTGGAACTATTTGTTTTTTCTTAAATTTTATATAAGATATAAAAGATTAAGGCCCTCATTATGACCCTGGTGGTAAATCCGGCTTACCGCCACGCTGATGGCCGTCAACTTACCGCCGCGGTGAGGATATCCGTTCACCATATTATGACACACACACACCAATCTAACAGAATTCAGCCACAGACACAAATCCGGCAGACAAAAGGTCAGTGATAAAGTGGCAGTATCAGAACCCACACCGTTACGCCAACAGAACAACGCACACCATATTATGACCCACGAATCACCACAGCGGACATTCAACTGTGGTAAACCATTGGAGGTACATACCACCGCGCTCACAATGGACACCCACAGACAAAACAACACCATATTGGACAATTCAAACAACACACACCTGACACCCATACACACACCACACCCACACCACTATAAAACACACACCCACATTACCCACAACCCTTTACCAACAACAATTACTGCCAGGAGATTGACATGAACAGCACCGAGACAACAAGACACACACATCACTGACACCCATACACCCCTCACGCAGTCCACATCACACACCCCAACACATTACCCAACACACCCTCACCAACACACATCACATAACACCCATGGCACCACAAAGGCACCCCAGTTTCACTGAGTAGGAATTAAGGGTCATGGTGGAGGAAATTGTCAAGGTAAAGCCACAGCTATTTGGAGCACAGGTGTGTAGGAAGGTAGCCTCTTTCTAGCCTTGTTACCCCCACTTTTGGCCTGTTTGTGAGTATATGTCAGGGTGTTTTACTGTCTCACTGGGATCCTGCTAGCCAGGGCCCAGTGCTCATAGTGAAAACCTTATGTTGTCAGTATGTTTGATATGTGTCACTGGGATCCTGCTAGCCAGGACCCCAGTACTCATATGTTTGTGGCCTATATGTGTTCCCTGTGTGGTGCCTCACTGTATCACTGAGGCTCTGCTAACCAGAACCTCAGTGTTTATGCTCTCTCTGCTTTTAAAATTGTCACTGCAGGCTAGTGACTAATTTTACCAACTCTCATTGGCACACTGGAACACCCTTATAATTCCCTTGTATATGGTACCTAGGCACCCATGGTATTGGGGTTCCCGGAGATCCCTATGGGCTGCAGGATTTATTTTGCCACCCATAGGGAGCTCAGACAATTCTTACACAGGAATGCCACTGCAGCCTGAGTGAAATAACGTCCACGTTATTTCACAGCCATTTTACACTGCACTTTAGTAACTTATAAGTCACCTAAATGCCTAACCCTCACTTGGTGAAGGTTAGGTGCAAAGTTACTTAGTGTGTGGGCACCCTGGCACTAGCCAAGGTGCCCCCACTGTAGGGCAAATTCCCCGGACTTTGTGAGTGCAGGGACACCATTACACGCGTGCACTACATATAGGTCACTACCTATATGTAGCATCACAATGGTAACTCAGAACATGGCCATGTAACATGTCTATGATCATGGAATTGTCACCCCAATACCATTTTGGTATTGGGGGGACAATTCCATGCATCCCCGGGTCTCTAGCACAGAACCTGGGTACTGCCAAACTTGCTTTCCGGGGTCTCCACTGCAGCTACTGCTGCTGCCAACCCCTCAGACAGGTTTCTGCCCTCCTGGGGCCTGGGCAGCCTGGTCCCAGGAAGGCAGAACAAAGGATTTCCTCTGAGAGAGGGTATTACACCCTCTCCCTTGGAAAAGGTGTGAAGGGCAGGGGAGGAGTAGCCTCCCCCAGCCTCTGGAAATGCTTTGATGGGCACAGATGGTGCCCTCTCTGCATAAGCCAGTCTGCACCGGTTCAGGGATCCCCCAGCCCTGCTCTGGCGCGAAACTGGACAAAGGAAAGGGGAATGACCACTCCCCTGACCAGCACCTCCCAGGGGAGGTGCCCAGAGCTCCTCTGGTGTGTCCCAGACCTCTGCCATCTTGGATGCAGAGGTGTTGGGGCACAATGGACAGCTCTGAGTGGCCAGTGCCAGCAGGTGACGTCAGAGACCCCTCCTGATAGGTGCTTACCTTTCTCAGTAGCCAATCCTCCTCTGTGGGCTATTTAGGGTCTCTCCTCTGGGCTATTCCTCAGATAATGAATGCAAGAGCTCACCATAGTTCCTCTGCACTTCCCTCTTCGACTTCTGCCAAGGATCGACCGCTGACTGCTCCAGGACGCCTGCAAAACAGCAACAAAGTAGCAAGAAGACTACCAGCAACATTGTAGCGCCTCATCCTGCCAGCTTTCTCGACTGTTTCCTGGTGGTGCATGCTCTGAGGGCTGTCTGCCTTCACCCTGCACTGGAAGCCAAGAAGAAATCTCCCGTGGGTCGACGGAATCTTCCCCCTGCTAACGCAGGCACCAAACTTCTGCATCACCGGTCCTCTGGGTCCCCCCTAATCCTAACGAGCGTGGTCCCTGGAACACAGGCGCTGGGTCCAATTGTCTCCCACAGTCCAGTGGCCCTTCTGTCCATTTTTGGTGGAGGTAAGTTCTTGCCTCCCCACACCAGAAAGTAATCCCGTGCACTGCGTGATCTGCAGCTGCTCAGGTTTCTGTGCACTTTTCCTAGACTTCCTTTGTGCACAGCCTAGCCCAGGTCCCCAGCACTCCGTCCTGCATTGCCCAACTCGCTGAGTTGGACTCCGACATCGTGGGACCCTCCTTTGTGGCTCTGAGTCGACCGCTGTCCTCAGATCTTCTAAGTGCCTGTTCTGGTACTTCTGCGGGTGCTGCCTGCTTCTGTGGGGGCTCTCTGAGTTGCTGAGCGCCCCCTCGGTCTCCTCCTCCAAGGGACGACCTCCTGGTCCTTCCTGGGCCCCAGCAGCACCCAAAATCTTTAACCGTGACTATTGCAGCTAGCAAGGTTTGTTTGCAGTCTTTCTATGTGGAAACAACTCTGCAACCTCCAGCACACCGAGGGACATCTTCTGACCAAAGGAGAAGTTCCTGGCACCTTCTGTTGTTGCAGAATCTTTGGCTTCTTCCACCCAGAGGCAGCCCTTTTGCACATTCATCCAGGGTTTAGTGGGCTCCTGCCCCCCCTGGACACTTGCATGACTCTTGGACTTGGTCCTCTTCCTTTACAGGTCCTCAGGTCCAGGAATCCGTCTTCAGTGTTTTGCTGGCAGTTGTTGTTCTTGCAGAATCCCCTATCTCGACTTTGCTGTCTTTCTGGGGTAGTAGGGTAAATTTACTCCTACTTTTCAGGGTCTTGGGGTTGGGTATTTCAGACACACTTAGTGTGTTCTAACAGTCCCAGCGACCCTCTACAACCTACACTAGGCCTGGGGTCCATTCGTGGTTCACATTCCACTTTTGGAGTATATGGTTTGTGTTGCCCCAAGGCCTATTTCTACCTGTTGCATTCTATTGTGATTCTACATTGTTTGCACTACTTTTCTTACTGTTACTTACCTGATTTTGGTTTGTGTACATATAATTTGTGTATATTACTTACCTCCTAAGTGAGGGTATCCTCTAAGATACTTTTGGCATATTGGGCCTCATTCCGACCCTGGCGGGACGGAGGAAGCACCGCCAACAGGCTGGTGGTGCTTCTGGGGCAATTCTGACCGCGGCGGTAAAGCCGCGGTCAGAAAAGGGGAACCAGCGGTTTCCCAACGGTTTTCCCCTGCCCCAGGGAATCCTCCACGGCGGCGCTGCAAGCAGCGCCGCCATGGGGATTCCGACCCCCTTCCCGCCAGCCTGTTCCTGGCGGTTTACACTGCCAGGAAGAGGCTGGTGGGAACGGGTGTCGTGGGGCCCCTGGGGGCCCCTGCAGTGCCCATGCCACTGGCATGGGCACTGCAGGGGCCCCCTAACAGTGCCCCATTCAGATTTTCAGTGTCTGCAAAGCAGACACTGAAAATTGCGACGGGTGCCACTGCACCCGTCGCACACCAGCAACTCCGCCGGCTCCATTCAGAGCCGGCTTCATCGTTGCTGGGGCTTTCCCGCTGGGCGGGCGGGCGGCCTTTTGGCAGTCGCCCGCCCGCCCAGCAGGAAAGTCAGAATGACCGCCGCGGTGCGGTCTTCTGGCGGTCTCCGCCCGGCGGGCGGCGCCCGCCGCCCGCCTGGGTCGGAATGACCTCCTGTAGGAAGTTGGCTCTGTATGCACTATTTCAAAGTAAGGAATAGTATGCACAGAGTCCAAGGGTTCCCCTTAGAGGTAAGATAGTGGCAAAAAGAGATAATACTAATGCTCTATTTTGTGGTAGTGTGGTCGAGCAGTAGGCTTATCCAAGGAGTAGTGTTAAGCATTTGTTGTACATACACATAGACAATAAATGAGGTACACACACTCAGAGACAAATCCAGCCAATAGGTTTTTGTATAAAGAAAATATCTTTTCTTAGTTTATTTTAAGAACCACAGGTTCAAATTCTACATGTAATATCTCATTCGAAAGGTATTGCAGGTAAGTACTTTAGGAACTTTAAATCATAAAAATTGCATGTATACTTTTCAAGTTATTGACAAATAGCTGTTTTAAAAGTGGACACAGTGCAATTTTCACAGTTCCTAGGGGAGGTAAGTTTTTGTTAGTTTTACCAGGTAAGTAAGACACTTACAGGGTCCAGTTCTTGGTCCAAGGTAGCCCACCGTTGGGGGTTCAGAGCAACCCCAAAGTCACCACACCAGCAGCTCAGGGCCGGTCAGGTGCAGAGTTCAAAGTGGTGCCCAAAACACATAGGCTAGAATGGAGAGAAGGGGGTGCCCCGGTTCCGATCTGCTTGCAGGTAAGTACCTGCGTCTTCGGAGGGCAGACCAGGGGGGTTTTGTAGGGCACCGGGGGGGACACAAGCCCACACAGAAATTTCACCCTCAGCAGCGCGGGGGCGGCCGGGTGCAGTGTAGAAACAAGCGTCGGGTTTGTAATGGAAGTCAATGGGAGATCTAGGGATCTCTTCAGCGCTGCAGGCAGGCAAGGGGGGGGTTCCTCGGGGAAACCTCCACTTGGTCAAGGGAGAGGGACTCCTGGGGGTCACTCCTCCAGTGAAAGTCCGGTCCTTCAGGTCCTGGGGGCTGCGGGTGCAGGGTCTCTCCCAGGTGTCGGGACTTAGGATTCAAAGAGTCGCGGTCAGGGGAAGCCTCGGGATTCCCTCTGCAGGCGGCGCTGTGGGGGCTCAGGGGGGACAGGTTTTTGTACTCACAGTCTTAGAGTAGTCCTGGGGTCCCTCCTGAGGTGTTGGATCGCCACCAGCCGAGTCGGGGTCGCCGGGTGCAGTGTTGCAAGTCTCACGCTTCTTGCGGGGAGCTTGCAGGGTTCTTTAAAGCTGCTGGAAACAAAGTTGCAGCTTTTCTTGGAGCAGGTCCGCTGTCCTCGGGAGTTTCTTGTCTTTTCGAAGCAGGGGCAGTCCTCAGAGGATGTCGAGGTCGCTGGTCCCTTTGGAAGGCGTCGCTGGAGCAGGATCTTTGGAAGGCAGGAGACAGGCCGGTGAGTTTCTGGAGCCAAGGCAGTTGTCGTCTTCTGGTCTTCCTCTGCAGGGGTTTTCAGCTAGGCAGTCCTTCTTCTTGTAGTTGCAGGAATCTAATTTTCTAGGGTTCAGGGTAGCCCTTAAATACTAAATTTAAGGGCGTGTTTAGGTCTGGGGGGTTAGTAGCCAATGGCTACTAGCCCTGAGGGTGGGTACACCCTCTTTGTGCCTCCTCCCAAGGGGAGGGGGTCACAATCCTAACCCTATTGGGGGAATCCTCCATCTGCAAGATGGAGGATTTCTAAAAGTCAGAGTCACCTCAGCTCAGGACACCTTAGGGGCTGTCCTGACTGGCCAGTGACTCCTCCTTGTTTTTCTCATTATCTTCTCCGGCCTTGCCGCCAAAAGTGGGGCCTGGCCGGAGGGGGCGGGCAACTCCACTAGCTGGAGTGTCCTGCTGGGTTGGCACAAAGGAGGTGAGCCTTTGAGGCTCACCGCCAGGTGTGACAATTCCTGCCTGGGGGAGGTGTTAGCATCTCCACCCAGTGCAGGCTTTGTTACTGGCCTCAGAGTGACAAAGGCACTCTCCCCATGGGGCCAGCAACATGTCTCGGTTTGTGGCAGGCTGCTAAAACTAGTCAGCCTACACAGATAGTCGGTTAAGTTTCAGGGGGCACCTCTAAGGTGCCCTCTGGGGTGTATTTTATAATAAAATGTACACTGGCATCAGTGTGCATTTATTGTGCTGAGAAGTTTGATACCAAACTTCCCAGTTTTCAGTGTAGCCATTATGGTGCTGTGGAGTTCGTGTTTGACAGACTCCCAGACCATATACTCTTATGGCTACCCTGCACTTACAATGTCTAAGGTTTTGTTTAGACACTGTAGGGGTACCATGCTCATGCACTGGTACCCTCACCTATGGTATAGTGCACCCTGCCTTAGGGCTGTAAGGCCTGCTAGAGGGGTGGCTTACCTATACTGCATAGGCAGTGAGAGGCTGGCATGGCACCCTGAGGGGAGTGCCATGTCGACTTACTCGTTTTGTCCTCACTAGCACACACAGCTGGCAAGCAGTGTGTCTGTGCTGAGTGAGAGGTCTCCAGGGTGGCATAAGACATGCTGCAGCCCTCAGAGACCTTCCTTGGCATCAGGGCCCTTGGTACTAGAAGTACCAGTTACAAGGGACTTATCTGGATGCCAGGGTCTGCCAATTGTGGATACAATGGTACATTTTAGGTGAAGGAACACTGGTGCTGGGGCCTGGTTAGCAGGGTCCCAGCACTCTTCTCAGTCAAGTCAGCATCAGTATCAGGCAAAAAGTGGGGGGTAACTGCAACAGGGAGCCATTTCTTTACACAAGCCCCCCCCAGCCCACAGGCCAGGAGACTCAGCCCAAGCTGGGAGAGTCTTCCTAGTCTGTCAGGCGAGGAAGAGTAGGAGAAATAGGCTGGTTAGTTGCAGGGCCTACTCTGCCTTACATCCTTCTGTTCAGGTCATTCCCTTTGGGGAACTGACCTACTTCCACAGTGATAGGACCTAGTCTGAATTGCCTCTTGTCTGCCTCTTCAATGTCTCCACCCATTCTTTCTATTTTGGTCTTAGAGGTATCCACCTCTGCTAACCTTATCTTGGCCAGGGTTACCCCTAGCTTACCCAGAGAGGTTACCCAGAGCTGGAGTAACCCCACCATGACTAATAGGGTCAGGGGGCCTAACTTGCTATTTGGCATGGGGTCAGACCACCATGCTAAGGATAGTGCAGCCATAAAGGCTAACACCCAGCAGAGGCCACTGACAGCTGTCAGTGCCCAGAACCACACCTTTAGCTCTTCACCTAAAAGGGAAGGGGCTAAGTTACAGGCCTCTTTGGGTTCAGGTTGCCTGTCTGCTGTATTAGAGTGGGGGGTTACCACATCTTGTAGTAAACACCCTTCTTCCACTCTTTCTTCTGTTAGCTGAGGAGCCACCCACTCAGGTTTAACAGTTGCCTGACTAGCCAGGACTTCTTGTGGGTCAGGTTGGACTTTATCAGGGCCATTTTTGGAGTTTTCCCCTACTGGAGTAGAATCTCCTTGGCTTGCTGTAACCTTGGCTAAAGGTTGTCCACCCTTCCTACTCTGTTTTCTTTTCTTCTTCTTCTGGGGCCTGCTTGCATTTACTGCAGAGGCAGGACTTCCAGAATCCTTGGGAGAGGACTGGCACTGGACCAGTTCCTCTCTTGGGCTCTGACTAACCTCTGGGTAGTCATTTCCAAGGAGACAATCAAGGGGGAGGTCTGTACTGACTACTACCCTTCTCCAGCTAAGAGTGCCACCCACTTCTATGGGCACTAAAGCCACAGGCCTCTTAGTGACCCTGTCTAGGCTAACTCTTACCCTGGCAGTCTCACCTGGGATGTACTGGTTTGAGAGCACCAGCCTGTCATGCACAATAGTGTGACTGGCACAAGTGTCTCTCAGGGCAGTGGTTGGGATTCCATTCACCAGTAGGTGGTGGAAGTGTCTACTTCCCTCTGGAATCTCCAACTCACCTGTTGGGCCCTGTTTCCAGTTGAAGGCTAGGAAGACCTCCTCATCTGAGGAGTCATCTCCCATGGCTACACTGGTTACCCCTGGAATTTTGTTCTGGGGTTTGTTTTTGGGACAAGAAGTGTCCTTGGTGTGGTGCCCAGACTGTTTACAGTTGTGGCACCATGCCTTAGTGGCATCCCAGTTCTTACCCTGGTACCCACCTTTGTTTTGGGTGGTGTCTTGGGGCCCACCCACCTGTTCTGGTTTTTGGGGGCCTACAGAGGACTCTTTTTCTATGTTTCTAGTGTCACCCACTTTCTCCTGGGGAGTTTTTGTAACCCCTTTCTTTTGGTCACCCCCAGTGGAAGTTTTGGTTACCCTAGTCTTGACCCAGTGGTCTGCCTTCTTTCCCAATTCTTGGGGAGAAATTGGACCTAGGTCTACCAGATACTGATGCAACTTTTCATTGAAGCAGTTACTTAAAATGTGTTCTTTCATAAACAAATTATAAAGCCCAACATAGTCACACACTTCATTTCCAGTTAACCAACCATCTGGTGTTTTTACTGAGTAGTCTACAAAATCAACCCAGGTCTGGCTCGAGGATTTTTGAGCCCCCCTGAATCTAATTCTATACTCCTCAGTGGAGAATCCAAAGCCCTCAATCAGGGTACCCTTCATGAGGTCATAAGATTCTGCATCTTTTCCAGAGAGTGTGAGGAGTCTATCCCTACACTTTCCAGTGAACATTTCCCAAAGGAGAGCACCCCAGTGAGATCTGTTCACTTTTCTGGTTACACAAGCCCTCTCAAAAGCTGTGAACCATTTGGTGATGTCATCACCAGCTTCATATTTTGTTACAATCCCTTTGGGGATTTTTAGGATGTCAGGAGAATCTCTGACCCTATTTAAGTTGCTGCCACCATCGATGGGACCTAGGCCCATCTCTTTCCTTTCCCTTTCTATGGCTAGGAGCTGCTTTTCCAAAGCCAATCTTTTGACCATCCTGGCTAACAGGGGGTCATCTTCACTGAGAGCATCCTCAGTGATTTCAGAAATGCTGGACCCTCCTGTGAGGGAAGCAACATTTCTGACTATAATTTTTGGAGACAGGGCTTGAGAGGCCCTGGTCTCCCTATTTAGGACTGGAAGGGGGGAATTGCCCTCCAAGTCACTAATTTCTTCCTCTGTGAAGTCATCCTCAGAGGGGTTGGCTTTTTCAAACTCTGCCAACAGCTCCTGGAGCTGAATTTTGGTAGGTCTGGAGCCAATGGTTATTTTCTTTATATTACAGAGAGACCTTAGCTCCCTCATCTTAAGATGGAGGTAAGGTGTGGTGTCGAGTTCCACCACATTCATCTCTGTATCAGACATTATTTTGCTAAAAGTTGGAAGGCTTTTTAAAGAATCTAAAACTGTTTCTAGAATCTAATTTCAAACTTTTAACAAACTTTTAAACTCTAAAAAGAAATGCTAAACAGGATCTAACACAAGGCCCTAGCAGGACTTTTAAGAATTTAGAAAAATTTCAAATTGCAAAAATCAATCTCTAATGACAATTTTGGAATTTGTCGTGTGATCAGGTATTGGCTGAGTAGTCCAGCAAATGCAAAGTCTTGTACCCCACCGCTGATCCACCAATGTAGGAAGTTGGCTCTGTATGCACTATTTCAAAGTAAGGAATAGTATGCACAGAGTCCAAGGGTTCCCCTTAGAGGTAAGATAGTGGCAAAAAGAGATAATACTAATGCTCTATTTTGTGGTAGTGTGGTCGAGCAGTAGGCTTATCCAAGGAGTAGTGTTAAGCATTTGTTGTACATACACATAGACAATAAATGAGGTACACACACTCAGAGACAAATCCAGCCAATAGGTTTTTGTATAAAAAAAATATCTTTTCTTAGTTTATTTTAAGAACCACAGGTTCAAATTCTACATGTAATATCTCATTCGAAAGGTATTGCAGGTAAGTACTTTAGGAACTTTAAATCATAAAAATTGCATGTATACTTTTCAAGTTATTGACAAATAGCTGTTTTAAAAGTGGACACAGTGCAATTTTCACAGTTCCTAGGGGAGGTAAGTTTTTGTTAGTTTTACCAGGTAAGTAAGACACTTACAGGGTCCAGTTCTTGGTCCAAGGTAGCCCACCGTTGGGGGTTCAGAGCAACCCCAAAGTCACCACACCAGCAGCTCAGGGCCGGTCAGGTGCAGAGTTCAAAGTGGTGCCCAAAACACATAGGCTAGAATGGAGAGAAGGGGGTGCCCCGGTTCCGATCTGCTTGCAGGTAAGTACCCGCGTCTTCGGAGGGCAGACCAGGGGGGTTTTGTAGGGCACCGGGGGGGACACAAGCCCACACAGAAATTTCACCCTCAGCAGCGCGGGGGCGGCCGGGTGCAGTGTAGAAACAAGCGTCGGGTTTGTAATGGAAGTCAATGGGAGATCTAGGGATCTCTTCAGCGCTGCAGGCAGGCAAGGGGGGGGTTCCTCGGGGAAACCTCCACTTGGTCAAGGGAGAGGGACTCCTGGGGGTCACTCCTCCAGTGAAAGTCCGGTCCTTCAGGTCCTGGGGGCTGCGGGTGCAGGGTCTCTCCCAGGTGTCGGGACTTAGGATTCAAAGAGTCGCGGTCAGGGGAAGCCTCGGGATTCCCTCTGCAGGCGGCGCTGTGGGGGCTCAGGGGGGACAGGTTTTTGTACTCACAGTCTTAGAGTAGTCCTGGGGTCCCTCCTGAGGTGTTGGATCGCCACCAGCCGAGTCGGGGTCGCCGGGTGCAGTGTTGCAAGTCTCACGCTTCTTGCGGGGAGCTTGCAGGGTTCTTTAAAGCTGCTGGAAACAAAGTTGCAGCTTTTCTTGGAGCAGGTCCGCTGTCCTCGGGAGTTTCTTGTCTTTTCGAAGCAGGGGCAGTCCTCAGAGGATGTCGAGGTCGCTGGTCCCTTTGGAAGGCGTCGCTGGAGCAGGATCTTTGGAAGGCAGGAGACAGGCCGGTGAGTTTCTGGAGCCAAGGCAGTTGTCGTCTTCTGGTCTTCCTCTGCAGGGGTTTTCAGCTAGGCAGTCCTTCTTCTTGTAGTTGCAGGAATCTAATTTTCTAGGGTTCAGGGTAGCCCTTAAATACTAAATTTAAGGGCGTGTTTAGGTCTGGGGGGTTAGTAGCCAATGGCTACTAGCCCTGAGGGTGGGTACACCCTCTTTGTGCCTCCTCCCAAGGGGAGGGGGTCACAATCCTAACCCTATTGGGGGAATCCTCCATCTGCAAGATGGAGGATTTCTAAAAGTCAGAGTCACCTCAGCTCAGGACACCTTAGGGGCTGTCCTGACTGGCCAGTGACTCCTCCTTGTTTTTCTCATTATCTTCTCCGGCCTTGCCGCCAAAAGTGGGGCCTGGCCGGAGGGGGCGGGCAACTCCACTAGCTGGAGTGTCCTGCTGGGTTGGCACAAAGGAGGTGAGCCTTTGAGGCTCACCGCCAGGTGTGACAATTCCTGCCTGGGGGAGGTGTTAGCATCTCCACCCAGTGCAGGCTTTGTTACTGGCCTCAGAGTGACAAAGGCACTCTCCCCATGGGGCCAGCAACATGTCTCGGTTTGTGGCAGGCTGCTAAAACTAGTCAGCCTACACAGATAGTCGGTTAAGTTTCAGGGGGCACCTCTAAGGTGCCCTCTGGGGTGTATTTTATAATAAAATGTACACTGGCATCAGTGTGCATTTATTGTGCTGAGAAGTTTGATACCAAACTTCCCAGTTTTCAGTGTAGCCATTATGGTGCTGTGGAGTTCGTGTTTGACAGACTCCCAGACCATATACTCTTATGGCTACCCTGCACTTACAATGTCTAAGGTTTTGTTTAGACACTGTAGGGGTACCATGCTCATGCACTGGTACCCTCACCTATGGTATAGTGCACCCTGCCTTAGGGCTGTAAGGCCTGCTAGAGGGGTGGCTTACCTATACTGCATAGGCAGTGAGAGGCTGGCATGGCACCCTGAGGGGAGTGCCATGTCGACTTACTCGTTTTGTCCTCACTAGCACACACAAGCTGGCAAGCAGTGTGTCTGTGCTGAGTGAGAGGTCTCCAGGGTGGCATAAGACATGCTGCAGCCCTCAGAGACCTTCCTTGGCATCAGGGCCCTTGGTACTAGAAGTACCAGTTACAAGGGACTTATCTGGATGCCAGGGTCTGCCAATTGTGGATACAATGGTACATTTTAGGTGAAGGAACACTGGTGCTGGGGCCTGGTTAGCAGGGTCCCAGCACTCTTCTCAGTCAAGTCAGCATCAGTATCAGGCAAAAAGTGGGGGGTAACTGCAACAGGGAGCCATTTCTTTACACCTCCATTGTCACTAAAATAAAGTATCTTTATTTTTAGTAACTCTGAGTATTGTGTTTTCTTGTGATATAGTGCTATATGATATAAGTGGTATAGTAGGAGCTTTGCATGTCTCCTAGTTCAGCCTAAGCTGCTCTGCTATAGCTACCTCTATCAGCCTAAGCTGCTAGAACACCTCTAATCTACTAATAAGGGATAACTGGACCTGGCACAAGGTGTAAGTACCACAAGGTACCCACTATAAGCCAGGCCAGCCTCTTACAAGGTGTAGCAGATAAAATTGCCAGGAAGATGGAGCTATGGCGGAGAATCGTGGACAGGGTCAATGCCGTGGGACAGAACCCCAGAACAAGGGACGACATCAGGAAGAGGTGGAACGACCTACGGGGGGAAGGTACATTCCATAGAAGCAAGAAACCAGCTCGCTATCTAGAGGACTGCCAGTGGACCCCTCACAGTCCTGCATGGACACTCATCACTAAAGCATGCACAGCATGGAGAACTAAGAATCCCACCATACACCAACATACACAAGTAAAAGCTGGCAGGGCAACTTCAACCATAGAGGGGAAGCCAGGGATGTACAATATGTCATACACATTAACCATAACACATCATTTACATCCCCACAGGTACCCCAGCCAATGTCACTGGAGAGGAGGTGCCAGCACTATCCAGTCCCCCAACTGAAGAGGCCCACAGTGATGACAGTAACTCTGGTCTTCAGGATCTGGACGATCTACCTGGCCCATCAGGGACCACTGGAAAGCCGGTTACCCAAGCCCAGTCACAGACCACCACAGAGCCTCCCCCATCAAGAAACAACACCACAGCACCCACCCAGCATCCCCAAATCTCTGTCCCCAGCACATGTCTATCAGCCTAGGCCCACCTGTACGGTGACCCCAGGCCACACCTTGCACATCAGGGACCTGGGGTCAGTGACAGTGGTACACAGTTCAGGGGACAGAGGCCCAGGCCAACAGGGACACTGTGAGGACTGCTCTGCACCAGGGGGAGGACAGGCCCAGGGAACAGACTCTCCAGGAGGTGCTCTCAGAGATCCTGGGAGCCTATCAACATTCCCAGG
This sequence comes from Pleurodeles waltl, assembly GCF_031143425.1. Classification (NCBI taxonomy): domain Eukaryota; kingdom Metazoa; phylum Chordata; class Amphibia; order Caudata; family Salamandridae; genus Pleurodeles; species Pleurodeles waltl. The sequence continues at coordinate 195,402,869 of NC_090437.1, forward strand.
ACACGATAGGCCAGATCTTAGACAAGGTGCAGGAGAACAGGCGGCTGCTGGAGGGACAGTACCAGGGCATCAGGGAGGACTTGCAGGCCATCAACAACACCCTGATCTCCATAGCAGGGGTGTTGGCAGACATGGCCAACATTATGAGGGAGGCAGTGTCACACCAGTGGGCCCCTACCACTAGCCAGTCATCTGAACAGCCTTCTACTTCCGCTACCGCTAGTGGCCAGGAGGCCCCGCCACAGGACTCACAGGCAACCAGCACTCCTCCCCCTGCAGAAGGTAAACCACCCAGCAAACGTTCCCTGTGATCCAGACAGAAGCCAGAGACACTTGCCAAGATGGAGGCACCAGAACCTGGCCTTCAGGAGGCCAAAGGTCCTTTTAATTATCCTTCTGGTTCTCCCATGTGCCTCATTATAACGTTCTTTTGCCCTTGTCCTGGCATTCCTCACAGGGGTCAGCAGCCATGATAGGTTTGGGTAACCAAAGTCACCTGCAAATATTGAGGGACAACATTTAGCCACACACTATCCTATATGGCCAACACCATAGGCATACACCAACATATACTGGGTGGGAACCAGTGCTCAACTTTTAGCCACATCCTGTGCCTCTGAAGTTGGGCTATCACATTTGGGATGCTGCTATTCCTTAGTACAAAGGCATCATTCACCGACTCAGGATGCTTAGCATTGACGTGGGAGATATACTGGTCCTCCAAGCATACAATCTGCACATTCACAGAGTGGAAACTCTTACGATTCCTGATCACCTGTTCATTCTAGCGGGGGGATGACAAATGCAATATGTGTTCCATCAATCGCCCCTATTATATTGAGGATATGTCCCATTGCATAAAACCTGGCCTTCACAGTGGCCAAATCCTCAACCTGGGGGAATGCGATGTAGCTGCACATGTGTTTTATCAGGGCAGACAACACTCTTGCCAGCACTATTCAGAACATTGGCTGTGACATTCCTGCTGCCAAGTACACTGTCACTTGGCTAGAACCAGTTGCCAGGAAATGGAGAACTGACAGCACTTGCACAAGAATGGCGATCCCAGTAGGGTGACGAGATAGCAGATATCAGGTCAAGCTCCAATTGGGCACACAACTCTGTGATTGTGACCCTGTCCAGTCAATAGGTAAGTATTATGGGCCTATCCTCCAGTGTAGCCAAGTCCACCAGGGGTCTGTACACGGGGTTATGTCCCTATCTCCTATTCATCCACAGCGGTACGTATTTAAGGGACAAACTTGACATTTTGGTTGGTCATTCACATGTTTTCACTACAAAGGAAAAAACAGTGTCATGATGAAACCTCATATTTCATGTCATCCAACCCATAATAAATTACCCGGCAAGGCCTAGTATTTTACATCAGATAAGTGTGGACCCCTAATAAAAACGGGCACCTCCCCCTCGTAAAGTAAGAAGAAGAAAAGAGCAGGTGCAGGTGTGAGCAAGTTAGGCAGGGTGTGTGAGCGATAATAAGGGTTTTATGGCCTGGTGTGCCTTGATGCTATCTGATTCGGCCACTGGGAGAGGGACTGACCAAACAGGTTTGGCCTGAGGCAATGGTTCCAGCTTGCCCAGGTCAGAGAAAAGTCAATCAAGGTGTACGTGTCCTTGGAATCAAATCTGACTGTATTATAAGCCTATGTGAGGGCAACTTTTAAAAATGGCTGCCGTGTATAAAATGGGAGCCACGAGTGCAGGACGAAAATGGCGATTTCGAGGTGAAAACGCTGCTGGAATTGAGCGAAAATGCTCATGCTTAGTGTACTAGTCATTATCGGTCTTTTGATACTAAAATCGTACTGCTGTGGCAAAGTAAATTACATGGGTCCAGAATTTTTAGAACCACACTGTCATAAACTGAACAATGGAGCCACAACAGTAGTCTGCAATCTGTAAACATGTTATGGGACAGTGTGATATGTCAAGTATGTGCCTATTTATCCTGTGACGCAGCATTATTCCATAGGCCTCCCCCTCTGAAATGGCCTCCACCTGTCCTGTGTGGAGGGACAGGTGGAAGTGAGGTAATGCTGCTGACGTTGTGGGCCGTGGCGGGAGGTAGTCGGGAACCGCCGTGCAATTCCTCATTGGTTGATATTAAGCCCTATGGGGTACAGTGGCCAATGGTGATCTACGCCGGCAGTGATGGTATGCACCGCCAAGGACGTGACCGACATTTTGTACCTGATCCCTCACTTGTTTCCTGACCTTCCATTGAGGAGGACCTACACTGCATGTGCTGCTGTGACCTGTGTCTGGAACCTACAATGGCCTGTGTGATGGGGGAAGGGCCCCAGCCTTTACTTCAGAGGAATTGAAGAGACTGGTGGATGGGGTCCTACCCCAGTATGCACTGCTGCATAGGCCTCCAGACCAACAGGTGAGTACACTGTGGGCATGATGCATGTGGCATGAATGTATGGAGGTGTGTGTAAAGGCATTGTGTAAGGGGGGAGGGATGTCCTCTTGGCTGGGTACACATTGAGTGCTGGGCTATGTGTGTGCCAATAGTGATGGAAACAGGTATGGTGAGTCATTCGTGTTACAGGATGGACTGTTTGTCTAATGGTGTTCTCCTGTCTGTATTGCCTCTGCAGGTCAGCGCCCAACAAAAGAAGGGTATATGGTGTGCCATCACCAAGGAGGTGCAGACCCTGGGGGTCTATGGCAGGCAGAGCACCCACTGTTGCAAATGGTGGGAGGACCTGAGACGCTGGGCATGGAAGACCGCAGAGGCCCAGCTGAGGAAGACCTCCCAACGAGGAAGGGATGCCTTTCGAACCCTGACCCCCCTGATGGTCCGCATACAGGAGGTGGCCTATGCAGAGCTGGATGGGCGCTTGAGGGCATCACAGCAGCCTCAAGGGGGTGAGTACAGTGGCCATCATTGAAGGAAACGGCTGGAGGGGTGGTATCTGGGTGGTGGGTGTGTGTCAGTGGGTGCCCCTATGCCAGGCCAGGCATAGCAGCTTAGGTCCTCTGATGGCTAAGGGTCTGAAGGGCAAATGCTTCCTACTTAGCTTCTCAGCATCCACTACTGGTCAGGGCTGTGTGGGTCCCAGGTGTGCTGCAGTTGGTGGTGTGTGCTCCTCCTCATGCCTTGGTGGCTAGCAATATCACTGGTAGTGCAATGCAAAGTGCGTAGGCCTGTACCCTGTGTGTGAGGGTGCTGTGTACACCAACAGTGGTATTGGTGAAGTCATCGACACAGTGTATCCTTTGTCTCTCCCCCCCTCTTTTGTTTTGTCATCCTGTCCTTATGTGCATTAGCATCATCTGGCGGAGGAGCAGAGGCACTCGCGACTGAGGGAGCTGCATTCCACAGGATCCTGGAGGCACAGTCCACCGACGCTGAGGGCACCAGTGGGACAGGGGGCGAGGGGAGCACCATGGTGGAGACTGGAGGGGACAATACAGACTCTTATACCTCCGGAGCTCCCTGGTGGTGGTGGACGTCTCGATGACCACCCCAACTGCAGGTACAGCCACCACCCCCGTACCAGCACCGCCTTCCCAGCAGCCCCTCAGCGAGTTGCCCGTGCCCGCTCACCCAGGAGGGTGGGCATCTACTTCACCCCAGGCACCCCAGGCCCTGCCCCAGTGAGCCATCTCTGTAGGGCAGTCAACCATTGTGAATGCCATCCAGGGGCTGCCAGCCCAAATGTAGCAATCTAATGCATTCCAGGAGGAGATTCACAGTGGATTGGCGGCCCAACAGAGATCGATCCAGGTTTTGGCCTCCTCTCTGATGGCAGCCATTGTCCCTGTTTCAACCATCCCCCCTCCAACTACCACATCCCAGTCCCATTCTCCTCAACCCCAACCCATCCCAAGCACACAGCCAGACGAGCATGCACACAGGACAACACCCAAGAGTGTCACAGGCAAACACAAGCACCACACTTCATCCCACAGGCACTCACACAAACACCATTCATTTGCAGACACTACAACATCCACAGCCTCCACTGTCTCCCCCTCCTCCTCCTCCACCACCTCCCACCCAGTTACGTCCACACTCACACCTGCATGCACTACATCAATATCCACTACAAGCATCATCACCACACCAAGCAGAACACACACCTCACTGGCAGACACCTCCACAACATCCATGCACACATCTCTTGTGTCCTCTCCCACAGTGTCTGTCCCCCCTCCTAAAGTACACAAACACTCAGACACCCAACAGCCATCCACCTCACAACACCATACAACCCATGCACCTGCACCCAAATCTAGCAAACACCTCCAACAATCACTCCCTCATCCTCCACTCCCATTACTTCTCCCTCTTCCCGCCCCAATGTCCCTAAAAAGCTTTTCCTTTCCCAGATTGACCTCTTCCCTACCCCGCCCCCCCGTTCTGCATGCTTGGCCAGGGTATCAAGGACCCAGGCAAGCACCTCAGCCAAACAGTTCACGTGCCCAGTTTCATCAGCACCTACTCGTGGTGGAAAGGATTCCAGGCCACAAATACTGAAGGGGAAGGAGCCTGCACCAGCCAGCAAGAAGGGAAGGAGCCTGCACCAGCAGCTGTCACAGAGCCCCCACCACCAGCCGTGGTTGTGCAGCCATCAGTGAGTGCAGGGGCTGAGCATGAGCCTCCCACAACCACCACCACAGTGCAGCCATCGGAGGGTGCAGGGGCTGAGAAGGAGCCTCCAACTGCCACCACCACAGTTCAGCCATCGGAGGGTGCAGGGGCTGAGCAGGAGCCTCCCACAACCCCCACCACAGTGCAGCCATCGGAGGGGGCTGAGCAGGAGCCTCCCCCAACCACAGTGCAGCCATTGGAGGGTGCAGGGGTTGAGCAGGAGCCTCCCACTACCACCACCACAGTCCAGCAGTCACCGCCGGTGGACGTCATATGATCCAGCCTCCATGGGATGCTGTGCGGCCTGCCACCACCAGAACCAATGGGCAAGTCACCCACTCCAGCGACTGTGGCCTTGCACTCTCCAGGACTAAGCACAGGGCATGTTGCCCCCTCAGAACCAGTGGGCAAGTCACCCACTACAGAGACTGTGGCCCATCACACCCCAGGACAGAGCACAGGGCATGTTGCCCCCTCCATAACCAGTGGGCAAGTCACCCACTCCAGACACTGTGGCCCATCCCTCCCCAGGACCAAGCACGGGGCATGTTGCCTTCTCCAGAACCAGTGGGCAAGTCACCCCCCTCGAGAAACTGTGGCCCATCCCTCCCCCAACCACAGTGCAGCCATTGGAGGGTGCAGGGGTTGAGCAGGAGCCTCCCACTACCACCACCACAGTCCAGCAGTCACCGCCGGTGGACGTCATATGATCCAGCCTCCATGGGCTGCTGTGCGGCCTGCCACCACCAGAACCAATGGGCAAGTCACCCACTCCAGCGACTGTGGCCTTGCACTCTCCAGGACTAAGCACAGGGCATGTTTCCCCCTCCAGAACCAGTGGGCAAGTCACCCACTACAGAGACTGTGGCCCATCACTCCCCAGGACCAAGCACAGGGCATGTTGCCCCCTGCAGAACCAGTGGGCAAGTCACCCACTACAGAGACTGTGGCCCATCACTTCCCAAGACCAAGCACAGGGCATGTTGCCCCCTCAGAACCAGTGGGCAAGTCACCCACTACAGAGACTGTGGCCCATCACTCCCCAGGACAGAGCACAGGGCATGTTGCCCCCTCCATAACCAGTGGGCAAGTCACCCACTCCAGAGACTGTGGCCCATCCCTCCCCAGGACCAAGCACAGGGCATGTTGCCTTCCCCAGAACCAGTGGGCAAGTCACCCCCTCGAGAAACTGTGGCCCATCCCTCCCCAGGACCAAGCACAGGGCGTGTTGCTCCCTCTAGAACCAGTGGTCTTGTTTCCGCATCTGGCTGAGGTTCCCCCTCCCTCTGAGGTGCCTGCCTATTTGCCAACTGATGCCCCTGCAGTGTTCTCTCTGTATTGGTGCAGGGATCGAGTGGGGCCTTGGACTTTGCCCTGTGGCCATGTGGCCCCTGTGAACTGTGAACTCGGAGTGTCCCTTTTTTGTACATTTGTACATATCTGTTGCATTGCCACATCAACTTATTATTTTTGATGTTGATCTTATTACAATCACTTTGGTCAATTCCTGTTGTCCTTGCATTATTCAGCCAATTTTCGGGGATAACTTGTTTTCTTGTGCAGCTGGTTCTGTGTATGGTGTGTATGTATGGGTGTGTGTTGTGCATGTGTGTGTCACTGTCGTTTTCCTCCCACCCTCCCTTGTGTGCTAGGCGGCTGTACTCACCGTCGTTGTCTTCGCTGGCGTTGGTGTTCGTAGTGGAGCATAACGTAGAAGATCATCGGAAAGACTTGCAGTTCTGGTTCCATGGTGGCTTGGGTCTTCCTTGTGTCTCCAATGGTGAGTCCTTTGACTTCTGAGCTCTGTTTCTGCCAGGCTTTTGATGGTGTTGGTACTGCCCCGGAAAGGTTGGCCGATTGCCATGTCATAATATGGTGGGCGGAACTTTGTTTTCCGCCTGGCTGTAGGCGGATACCGCCAAGGTGCCTGTTGTTTCCGCCCTGGCAGTCCGTGTGGTACATTGGCTGTCTTTCGGCAATATCACCACCATGGTCAATCAATCAATTAATCAGGAATTTGTAAAACGCACAACTCACCCGTGAGGGTCTGAAGGCGCTGAGTAGGGGAGGGAGGAGAAAGGTGGGGTGCTGCTACTACTAAACAGCCAGGTCTTGAGAAGTTTCCTGAAGGTAAGAAGGTCTTTGGTCTGGATTTGGCGGTAGTTACCGCCAGCCTGTTGGTGGTATTACCGCCATTTTATCACAATCCGCCAAGGTCGTAATGAGGGCCTAACTGTTTTATCTGATTGCTGCATACTGATATACCTAGTTGCCCCTTGTTCAACACTGCCCAGAAGGAGCTTGGACTTGATTTTTAGTTTGATGACTTTATTCTTGTGAATTTAACGTCCTATTTTAAATGCAATGTGCATGTATTTTTTTGGGTTTTCTTTTTAACCAAATAAAGATTTACTTGACCTGACCTGACACCAACTGATTACTTGTTCCAATTTGGAAATTACACTTATAAAATGTAATAAGGTAACTCTAATGTTATACTACGGGAGAGGTAGGCCTTGTAGTAGGGAAGAATGAATTTAACAGTTTTTCACTACCAGGACATATAAAACTTAAAAGTACATGTGCATTTTTTTAAATACAGTGCACACTGCCCATTAGGGTGTCCAGGGATTACCCTAGGGGTGACATATGTATAAAAAAGGAAGGTTTGGGCCTGGCAAAAAGGTTATGTTGCTAGGTGGACATGACTGTTAATTTACATGCCCTGGGCAGAGGTAGTGCCATTTTACTAGGGACTTAGAAGTAAATTAAATATGCAATTTCAGCATAATCCAATTCTACCATGTTTTTAAGGAGCGAGCACAAGCACTTTAGCACTGGTAGCAGTTCTAAAGTATGTAGACGCCCTAGGCCATCAAAATCAAAGTCAGCAAAACACGGAAGTATGAAGGTGAAACGTTAGGGGCAAACCACTCCAAGGTTGCCAGGTCTAGTGAAATATTACTTTACATCCCTGTTGTGCCATGTATTTTATGACTGATAAAGTACATGAAATTAGCAGAGTCAGGAAATCAAAAGTAATACAAATCTTGGAATCACAGGCCGAAAGCAGCAAAGGTATACACATCTTACAGGCTCTTATAGAAATCCTACTTCTCAGTTACAAAGAGCTCGCAGTTTGCACCTATCCTACATTTTCAAGGCTAATGCAACATTAGCAGTCGTACCATAAAGGCTTTACCAGTATACACACATCCAGCTTACTCACACACATGCATACAAACTCATTCACATGGCATCAAACCTGCTGACAAGACATTTGACTCTCAGTCCTTCCCGCCCAAACTCTGTACTTACCTCAAGGGCAAGAGCAGCAATGCTAGCATGACTGACCAGGAATAGCTTTGCCTCCTCAACGCAGGCAGTAGATGGTGGTGGGAGGTTGAAGCTGTGAACTCAGGCAACCAGCCATGTGTGGTAGATGGCCCCATTGATTTAATGGTGGACATTTGCTCGCTACAGCTCTCTTCTCTTCTTAAGCCCTGGTGTGGCACAGCACTAACATCTAGTGGACCAGAGCTCAGAAAGGAAAGTCAAGGGGCTGAAAGGTTCTAGGCCTAGATGGCAGGCCATGCTCAGCAAGGAACAGCAGGAGACTAGAGTCAGCAGGAAGCGGTGAGGCAGCGACTACTGAGCACCTGTAGGGTGAAGAGGGGCAGGTGTGGGTTCGGGGTTCAATTTAGCTAATTCGAGGCTGATTTCACACAGAACAATAAAAATGTGCTGTTTTTGTCACTGCCCAATTGTCCTAACTGCTGTGTCAGAGTCACGAACTGATTTGGGTGAAATTAATGGCAACCACCCTTGCATTCCAACTATGCATCTGTACGCTGCTTTGCTGCACCTCTACTACCAACCTCAGAAGTAGGAAGCAGAAGTCTGGCAAACGTCTTCTTCAGGACTGCTTTGGTACCACACAAGGCCACAAGGAGACACTCCCTGATCCACATACACATCTCTTTTCTGACAGACAACAGGCTTGTCTACTGACCTAAAAGGTAAGCAGGCAAGAAGCAAAGCTCTCCAGTCCAGTCTTAAAGATAAAAATCATCCACCCGATATTTCCACCCAATCAAGAATAGGATCGTAACATAATACTTGTGAAAAATTAGCAATAACTGAACCCGACTTTAAACTGTGGTGGGAACCTTGAAAGGATTTAGAAAGCCTACCGTGCTGCAGGATCACACCAGTGGCAGAGTAAGTGCTACATAAATGGCAATAAAACAGCATAACAAATGATTACGTTTTTCACTAGGAAGTACTTTGATCACATTTCAGGGATCATGTAATTGTTTTAAGTGGCTACGGTGCTTAATTTGTGCTTGTTGTTTCCGGTGCTGAGCACCAGCACTTATTCTTTAGGGCCGGGGCTTAGTCTTCTGCCTCAAGCATTTGCTGCGAGCAAAAGACACAAATGGGGAAGACGGAGGACGGGAAAAACGAAAAAGCGTCTGTAAAGACGGAGACCGGCAGTAACAGGTAATATTTTATTCTAAAATATGCGGGGACTTTACAGGAGCAATGTCGGAACCGCTCCGTTCATTCTGATCCTTTCCTTCCCAACCGCCACCTTCCGAACCCCCCGTCTCGTAGATCGAATGTGAATGTCAACCTTTCACATTCGATCTACGCACCACACATCTTCCCCTCTTATCAACAACAACAAATCAAATAACATACTTAAAATTTGGAAAATACATATAAGAGAAAATACATAATACATGTACCTCTAAAGGAAATTATTTTTTTACATTGAATTGGAAGCATTCCCATTTAGTTAATTTCCCATCACAAATTCATTGAAATGCCTTGGTAATTTCCTTTCTCTCAAACTTTTACGAATAGGTATCACGTCATCCTCCCGATTCCTAGATTCAAGACCACGGAATTCACCGCCTCCTTCACCTCTGTCTGGCCGCGCATCCTCGTATCCCCACAAATATCCACTCTCTTCATCAAAATCTTCACACCCAAATTCCTGGGGAATGTTACTTGCTTTAAACAAACTCACATGCCGCAAATTACGTACTCTTCCATCCTCAAGCTGAACTGCACAATTCAATACCTTCACCACTTTCATAGGGCGTGACCATCTCGCATTCCCTTTATTTATTAGCCCAAAATTCTTCACACGTACGTACTGTCCAACTGCCAAGTTTGGCATATTTTTTCCACTATTGATTTTGCTTAAAACTTTGTTTTGATACTCTTGCACCCGATTTCTCACAGAGCTAAAGTCTACCCCACCAAAACTTCCTTGCCTTCTGTTCATCAACCACCAAGGGATTAGTTTAGAAGATGGTTTCCGACCCCTCAGTAACTCAAAAGGTGTTTTTCCAGTGACTGAATGTGGCGTAATTCTGTATGATAACAACATATTTTGGATGGCCTCCTTCCAAGACAAATTAGATTCTAAAGCTAATTGTATAGTGTCCTTAATAACCTTGTTGAACCTTTCAACCTGACCATTGCCTTCAGGATGGTATAATGACACCCTCACATGATTTACCCCACAGCTCTTCAAAAAGGAACTCATCTTAACAGAAGTAAGTTGTACACCATTGTCCGAAACAATAGTTTCAGGAATTCCTTCCCTCGCAAATACATCTTTTAAGAATTGGATCACAGTATCAGTAGTTATATTGCCAACCATACGAACCTCTGGCCATTTGGAAAAATAATCAACTAGGACAATCGCGTACCCTTCCTTAGCAGGTAAGTTAACAAACGGACCCATAAAATCAATTGCAACTTTGCGCCACGGGCCATCAGGCAACTCAACCAACTGTAATGGTACCACTAATGGTTTCACAGACTTATCACTCAGTACACACTTACCACACTCTCTTACCCAACGATCTACCATACCATCTAACCCCGGCCACCAAAAAACTTCTTTGATCTTCCTCCTGGTACTTGCCATGCCACCATGACCTTCATGTCCCAACTTAACAATGGTATCACGCATACCATAGGGAGGCACAATTTTATCACCTCTTAATATAATATCATTCGACACAGACAATTCCTCTTTAATCTTCCAAAATGTACTGCTCTCACCTCGTAAACTGCGTTCTGATGGCCATCCTTTCAAAATAAACTCCTTCACTTTCAACAAAACCTCATCCTTCTGCATTTCTCTCATCCACACGCATTCAGATAAATTGTCATGCACATTCCCATTTTGCAGAAACATAGCATCCCTATAAGTGAACGCAACATCACACTCTCCATCATCAATTTCCTCGGCACTACTATGCGATAGTGGTAACCGAGACAGCCCATCTGCTACACAATTACTTTTCCCTGGAAGATGCAAAATCTCAAAGTGATACATTTGTAATTTGGAAGCCAACCTTGCCAACCTAGGAGTGAGGTTCCTTCCCCCTCCCGCGCTCAAAATATTAATCAGAGGTTTGTGATCCGTACAAATTTTAAATTTGCGCCCCCATATGTACATCCTAAATCGTTGCACAGCCCACGTAGCGGCCAATAACTCCTTCTCAATTACAGAATAGTTCCTCTCTGCTTGAGACAGAGTACGAGAAGCATATGCAACCACCCATGTGTCTCCTTTCTTCTTCTGAGACAAAACTGCACCAATACCATATGCGGAAGCATCTACTGCTATAATACATTCAGCAGTTTCATCAAACGATTTGAGACAAGAGGCATTGACAATTTCTTTCTTTATAGTCGAAAACTCCTTGGAATGTATCTCTGTCCAGCAGAACGTCGCATTTTTCCTCAGCAAGGCACGGAGGTTCTCCACCTTGGATGCAAAGTTTTCCACAAAGCGAGAATAAAACTCTGCTAGGCCTAAAAATGATAACAATTGTTCCTTGCACCTTGGTTCTGGAGCCTCACTAATAGCTTTGATGTGACTAACCTTAGGTCGAATACCATCCTTAGAAATAATATGACCTAACTATTCCACGTGGCTCTCTCCAAATTTGCACTTTTGATCCTTAGCAGTTAATCCATAGTCACTCAGTGCTTGCAATACTATTTTTAAGTTCCGGTCATGCTCACTTCTGTCGCGACCATATACTAAAATGTCATCCTGGAATACCTTTGCCCCCTTAACATTCGAAAGTATTTTGGACAATTCCCTCTGAAAAACTGCAGACGCACTAGCCAATCCAAACGGCATCCTTTTGTACTGGAACATCCCCTCTGGTGTAATAAAAGCTGTACAATGTTTAGACTCAGGACTTAAATGTATCTGGTGATACGCACTTGCCAAGTCGATGGTTGAAAATACAGTAGCATCTCCAAAAGACGACATCAATTCCTGCAAATTTGGTAAAGGAAATGTATCTATCCAAATTGCATCATTGAGTGCCCGCAGGTCAACACACAACCTGAGGTCCCCACTGGATTTTACCGAAATTACAATCGGAGAAACCCAATCGGAGCACTCAATGGGTTCAATAATATCATTATCACACAAATCCTTTAACATCTCCTTCAATTTTTCTCTATAATTCAAGGGAACATTCCTCAACTTCTGCCTTATGGGAACAGCATTCTCCTTTAATACAATTGTATGTCTAAAATTTTTCATACTTCCCAAACAACCACTAAACACGGTGGGAAATAGTCCCTTTATATCATGATACAAATCATCCTGTGACGTATCCATACTCACAATGTACACTGGCGGAGTAGCATTAGGGTCCACCCTCAACCCCAATTGACATATATGTGGCCAACCCAGAATAGTTGCCCCTAGAACTTCACCTGAACACTTCTTTCCAGCATATTCGATTTCTGCCTGTATTTTTCCTACAATAGCAATTTTATGACCAGAATAACTGCAAGGACTGTTTTTTGTTTTTTGTAAACTCCTTCCAGGCCACAACTGATTAAATAGAGACTTGCCTATTATAGTGTACCACGCACACGAGTCCACCATAACTTCCAGTCGTGCACCGTCAATATTTATATAACACTTCGGAAATTGAAGCTCTTTTCCCTTAATGTTACGCTCTTGAATACTTAGTACCAAATTCTGAATTCCTCCCTCAACCTCATCATCATCCACATTCTCCACAACACAACTCACTTTTTTCTCGAAACTTCTGCAGACGCGTGCAAAATGTCCCTTTTTTTTACATGCACTGCAATTTTTCCCAATCGCCGGACAACCATTAAAATTTGCAAAATGCGAACTGGCGCCGCATCTAAAGCACACTCTAGTATTGTTATTCATGCCAGACTTGTTATCCCCACTACCAGACCAGGAAACCATTTTTTTCTTTTTATCCTTGCAATCCCTGTCTTTGCTTACGGTACAAACGTTGTCACAATCTTTAACTTCCCTCCTCATAGTTTGTATGCAATCTTCGGTAATCTCAATGCTCCTCGCCACTTCAACAGCCGTTTTTAAAGATATTTCTCCAGAAGACCAAAGTTTCTCCTGTATTTTTTTAGATTTAGTCTTCATTAATAATTGGTCCCTTAAAACTTGGTCATATGTCATATTGTCAAAAGCACACGTAACCGCTAAGCCTCTTAACACTGCCATATACTGGTCAATAGACTCATCAACCTTCTGTTCCCTGGAATAAAATGTATATCTTTCCATAACTACATTTATTTTCCGGCCATACCTATCCTGTAACTGTTGTAAAGCACATTTATACACATCTACCCCATGCACATTATCTACAGGTGGTAAATTTTTAAATTCCCTTAACCCTACAGCGCCCAAACGATGTTTAAGCAATGACAGGTGCCTATCAGGTGAACATTCGCCCTCTTCCAACACATCAACATATGCCTCAAATAAATCCAACCACAATTCCCACTGAATGGGCGGATCTCCTGGTTCATTAAAAAAAAATGGTGGAGGTTGAATACTAGACATTCTGTAATTAATAATGTCCTATATCAATAATTACTGAATGCAGTTGTATTTTTTTTTTTTTTTTTAAAACAGAGTCCAGTCACAATAAATTCCGGCACATCCAACAAGTCAAATGTATAGATAAAGGTTCTTTTTGTAATTATAAGCACAAGGTGTGCCTATCACCGTATTCCAAATTAAACGTACCAAATTCCTTGTAATTGTATTTATAGCACACTAAACGTGCCTAGTTCCTTGTAATTGTAGACAATATTTGCAGGTACGAAGTCTACTCCTTAAAGATGGCTGCCAATTTTCTATTTGTAGGCACACAGGTGTGCCTATCACCGTGTTCCTTAATAAAGATTGAAAAGATCTCCAAACCACTTCAAAATGGCTGCTTCAACTGTGTTGTTCACTCTCTAGAGTAATTTGGGCACACTCCAACCCATAATTCCTGGCGTAGTTGCAGATTTTTTTCCGAAACAGGAATCTTGCCAATACAGGACATCAAGAAGTACTTAATGCGCCGCCCCTCAAGTTATGGAAACACCAGCAGCCAGAAATTCGCCGAAAATAAAAGCATGATCCTCACCTCCGACATCGCTCCTGCCCGCCTCGTCGCCACTGTAAAGACGGAGACCGGCAGTAACAGGTAATATTTTATTCTAAAATATGCGGGGACTTTACAGGAGCAATGTCGGAACCGCTCCGTTCATTCTGATCCTTTCCTTCCCAACCGCCACCTTCCGAACCCCCCGTCTCGTAGATCGAATGTGAATGTCAACCTTTCACATTCGATCTACGCACCACAGCGTCACAAAGGAAGAAAGTAGAAAGCTGCCGTAGTGAGCTGAAGGAGCAGGGAGTGGCTTTATATGGTTTGAAGAGGCCCGAGATGGCTTCAGGATTAGGCTGCCTCAGTATTCCGTGTTCACACATTTAATTGCAGCAGCCGCGTGTTTAAGAGGAGGGCTTTGGGCACCAGCACCTCTTTATTTACAAATTAAGCACTGAGTGGCTAAAATAACCTGACGCTACCTTAGTGTTGGGTCCTTATGTTAAAAGATGGGGACAGGCCTGCTTATTTGGTAACAAGTTCAGCTTGCCTGGTAGGCAGCTACAGAGATGACTTTTATTAATAGTGATGTCTTAGGGACTGATTTAGAGTTTGGAGGAGGGGTTACTCCATCACAGATGTGACGGATATCCCGTCTGCCGTATTACGATCTCCATAGGTTATTGTGGGATCGTAATAAGGCAGGCGGGATATCCGTCCCGTTTGTGACTGAGCAACCACCTCTGCCAAATTCTGAATCAGGCCTTTAATTTCTACTAGAGGAGTATTCTCAGCTGGGGTTCGATTTTGTGAGATGGGACCGGATTATCAGTTTTATAAACCAATTAAGTGGTTAGAAACAGTAACGTGCAGTATTATTATTTTTGAGAATTGTCAGCTGCCCATCCAGTGTTTTTTCCGACATACTATTCTTCAAAAGCCATCCATGTGATTTGGTACTGGGAAAAAATAGTTCTCTTAAGATCTTTAGGAAATACGGAAGATTTGGAATGTTTAATGAGTTCTTTAAAACTGAATTACTACTCTCTTTCTAGTCTATTTACTTGAAAGATTGTGGCGGTCATTCTGACCCTGGCGGTAAAAACCGCCAGGGCCGTGGTCTGCGGGAGCACCGGCAACAGGCTGGCGGTGCTCCTTTGGGCATTCTGACCGCGGCCAGAAACGGAAAGTCGGCGGTCTCCCGCTGGCTTTCCGCTGCCCAGGGGAATCCTCCATGGCGGCGCAGCTTGCTGCGCCGCCATGGGGATTCCGACCCCCATACCGCCATCCTGTTCCTGGCGGTTTCGGCCGCCAGGAACAGGATGGCGGTATGGGGTGTCGTGGGGACCATGGGGGCCCCTGCAGTGCCCATGCCAATGGCATGGGCACGGCAGGGGCCCCCGTAAGAGGGCCCCACTTAGAATTTCAGTGTCTGCCTAGCAGACACTGAAATTCGCGACGGGTGCTACTGCACCCGTCGCACCCCTTCCACTCCGCCGGCTCCATTCGGAGCCGGCTTCCTCGTGGAAGGGTGTTTCCCGCTGGGCTGGCGGGCGGCCTTTTGGCAGTCACCCGCCAGCACAGTGGGAAACCCAGAATGACCGCCGCGGTCTTTTGACCGCGGTACGGTCTTCTGGCGGTTCCCGCTTGGCGGGCGGCAAGCTCAGAATCACCCCCTGTGTCCTAAATAATTACCAGTGTCCCAGTTTTTACTCTAAAATGCTCTCACAAATGTTGTGTCTTACAGGCAGTGCTTAATTTGTGATTGTTGTTTCCGGTGCAGAGCACTGGCACTTATTTTTGAGGGCTGGCACTTATTTATCTGCCTCAAGCATTTACTGGAGCAAAAGACACATATGGGAAAGATGGAGGAAGAGAAAAACGAAAAAGCGTCACAATGGGAGAAAGCAGAAAGCTGCAAGAGTGAGCTGAAGGGGCAGGGAGTGGTTTTAAGTGGATTGAAGAGACCCGAGATGGCTTCAGGACTAAGCTGCTTTAGTATTCTGTGTTCGCACATTTAATTGCAGCAGCTGCGTGTTTAAGAGAGGGGCATTGGGCACCGGCACGTTTTTATTTACAAATTAAGCACTGCTCACAGGGAATTACCTTCAATTACGCAGCGTGTGGTTACCCTAAGAAACACTCAAACGTTCTCGAGACTCCAAGATCTTAATATGTACAGCTCTATGTAGTAATAATGAAAGCTGGTTCTCGATTTGGGAGAACTGACTAGAGCTGTGCAAACTTACAAAATCTTTGACCCTGCGTTTTTTGCAATTTTTTAAAACTTTACACACTTTGCAAACCTCAATGGTGGCACAGAAGTGAAGGCAAAAAAGGGGCCCTGAGCTACTGTGGGCAAGTTCACTCGGCTGCACAAAACCTTGATCGTTCGTGCCACTGAACAACTCCTTACCATTACCTTTAGCTGCACCACATATCTGTTCTTTCCAAGGTGGGACTTCTGGAAGCAGGAAAAGGGGATGAGGAGGACTGTTGTGACATAGTTGCTTTGTTTCCTTGCTTCCACTTAGGGATTGCACCTCCCTGAGCGGGGTAACACAAGTCTGTGCAGCCTATAGGTTTCTCAGTAGGTAGGATGCAAGGACCTGTTGACAAGTGAACAATTCCACTACCTCTACTCTTCATTTATAGAAATGTGCCATGAGGTAAGCAAAAGCAGATCCCGTAGCAAATCTGATTTTTTCAGAGGATCCACTTCCTCCTGCTATGGACTCAGGTGGAACATCAGGAGCTAGTCCTGCAGTTGTCCATGTTCCACCATGGAATTACTGGATCACACAGGAGTCCCATGAAGTTTGAACGTGGCGTATTCTGATGAGCTGCAAGTGGCTAATCAGAATGGCCTCAGTTAGGGACCTACTCTGTTTTGTTGAAAGGGTAACTGAACAGATTTGCAGTCTGAATGGCCATCATTTCAAACAGACAGAAACACTTCCTGTATTAAGAGCACTCTAGTTGCCTGCTGGGAGATCATCAGGGTTGCACACACCTCTGTGAACCATGTTGTGCCACGAGGGAGGTGTTGGAAATCTGTACACAGGTGCATTTCTGAGTTTTGGCAAAACATATATACTTTCCCCTTGTCATTTGCAGTGCAGAGTAGGAATGAATGAATGAAATAACTTTATTGTATATAAATAAATCAATTACAATAAATAGAATAGTAAAAACTGATACAACTAAATAAAACCAGTGATTAAAATACCAGTACTGAGTGCAATCTAAGATGGCAAAATGTTAGAATCTCACCCACCATTTTCTATCAAGTTATATATTAGATCCGATCATTTAGGTAGCTTGGATACATAGACATCATATTGTAGTGTAGACCAGGTTCTGATTGCCACTTTAGCTGTGGAAAAATTAGCAGCATTAACAGAGACTCATAAATACTTCTTACGTAGATGTAATAATTTCAGGGAAAAACAGATTATGGCCGTCACTACAACAGGCTGGCGGTGCAATCTTGGGTATTACGACCTCGGTATTACGAAACTCGGTTTCCGCCCGCCGGCCCAGCGGGGATGCTGTAATGGCCACCGCGGAAGTGCGGCCGCATTGGCGGCCGCGCAGCGGTTACAACCGCCGTCCGCCAAAGTTGTAATAAGAGCCTATGTGCTTTATATGCTCCAAAGTTTCTTCCTTAAATTGAAGAGCCTACAGCTCATTTGTTAGGTGGCTCTGGATTTCCGTGATCCTTCAGACTATAGTAATGGAATGTCCAAAAACCTGAATCTTATATATTTCTTTTTAGGTTGAGCTTCAAAGACCTGGTGTATATACTTTAGTATATACTTCTTTGTGGGCTTACAGCCGCCCACTGCTTTCATTGGTTAATTTCAGTGTCCCTTAAAAATTCTTGCTTGGTAGTGGTCAATCTTTCCTCTTTGTCCTTCCTTTTTGTCTTTTGTTTCCTCTCAAAGAGCACAGACCAAGTATTGTATCCTTATACTTTGGCTGTTTATCTGTTGCCCTGTGAGACTATTTTTTGTTTGATTCGTAGTGGTGTTACTGTTTGCCTGTCTTCCCTGTGCCCTACCCCGACCACCACCTCCTGCCCTGCTTGTTTCTGTTACTACACACAGCAAATGTAAACAGGGCTGTAAATCTTGTTCTTATCTTCTCACAGATGCTGCTGCTCCAGGGATGAATATTTAAGTTTTTCTGGGTCACACCAATGTGTATTTTTGTCTAACTCATGTTGTTGAGGCTATATTGTTGTCTCCTACAAGCTTGTTGTCGTCCTCCTCCACTGCATGTCTGCAGAGTTTCAGTTTTAATTATATTCACCTCCCCTTGCTGCTGTCTCCCCCCACCTCCTGTCTTGTTTTGCTTTGTCGTGTTGTTGTTGGCACTTTTTTTTTGTCAAATTCATTCACCCAACTTCTTTGGTTTTTTTCTTTGGTAGGCACATGAAGCGCTGATGCCAAGAGTCGAACCAGGTTCCCCAGTTCCTAAGTCGGCAGCTCTGGATGTGATGCCACATCCTCTCTCAAAAACAATCAACTTGGCAGAGTTTGTCTTTGCAGAAGCACCTCAGATGAGGGTGAGTGGCATGGCTACATCAGGCACGCTAATTAGCGGGTGTGGAGCTTGAAGGTCACAGGCAGAATTAGCATCAATAGGAGAGCTGCTGTGCAGGACATGCTAGGTGCCATTTGTGTCTTGTGTGTTTTTAAGAAATGTCTTTGCAAAGAGCTCCAGTGGAAGGGTAAGGGTGTATAGCAGGCTATATGGGACAGGTTAGGAAGGGGTGAGAGTGCTCGAAGAGGCAGTGCTTGCCAAAAAGGCTTGAACTGAATGGGGCTGAGATACTGAGGAGGGGTGTGGCTTAGAGGTGTAGGGCTGGCCTGCCTTCAAGCTGCACTGCTACAGAGGGTCCTTTCATCACCTGGTGCAGTGTCTGGCACAGGTCAAAGCTGCGGCCAGCAGAAGGGGTGGAGGGCTGTCTATGGGGAGGACTGGTCGAGCTTGGGAGGAGGTTCTCACTGAACCAACAGTCAGCTGTTGACAGATGAGAAACTGAGGATGAGCTAAACATACTAACCCGGTGCTGCCTCCTCGGCAGCTTGCAACTCTTCCTCATCTGTCAGATGGGGGAGTGATTTTAACTGAATGAATCATATATTGTAACAAAGAACCCCCTGCAGAGAATGGTACCTCAAACCAGTACAGCTCTGTACTGTTTTACATGCATGACAAATAATCAAGGGGTGCATCACTGTGGCATCTGCAATGTGTGCGTAATACAATGAGTCTGTATGTCATATGTATTGCATAGTATTATATTGTACCTATATAGCTCATACTAATCCCGGCAAGGCATTAGAGCGCTTTCGACTGGGCAGCATGCCTCTCCAGAGCCCAATTTACAGTGTGTATATTCAGCGAGCTTACAGTGCACACATGTTGTCATGTGTAGTACGGTGAACTTGCATTGCAGAGCTGTGGCGTATGCATGTATGTTTTGTTAGGGCGCAATGCACACTGTGAAATATTTGCATGTGGGCATCAAGCTTGCGGTACATGGCATGTGTAGTACGATCTCCCCTCTGTGCACAGAACACATGTGTGCATTCACTGTTAACTTGCAATGCACCACTTTGGAATGTTTATATATGGGTATCGAGCTGTGGTACACCGTTGTTCACACGTGGACACGTACAGTGGTTGTGCGATGCACAGCTGTTCCCATCAGGTCATATGCAGTAAACCTGTGATGCACAGTGGTACACCTGTGCATGTTCAGTGCATCCCTTCACTTGGGTCTCACCACCCTCACCCGATTGCCAAAGGCAGTAGCTCGCACACAAGCAAGACCAATTGGCTTTGAGAATGCTTGTTTTATTTGTGGTTTTACAGCAGAAGTTAAATATTCTTGAGTTCCAGACATGTAGGTATCAAACGATGACTCTTTTGTTCTTAATGTAATTGAGAACACAGAACATTGATCCAATATGAGCCCTAAAAGTGTACATTATTTTTTTTTTACGTACAAGGGTGCTCAGAGAAATGAACAGATCTAAAGGTGTAAGGTTATGTGCTTGTATAAGGTTAGTAACCCTATGCACATTTAAGTCCAGATTGCCAGCTTGTTGTTTTTTTTCAGTT